>NC_135171.1:35122923-35447923 GCF_041146795.1 Maylandia zebra | reverse complement strand
AGTGCACTCACTTATTTATGCTGACACAGTGTTGTACACCAACACCATAGCAGCAATTAGACTCATTATCTCAAGCATCCTACACTGTGCACAGATTTTAGGTTCAGAATTCCTAACCTGTTTTACCACATGAGTCCAATTTGCGAGAAAGCAGTATTCCACCTCTTCTGGGTGCAACGCTATAACAGGAACAAACCATGGGAAAACCTAACAATGACCATGAATCCTTATTATCACCAGCATGCCCAAGACACACTAATTAGTTGTTATCAAAACGGAGAAGATGCAACACAGCGTCCATCTGTATTATTCAGGCTGCCATTGTTCCTACTCTGTACAGGGGAGTAAAGATCACTGGACAAAATGGACCGAGGCCTAAACAAACGATCATTCGAAAGGCTCTTATCATTGCCGTGTGGGTGAATAAACAACTGCTTAATGAATGGAAGTGATCTCAAATAAAAATAGCCATACAGTTGGATAAATTTAGAACCTGACAGCAGTTGTAATTTGGCATCAGTGTATCATGGTTGAGCGTGGACAAGGTTTGTAGCTCTGTTGTTAATTGCTTCCATTTTAGAGTTGTTTGCTTTGGACTGACGTTGAGTTTTCTGTGGTCTCAGTGTGCTGATGTGACACGGATGGTTCAGATTGTTTGGGGTTTTAACCTCCGTATGAAATGAGCACTGACAGCTGATGTGTGATCAGATCAGCCGATTACGTTGTGTTGTAAGCAGCACCGCTAATGCTGTGATTACAACTTAAGTGACTCATGTTAAAGTAATCTGCTGAAGAATTCAGATGAATTACAGAGATGATGCAACTTTCCACAGAACATAATCAATACGTGCGTTAAGTCCTCATATCTGACCATACTTATTCATTCTTCTGAAACATTTGGTGTTGAAATTTCACATCTGAGACTTTCCACATGAGTCAGTTATATATTTTTATTTTATTTTCACAATGGGTCAAGGAGGACAGGCATGGATAATATAGCCCACATAGTGTTAGACTGTATTTATTCAGCCCTTCACAACCACCCACTTCTGGAGGAGGGGAGCATCTGAAAGTGTTTTTCCTCAGCAAGAATCATCTGAAGAACACATTTTGTTTAGTGGTATAAATAAAATGAGGCTGGAAATTTTCTATATGTGAGAGGACTGCAGGTGTGTAAAGAATATGAAAGCATCATAGTAAAGACAAGGACAGGGGTTGTGCAGTCGGACTGACAAATGCGAAGAGCCTCTGCCTCATTTAGCCACAAAGATAAGTAAACCCACATGGCATTTTGCTACCTAGTTATCTGTTAATCGGAACACTGCAAATGCAAACCCCACTGGTTCTGTTAGGAACGAGTAGATACACATTTCCTGCTTTCACTTCTGTATGGCCCCAGTAAATCAAAACTGAGGTGGAGCCTGTATTCAAACATGACAGTCTCTTAGGATACGAAAGCCTTATATCTAATTACAGCACTGACACCCTGGTCCAAATTTACATTGTTTATCAGCAGCTCACGGGAGGAACATTGAATGGAAACCGTTCAATAGCAAAAGGCCACATTGGCTGCTGCAGTGCACTCGAAACTGCAGCAGCTATAAAAATAAATAAATAAAAATCACTTATCAGGCCTGGCACTCATCGGGACCCTTGCAAAATTTTTACTGATACAATTCAATGATTTTCGGATCAATTAATATGTCACTGAAATCACTGATACACTCACTCTGCGTATCCTGTTTGCCAGGGAAGCCTGCTGCCTCTCTTTAACGTGAGCACCGGCCGCGATGCGTGCTCGGTGGAGTACTGCAGGAGCTCCGGGGTGAGGTCCAAGAAATCCGGCCGGCCGTAGGGAAAACGAGGCGGCAGGCTGTCCGTACCGCAGGTCTGTCCACCAGAGTGATGGTTATGGTGGTGGTGTCCGTGCGGCATCATCCCTCCGACCAGGTTGGACATGGCGTTTTTAACTTTGCTGATCATCATCGGCACCGACAGTGGGGTAAAAGATCCGGACGGAAAATTAGACGCGATGCGATATTATGTTGTTAGAGACGGGAGAAAACAACAGCAATACATAGCGAGGGACGAGAATCATTTCAGGAAGCGATTTTTTTCCCTCCTTGGCCCCATGTGACAGTTTTCAGAAAGGCAGACGCGATGTTTTCCTCATTGAAACAGAATAAAGCCCTCACTGGCTGCGCACAAGCTGTAATCCAGCAGGAGACTATCTCATCTCAGAAGGCAGGGCTTCACAGGGATGTGCAGCCAGCCGTGAAAATGTCTTACACATACCCCCTCCTCAAAAAACACCCCCCCCCCCCCCCCCCCCAAAACCTTTAACAGAAATCACATGAAAGTAACATAAATGTCAGTCAATGACAAATGAGGAGATAGTAATATGATATATATGACGTCTCACGAAGCCCTGAACTATTGCAAAGGACTAAATCCGAACACGTTCAAGCCTTTTCTGATTAAATGAAAAATCTGGATATCAGTTTTTTTTAAAGGCAAGCTTTCATAAATTATGGCATTAAAGGTTACTATGATTTGTAATAACCGATTTTATAGTCTTAATATATTTATTAAAACAACATTTGAGTTGCCAGATTATGAAAAATGGCTTTGCTGATTTAGCTTCTTAATAAAGGGCAATGAGTTTTTTTTACTTTCTAATAAATCATCAAGTTTGCAGGTGTAAAAGCTTAAGGCTCAGGTGCAGTTACATTATATACAGGCATAACTGAACCTTCACCCAGGGCGATTCTAGCTCTTTCAACACCTCAGACAATAAGAAGATTAGCCCCCCCCCCCTCTCACAACAGTGTCTGTAAATAAGCGCATTTACAGACACTCAAAACCTTTTAGGTAATTCTATGTATTTGGCTGTAGCCTCAAACAAAAAAGTTGAGAAGATGTTAAGTATATATTAATTTGAGCATTTAAGTATTTTGAGATAAAGTTGAATTTATTCAACAGATACACATTATTCCAGTAACAGATTAAACAATTTATATAAATGAGACAAACTCTAACAGCTCTACATAGAATATCTCTACATTTTATTCTAAATAAAAGAGTACTAGAGTTCACTGACAAACACTCCATGTGTAAAAATATACCTCTTTCCAAAACACTGCACTACATTTCATGTATAAGCACAAGCCAATGTACTTCTAGCCCTAAGCCCAGATAAACAGGGAGGATTGCATCAGGAAGGGCATATTGCATAAAAATCAAAAATCATGCTTTGCAAAATCAGCATGCAGATTATCAACAGTGTTATTTCCATACTGAATCAATCAGGATCTGAGTTAACAACAGTTCTGTGCGGTGCTGTTGGCCAACAGTGCTGGTGAAAACTGTGCTTCTGTTGACCAAAGATAAAAAATGAGGAGAGGGGGAAGGTCTGTTTGGAGGCAATGAGAGGAAAGGTAAGGCAGAAGTGACAAGGTGAGATTAATGACTTTAAATGTAGGGACTATGATTAGTAAAAGGAGAAAGCTGGCTGATATGATGGAAGGACGGAAGGTAGATATACTGTCTCTGCAGGAGACCAGATGGAAAGGAAATAAGACCAGGGCCGTGGAGGTGGCTTCAGTGGTTCTACATTGATGTAGACAAGAAGAGAAATGAATTAAGGGTGATCTTTAAGGAAACGTATGTGAAGAGTGTTGTGGACAGGAAGAGAGTGTCAGAAAGTTTGAAACTGGAAATCGAAGGGACACTCAGTGTTGTTGGTGCGTATGCCTCACAGGTTCGGTGACAGTTAGAAGAGAAATAGAATTTATGTCGAGGAGAGAGTGGTGATTGGAGTAGATGAAGGGAACAGAGGTGATGAGGAGATGATGATGATGATGATGATGTTAAGGAGAGAAATGCAGAAGGATGACATGGCTGTCGAGGTATGTTTAGAAGAGAGAGCAGTGAACCTCTTAACCAGATTGTTTAACACAATCTTAGAGAGTAATAGGATTGCTGTGGAATAGATGGGAAGTGTGCTGATACTGATTTTCAAGATCAAAGGTGATGTGTAGAGCTGTAGTAACTACAGAGGGATACAACTGATCAGCCACACCATGAAAATATGGGAAATCAGCGCGCAGCAGTATGGTTTGATGCGGAGAAACAGCACTACAGTTGCGATGTTGAGAGTGTTGATGGGGTGTAGAAAAGGTCAGAAGGACTTTCACTGTGACTTTGTGGATCTAGAAAAAGCATATGATGAGAGGAACTGGGGTACTATATGAGCAAGTCAGGAATGGCAGTAAAATATGTGAGGGTGGTTCAGGACATAAATGAGGACAGTGAGACAGTGGTGAGGTGTGTGGTGCTGTACGAGTGACACATGAGTTTAAGATGTGAGCGGGATTACATCAAGAATCGGCTTTGAGCCCTTTCTTGTTTGCGATGGACAGGTTGACAGATGAGGTCAGGAGGGTGTCTCCACGGACTTTGATATTTGCAGATGACACTGTGATTTTTAATGAGAGTAAAGTGGAAGAGAAACTAGGTGTTGTTTTGAGAGAAGAGGAAAGACTGCAGAAGCAAGATAGAATATATGAATGTAAATGAGAGGTAGGCAGATGGAACAGTGAAGATGCAAGAAGTAGAGATACTGAAGGTGGACAAGTTCAAATACCTATGAGCATCAGGGGTGATTTGTCACGGCAGCAATGGTGAGAAGGAAAGTTTACAAAAACTAGTTTTTGCATAGTTTGGAGACAGCGGCAGTAAGAAAAAGACAGGAGGCTGAGCTGGAGGTGGAAGAGATGAAGATGTTAAGATTTACATTGGGAGTGAGCACTACGGAAAAGACAGAAATGAGTACATCAGAGGGACAGGACAGTTCAGGTTGTGCGGTTTGGAGACAAAGTTAGAGTAGCAAGAATGAGATGGTGTGCACATGTGCAGAGGAGGGACAGTGGACATATTAGACTAAGGATGTTGAATATTGAGCTGACTACTAAGGAGATTCATGGATGTAATGAAGAAGGACACAGAGTGTTGGTGGGACAAAAGAGGATGCTAGGGGCAAGGGGACAGACAGATGATCTGCTGTGGCAACCCAAAAAAGAGCAGCTGGAAGAAGAAGAAGATGATGAAGAAGAAAGCATTGCGTTTAGCATTCATGTTTCAGAGCTACACAGTAGTCTAAGGAACAAAACATGTGATCAGATTAAAAAATTCATTACAAAAAATAAGTGCGCAGAAAAAATACAAAAGTGGTAAAAATGAATTTATCACACAGAAAAAATGTGTTTGTCATTGTTGTCTAGCTTTATTTAATATGCAGACTTTCTGTTCAGGTGGATCAGTGTCATGCTCCTGCTTTCTTTATACTCACCTGTTTTCACACATGCACTGCAGCCCACAACAGGATCATTAAATGTGTTGAAACAAATATCCGACACATTGATCAACAGTCTATGCAAGATCCTGTTGCACAAATTTGCTCCACTGCGCACAGTGCAAGTGGCAGTATGATGAATTCCCCTTTTCTCTTTGGTTACCACAGAAGACACAGAGAATAGCTAAAGTGGATGAATGCAGAACTATTGCTGTGTTAAAATAGAAAACACTTCATTAGAGGAGTAGAGAACACTCTTAAGGACATTGGTCTACAATTTAGAAATGCCTTCATAAAAACAGTGTTTACAGAAAGGTGCAAAGTATTGGTTTCACTCAAGCACTCAAAGGCCAGATTAAACTTTGCTTGAAAACATCTAAAAGATTTTGAAGAAAAATAAATATTTGAAATGATGAACTGAAGTTGAACTTGCCAGAATGATAGGACAAGGAAAGCATGGTGAGCCGCTGGAGGTGGGAAGAAGTAGAAATCATTAGTTACTGCACTTAAGCTGCATTTTCAGGTGTGTGTACTTTACTTGAGTACTTATTTTTTAAAGTGAAAGGCTGAAAGGAGCGCAGATGTCCTTAACCTAGCTAGCGCTACAGAAGAGGAGGAAGCATGAGTGAAGTGACGTTTTTTTAATTGGCAGGAAATTTCAAATTCAACGTTTCTATCAGCTCGACAAACATCAGCAAACACACAAACTCTTTGTGTGCAGTTTATCATATAGTGTATTGCTAGCTAAAGGTCCAGCTGCTGTATTTCACAGGGAGACAAAAGAAAGAGAGCTAACCTCACTCAGAGATGGAGAAAGATACAGACAGGAGAGGGAGAACAGAGGTTAGATTTAAAGGTAAGGACTGCTCAGTGGAGCTTGATAAATTGCAGATTTAAAGATTACATGTAATGTCATCATTTTAATCCCACATTGGATTTGTATATGAAAATGTATTTTCATATTGTGTGTCATATTGAAATATTTCATGAAAATACTGGTAGTTTTGTGCAGGATAAATAGATTAGGTTGCAGTACTGTGGTGAATTCACAGTAAAGCTTTGTGCATGACTCTGTGGTGCTCATGGTCAAAGTTCAAGCGAACCAGAGATTAATTTGCATTTAAGGTGATGATGCTTAGACTCATTCACTGAATACCATTTTATACCAACTGTGTATGGTCTAGACTTGTAGTCAAGGCCGCCTAATCCGAGACCAAGACAAGACCAAGACCAGAGGGTATCGAGACCAAGACAAGATCGAGACCAAGTCGAGACGAGACCAAGACCGAGACCAAGTCGAGACGAGACCAAGACCGAGACCAAGTTGAGGTGAGACCAAGACCGAGACCAAGACCGGGACAAAAAAGACTAACTTTTGTGTGCTTTTGAGGGCTGACATGATGGTACTGACTGGCCCCAAAGTCATCTGACAAAACAGCGATCACCTCCAACAACTGTCTAAAGAATGGGAAATATGTAACTGGTTTCAGTTATACTTTATATATATAAAATTGTAACATCAAACTGAAGATTATAATCCACAATGTGGAGGGATTTGAGCATGGCTGAGCCACTGTGTGTCGCTGTGTGACAGCTGAGCAGCGAAAGGAAATTAATTGAGGAGCCAGCTCTCGCTCAATGGGAGTCGACTATTCTGATTCACTACAAAGCACTCTCTAAGCACGGCTCTTAGAGCTAAAGCTTTTGCGCATGATACATTATCGAGCGTTACGCTGTGTGTCATGGATACTGTTGACTCCAAATCTCCCGAACACTATGTTGATCTGAGACAGCAAGACCGAGACAGCGAGACCAAGACAAGACCAAGACCAAAGTACGTCGAGACCAAGACGAGACCAAGACCACGTAAAAGTGGTCTTGAGACCAGTCTCGAGACCAAGACGGGTCTCGAGACATCCAACTCTAGTATGGTTTGGTATAATGACAGTACAAACAGTATAGTCTCAGTGTAGGGGATGGACATCAGCTATGATAGCTTGTGAAACTTTATACATCTTGTTAAATTCAGTTGTGTAAATCTACAGCAGGTCAGCTGATAACAGCCTGTACATTAAGAAAATCTACTGAAGCTTTGTTAGTAGAATTGTCCTTTGAAGAGCTTTTTACTTTCTTACTTTGAGTACATTTCACAGCCTGTACTTTTTCACTGTACTTGAGTAAAGAATTTTCTTCAGTACTTCAGCTTTTACTGGAGTACTTTTTAACACAGGTATCTGTATTTCTACTTAAGTACAGAAAGTCTGTACTTTTGCAGCCTCTGGTGGCCGCCTAGTCTAAAATAAATAAGAGAAGAAGAAGGCTGTAGCATCTCCCTAAATGTTGGTGAGATGAACTAATGGAAACAAAATCAAAAACAGGACTGATGGAAACTCTCAACTCAACCCATAATTAATAAACAGAACTACAAAAGCAGCAGAAGGATAAAGCCGGTGCTGATGGAGCTAAGGGAGGAAAAGTGCAGGTCCAAGACTGACATGCACATGTGTTGAGCCTTCTGCAATCAGTCAGCTCTAAGAATAAATCAGAAAGGAGAGCACGTTTGTGAGAATGACAAGAAGACAATAACAGGTTTGTGTATGCTCCCACACACGCATGTAACACAACCCAAGAGTTTCTCAGGGCAGAGAAATGGGATGTTCTTCAGTGACCATTAAAGTCATGAGCAGCAACGGAAGGTAGCTTCAGTAGACCTATCAGGATGCAACGCTTGTTGATGTCCATGGATTCAGCATGTAAGTCACTGACTGTAAAGGCTTAACAACCGTTATATTAGAAGTGTGCCACAAGGCTATGTATAAAAATGGTTGTAATGCAGAAACAGTTAAAGCAATATTTTTCTAATACCCCTTAAATTAAAGCACTTGAATCACATATTGATTGTCTGATTTAAAGCCACTATGCTTGTATACAGAGGCAAAATTGTTAAATAAATGTTTCAATGTCTGAAAACAAAGGGACATATCTGTGAATATGAAGAAAACTGATGTTTTGATTTAAAATGTAGGACTTATGACTTACAATTTTTTTTTTGCTGTTTTTTCAATTAAATTCACTTTAGTTCAATTCATTTTTCAAATTAGTTTTATTCACTTATACTGTATGTTGTGGTTCACCCAGACACAGCTATAACATTTGGACAAACACCCAGTTCTACAGATGCACATATACATAAAGCAAATGCATGCCAAACAGAATTCGACAGAGCCACTGATAATTAATATTGAAAAGCAAGCACTCAGATTGGTATAATCACCTTAAAACTACTCCCACCCCCCAGACACCCTCCATTAAAAGCCCTCCATAAAAGCCCATAAAAGAGACTCTTATATGAACAGGCCCTGTGCCTGATTTTCCATTCTGTAGTACACTGTGACCTGTAGCGCTGCTTTCCAAATCAATGTAAACTAAATTATAATGCCATGAAAAAAGCTAAGTGGCTGTCAGTCAGAGCTATGCATAGGAGCAGAAACCACAAATTTGCAAAACTTAAATAAATGAAAAATTAATTTTTAAAAAAGAACAAAAATTAAGGTCACCCAAAAGAAAATATAACTGCACAAAGGGCAAGGCTGAGACAGCAATATAATGAAATAAATTGAACTAAGCAGTTCCTGCTGAGAGCTAAGAGACCTCTCGATATTAAAATAAAAGAGAGAGAGAGAAAAAGGAGGTATTGCTGTCGACCACGTGGAAACACTGGGAGATATGCAGGATTATGTACATATATAGTGAATACTGTATAAAATCAACATATATTCTTAACATAACTTATTTTGTAGTATATTAGTAATTACATTGTCATTATTGTACATTACTTACAGTATATATATGCTTTGGTATCATTGTTTATTTAAACTTTGAAACCAATTAAGTCTTTTTAGTTGAACAGGTATAAAATCAAACACATGAATTCTTCATTATTCATCATTCTTTGGTATCAGCAACAGTTTTTAAGTCCTTTAAAAACTATTGCTTAAAACTAAACAGCTTCAAACAGTTAAAGCTGTTTAACTTTGACTGTCAAGCCTATTTAGAATAAACTAGAATAAATAAAATTTTATTTTTAATATTTTAATATTTAATTACAAATGATAGCAAGAAAGATGCTCTCTGATGCTCTGCTTTTTTAATAGTTACATGTTAAAATTTTCTTGCAAAGGACTGGACTCTACTGATTCGAGGAGGGTGATTACATTAGAAAAGCTAAAAAAAAAATGTAAAGGATGGCAAACACCGGAGTTTGACAATCGAAATGTTGTTCTAAATCAGGGGTCACCAACACGGTGCCCGCGGGCACCAGGTCGCCCGCAAGGACCAGTTTCCGGTAGTCCACTATCATTTCTCTAGTTTTGCTGATGTTGAGAGTCAGGTTATTTTCCAGGCACCACTCGTACAGCGCCATCACCTCCTCTCTATAGGCCGTCTCATCGTTGTCTGTGATGAGGCCTATGATGGTTGTGTCATCCGCAAACTTGATGATGATGTTGGACTCTTGTTTAGCAACACAGTCGTGTGTGAACAGGGAATATAGGAGGGGGCTAAGCACACAACCCTGTGGCGTACCTGTGTTTAGGATGAGTGATGAGGAGGTGTGCTTACCAACTCTCACCACCTGGGGCCTGTTTGTGAGGAAGTTTAGAATCCATCTGATTTTTTGGGAATGGGAATGATGGTGGATGCTTTGAGGGACGTGGGGACCACTGACGGCCTCAGGGAGAGGTTGAAGATGTTGGTGAACACCTCTGCCAGCTTGTCTGCACACACTCTGAGTAGCCGGCCTGGGATGCCGTCTGGTCCTGGAGCTTTGTGAGGATTTACCCTTTTAAAGGTCCATCTCACAGCTTCTGTTTTCAGAGTTAGAGTCGCAGCCTCACTGTTCTCCTGAGGGTAGAGGATCTGCTCTCTGTTGTCTGCGTCAAAACGAGCATAGAAGTTGTTAAGCTCGTCTGCAAGAGATGCAGTGGGCTGAACACTGACTGTGTTGACTTTGACATTATGGGCTCTGCATGAACAGAGATCTTTAATATCCATAAATTCCCAGCAGGTCCCTAAGATCATGTGATCAGGGCTTGCTGGTTGTCCATCATACGAGGCTGAAAACAAAAAGTGACAGAGCTTTTCAAACTGTTGCCCCCAGAGTCTCGAACTCTCCCCCTTTGAGCTTGGGATCTAGGGACTCACTGATCTAGCTAAAAATGTATCTGTTAAAACTTGCTTGTGGTTATTTTTTATGTTTTAATTTCTCTCTGAAGTACTCTGTGATTTTATCTTGAAAAGTGCTATACAAATAAAATTTTAATTACTTTGTACTTACTTATTTTGCTATGTATAACAGTAGTTTTTCTGAAAATTCTAAAAAATTTCTTTATTAACAAAGTAAACTAAAAATAGTCTTTATTCTATTTTATAGTTTTAAAATTGGATAACAACTGAGAACAAAGCTAGCCAAAAAGCAGTAAATATGTCAATATGTGAAATATAAGAATATAACACCAGCACTGCAAATGTAACAAACATATGTTGACATCAAATGGTGTGCTATTTGAAATCTAAATGAAACAATGACACATCTATTTCGTTTAAATTTTGTATTTATTTTTTCCCCTAATTGTACAAATTAGTCTGTTTTTAGCCTTAGTGTCCCAGAAATCATATTTATAAACAACTAAACTCAAGTGGTGAATGTTTTAAATGGATCTTTCGTCACTTGATGACGAAAGATCCATTTACATATTTGCTGAGTCCTAAAATTGATGCCACTGAACTTATCAGCACTTGTTTTAACAAAGCCCCCAAATCCCCTATGAGCAAGCACTTGGCGACAGTGGGGAGGAAAAACTCCCTTTTAAAAGGAAGAAACCTCCGACAGAACCAGGCTCAGAAAGGGGTGGCCATCTGTCGCGACCGAGTGGGGTTCAAATGTTCACTGAAAATTTAGTTTTATATAAATATGATGTCGAGACCAAATTACTAAAAGGTTCATAGCTATGAAAAACTCATCTGCAAAGGATTTCCCTGAAAGAGAGAGAAAGAGTGGTTAACAAGAACTTGAGGACATTACCTGCATATAAAAATATAAATAATTATAAATTTGCTGTGTTCTTTTTAACAATGTCAGAAGGAGAGAGGCGCTGAGGCACCGTCTTCCGCCCCCCGGCGCACCTGCTGTGCCTCTTCCTTCTGACAGGAACTTGCCTACACAGCAAGTATGAATGATGCCTGAGTGGACAAACACAACTCAAAGTTCCTGGCTCTCTTGGCTCCTCTGCAGAGGGTTTCCCTAAGAAGGTGGACCTAGCAGGGTCACCGGGGGACGGGGAGCTGTGCCTCATGGCCCTCACTTCGTCGGAGAAACCCTCACGCAGATTTCAGAAACTTGTGTGTTGTCCTTGTGAGCCTCCACCATTTACTGATGGGTGCAGTCTGGACTGTCTAGAGACAGACCAGACCAGCTGCATAACACAGACACTTCAAACCGCACCTGAGGACAAAAACTACAAGAAGAAAAGAAAAAGAAAGAAAAAGTATCTTAGAACGATGCAGCGTTACAGGAGACGGCAGCACTGCAGAGCTGAGGACCGGCGCCTGTTTGAAAGAGACAAGACACACAAACAGAGAGAGAGGAAAAAGTGGTTATTAAGAACTTGAGGACATTACCTGCATATAAAAGTATAAATAATTATAAATTTGCTGTGTTCTTTTTAACAATGTCAGAAGGAGAGAGGCACTGAGGCACCGTCTTCCGCCCCCCGGCGCACCTGCTGTGCCTCTTCCTGCTGACAGGAACTTGCCTACACAGCAAGTATGAATGATGCCTGAGTGGACAAACACAACTCAAAGTTCCTGGCTCTCTTGGCTCCTCTGCAGAGGGTTTCCCTAAGAAGGTGGACCTAGCAGGGTCACCGGGGGACGGGGAGCTGTGCCTCACGGCCCTCACTTCGTCGGAGAAACCCTCACGCAGATTTCAGAAACTTGTGTGTTGTCCTTGTGAGCCTCCACCATTTACTGATGGGTGCAGTCTGGACTGTCTAGAGACAGACCAGACCAGCTGCACAACACAGACACTTCAAACCGCACCTGAGGACAAAAACTACAAGAAGAAAAGAAAAAGAAAGAAAAAGAAGCTTAGAACGATGCAGCGTTACAGGAGACGGCAGCACTGCAGAGCTGAGGACCGGCGCCTGTTTGAAAGAGACAAGACACACAAACAGAGAGAGAGGAAAAAGTGGTTATTAAGAACTTGAGGACATTACCTGCATATAAAAATATAAATAATTATAAATTTGCTGTGTTCTTTTTAACAATGTCAGAAGGAGAGAGGCGCTGAGGCACCGTCTTCCGCCCCCCGGCGCACCTGCTGTGCCTCTTCCTGCTGACAGGAACTTGCCTACACAGCAAGTATGAATGATGCCTGAGTGGACAAACACAACTCAAAGTTCCTGGCTCTCTTGGCTCCTCTGCAGAGGGTTTCCCTAAGAAGGTGGACCTAGCAGGGTCACCGGGGGACGGGGAGCTGTGCCTCACGGCCCTCACTTCGTCGGAGAAACCCTCACGCAGATTTCAGAAACTTGTGTGTTGTCCTTGTGAGCCTCCACCATTTACTGATGGGTGCAGTCTGGACTGTCTAGAGACAGACCAGACCAGCTGCACAACACAGACACTTCAAACCGCACCTGAGGACAAAAACTACAAGAAGAAAAGAAAAAGAAAGAAAAAGAAGCTTAGAACGATGCAGCGTTACAGGAGACGGCAGCACTGCAGAGCTGAGGACCGGCGCCTGTTTGAAAGAGACAAGACACACAAACAGAGAGAGAGGAAAAAGTGGTTATTAAGAACTTGAGGACATTACCTGCATATAAAAATATAAATAATTATAAATTTGCTGTGTTCTTTTTAACAATGTCAGAAGGAGAGAGGCGCTGAGGCACCGTCTTCCGCCCCCCGGCGCACCTGCTGTGCCTCTTCCTGCTGACAGGAACTTGCCTACACAGCAAGTATGAATGATGCCTGAGTGGACAAACACAACTCAAAGTTCCTGGCTCTCTTGGCTCCTCTGCAGAGGGTTTCCCTAAGAAGGTGGACCTAGCAGGGTCACCGGGGGACGGGGAGCTGTGCCTCACGGCCCTCACTTCGTCGGAGAAACCCTCACGCAGATTTCAGAAACTTGTGTGTTGTCCTTGTGAGCCTCCACCATTTACTGATGGGTGCAGTCTGGACTGTCTAGAGACAGACCAGACCAGCTGCACAACACAGACACTTCAAACCGCACCTGAGGACAAAAACTACAAGAAGAAAAGAAAAAGAAAGAAAAAGAAGCTTAGAACGATGCAGCGTTACAGGAGACGGCAGCACTGCAGAGCTGAGGACCGGCGCCTGTTTGAAAGAGACAAGACACACAAACAGAGAGAGAGGAAAAAGTGGTTATTAAGAACTTGAGGACATTACCTGCATATAAAAATATAAATAATTATAAATTTGCTGTGTTCTTTTTAACAATGTCAGAAGGAGAGAGGCACTGAGGCACCGTCTTCCGCCCCCCGGCGCACCTGCTGTGCCTCTTCCTTCTGACAGGAACTTGCCTACACAGCAAGTATGAATGATGCCTGAGTGGACAAACACAACTCAAAGTTCCTGGCTCTCTTGGCTCCTCTGCAGAGGGTTTCCCTAAGAAGGTGGACCTAGCAGGGTCACCGGGGGACGGGGAGCTGTGCCTCATGGCCCTCACTTCGTCGGAGAAACCCTCACGCAGATTTCAGAAACTTGTGTGTTGTCCTTGTGAGCCTCCACCATTTACTGATGGGTGCAGTCTGGACTGTCTAGAGACAGACCAGACCAGCTGCACAACACAGACACTTCAAACCGCACCTGAGGACAAAAACTACAAGAAGAAAAGAAAAAGAAAGAAAAAGAAGCTTAGAACGATGCAGCGTTACAGGAGACGGCAGCACTGCAGAGCTGAGGACCGGCGCCTGTTTGAAAGAGACAAGACACACAAACAGAGAGAGAGGAAAAAGTGGTTATTAAGAACTTGAGGACATTACCTGCATATAAAAATATAAATAATTATAAATTTGCTGTGTTCTTTTTAACAATGTCAGAAGGAGAGAGGCGCTGAGGCACCGTCTTCCGCCCCCCGGCGCACCTGCTGTGCCTCTTCCTGCTGACAGGAACTTGCCTACACAGCAAGTATGAATGATGCCTGAGTGGACAAACACAACTCAAAGTTCCTGGCTCTCTTGGCTCCTCTGCAGAGGGTTTCCCTAAGAAGGTGGACCTAGCAGGGTCACCGGGGGACGGGGAGCTGTGCCTCACGGCCCTCACTTCGTCGGAGAAACCCTCACGCAGATTTCAGAAACTTGTGTGTTGTCCTTGTGAGCCTCCACCATTTACTGATGGGTGCAGTCTGGACTGTCTAGAGACAGACCAGACCAGCTGCACAACACAGACACTTCAAACCGCACCTGAGGACAAAAACTACAAGAAGAAAAGAAAAAGAAAGAAAAAGAAGCTTAGAACGATGCAGCGTTACAGGAGACGGCAGCACTGCAGAGCTGAGGACCGGCGCCTGTTTGAAAGAGACAAGACACACAAACAGAGAGAGAGGAAAAAGTGGTTATTAAGAACTTGAGGACATTACCTGCATATAAAAATATAAATAATTATAAATTTGCTGTGTTCTTTTTAACAATGTCAGAAGGAGAGAGGCGCTGAGGCACCGTCTTCCGCCCCCCGGCGCACCTGCTGTGCCTCTTCCTGCTGACAGGAACTTGCCTACACAGCAAGTATGAATGATGCCTGAGTGGACAAACACAACTCAAAGTTCCTGGCTCTCTTGGCTCCTCTGCAGAGGGTTTCCCTAAGAAGGTGGACCTAGCAGGGTCACCGGGGGACGGGGAGCTGTGCCTCACGGCCCTCACTTCGTCGGAGAAACCCTCACGCAGATTTCAGAAACTTGTGTGTTGTCCTTGTGAGCCTCCACCATTTACTGATGGGTGCAGTCTGGACTGTCTAGAGACAGACCAGACCAGCTGCACAACACAGACACTTCAAACCGCACCTGAGGACAAAAACTACAAGAAGAAAAGAAAAAGAAAGAAAAAGAAGCTTAGAACGATGCAGCGTTACAGGAGACGGCAGCACTGCAGAGCTGAGGACCGGCGCCTGTTTGAAAGAGACAAGACACACAAACAGAGAGAGAGGAAAAAGTGGTTATTAAGAACTTGAGGACATTACCTGCATATAAAAATATAAATAATTATAAATTTGCTGTGTTCTTTTTAACAATGTCAGAAGGAGAGAGGCACTGAGGCACCGTCTTCCGCCCCCCGGCGCACCTGCTGTGCCTCTTCCTTCTGACAGGAACTTGCCTACACAGCAAGTATGAATGATGCCTGAGTGGACAAACACAACTCAAAGTTCCTGGCTCTCTTGGCTCCTCTGCAGAGGGTTTCCCTAAGAAGGTGGACCTAGCAGGGTCACCGGGGGACGGGGAGCTGTGCCTCATGGCCCTCACTTCGTCGGAGAAACCCTCACGCAGATTTCAGAAACTTGTGTGTTGTCCTTGTGAGCCTCCACCATTTACTGATGGGTGCAGTCTGGACTGTCTAGAGACAGACCAGACCAGCTGCACAACACAGACACTTCAAACCGCACCTGAGGACAAAAACTACAAGAAGAAAAGAAAAAGAAAGAAAAAGAAGCTTAGAACGATGCAGCGTTACAGGAGACGGCAGCACTGCAGAGCTGAGGACCGGCGCCTGTTTGAAAGAGACAAGACACACAAACAGAGAGAGAGGAAAAAGTGGTTATTAAGAACTTGAGGACATTACCTGCATATAAAAATATAAATAATTATAAATTTGCTGTGTTCTTTTTAACAATGTCAGAAGGAGAGAGGCACTGAGGCACCGTCTTCCGCCCCCCGGCGCACCTGCTGTGCCTCTTCCTTCTGACAGGAACTTGCCTACACAGCAAGTATGAATGATGCCTGAGTGGACAAACACAACTCAAAGTTCCTGGCTCTCTTGGCTCCTCTGCAGAGGGTTTCCCTAAGAAGGTGGACCTAGCAGGGTCACCGGGGGACGGGGAGCTGTGCCTCACGGCCCTCACTTCGTCGGAGAAACCCTCACGCAGATTTCAGAAACTTGTGTGTTGTCCTTGTGAGCCTCCACCATTTACTGATGGGTGCAGTCTGGACTGTCTAGAGACAGACCAGACCAGCTGCACAACACAGACACTTCAAACCGCACCTGAGGACAAAAACTACAAGAAGAAAAGAAAAAGAAAGAAAAAGAAGCTTAGAACGATGCAGCGTTACAGGAGACGGCAGCACTGCAGAGCTGAGGACCGGCGCCTGTTTGAAAGAGACAAGACACACAAACAGAGAGAGAGGAAAAAGTGGTTATTAAGAACTTGAGGACATTACCTGCATATAAAAATATAAATAATTATAAATTTGCTGTGTTCTTTTTAACAATGTCAGAAGGAGAGAGGCGCTGAGGCACCGTCTTCCGCCCCCCGGCGCACCTGCTGTGCCTCTTCCTGCTGACAGGAACTTGCCTACACAGCAAGTATGAATGATGCCTGAGTGGACAAACACAACTCAAAGTTCCTGGCTCTCTTGGCTCCTCTGCAGAGGGTTTCCCTAAGAAGGTGGACCTAGCAGGGTCACCGGGGGACGGGGAGCTGTGCCTCACGGCCCTCACTTCGTCGGAGAAACCCTCACGCAGATTTCAGAAACTTGTGTGTTGTCCTTGTGAGCCTCCACCATTTACTGATGGGTGCAGTCTGGACTGTCTAGAGACAGACCAGACCAGCTGCACAACACAGACACTTCAAACCGCACCTGAGGACAAAAACTACAAGAAGAAAAGAAAAAGAAAGAAAAAGAAGCTTAGAACGATGCAGCGTTACAGGAGACGGCAGCACTGCAGAGCTGAGGACCGGCGCCTGTTTGAAAGAGACAAGACACACAAACAGAGAGAGAGGAAAAAGTGGTTATTAAGAACTTGAGGACATTACCTGCATATAAAAATATAAATAATTATAAATTTGCTGTGTTCTTTTTAACAATGTCAGAAGGAGAGAGGCACTGAGGCACCGTCTTCCGCCCCCCGGCGCACCTGCTGTGCCTCTTCCTTCTGACAGGAACTTGCCTACACAGCAAGTATGAATGATGCCTGAGTGGACAAACACAACTCAAAGTTCCTGGCTCTCTTGGCTCCTCTGCAGAGGGTTTCCCTAAGAAGGTGGACCTAGCAGGGTCACCGGGGGACGGGGAGCTGTGCCTCATGGCCCTCACTTCGTCGGAGAAACCCTCACGCAGATTTCAGAAACTTGTGTGTTGTCCTTGTGAGCCTCCACCATTTACTGATGGGTGCAGTCTGGACTGTCTAGAGACAGACCAGACCAGCTGCACAACACAGACACTTCAAACCGCACCTGAGGACAAAAACTACAAGAAGAAAAGAAAAAGAAAGAAAAAGAAGCTTAGAACGATGCAGCGTTACAGGAGACGGCAGCACTGCAGAGCTGAGGACCGGCGCCTGTTTGAAAGAGACAAGACACACAAACAGAGAGAGAGGAAAAAGTGGTTATTAAGAACTTGAGGACATTACCTGCATATAAAAATATAAATAATTATAAATTTGCTGTGTTCTTTTTAACAATGTCAGAAGGAGAGAGGCACTGAGGCACCGTCTTCCGCCCCCCGGCGCACCTGCTGTGCCTCTTCCTGCTGACAGGAACTTGCCTACACAGCAAGTATGAATGATGCCTGAGTGGACAAACACAACTCAAAGTTCCTGGCTCTCTTGGCTCCTCTGCAGAGGGTTTCCCTAAGAAGGTGGACCTAGCAGGGTCACCGGGGGACGGGGAGCTGTGCCTCACGGCCCTCACTTCGTCGGAGAAACCCTCACGCAGATTTCAGAAACTTGTGTGTTGTCCTTGTGAGCCTCCACCATTTACTGATGGGTGCAGTCTGGACTGTCTAGAGACAGACCAGACCAGCTGCACAACACAGACACTTCAAACCGCACCTGAGGACAAAAACTACAAGAAGAAAAGAAAAAGAAAGAAAAAGAAGCTTAGAACGATGCAGCGTTACAGGAGACGGCAGCACTGCAGAGCTGAGGACCGGCGCCTGTTTGAAAGAGACAAGACACACAAACAGAGAGAGAGGAAAAAGTGGTTATTAAGAACTTGAGGACATTACCTGCATATAAAAATATAAATAATTATAAATTTGCTGTGTTCTTTTTAACAATGTCAGAAGGAGAGAGGCGCTGAGGCACCGTCTTCCGCCCCCCGGCGCACCTGCTGTGCCTCTTCCTTCTGACAGGAACTTGCCTACACAGCAAGTATGAATGATGCCTGAGTGGACAAACACAACTCAAAGTTCCTGGCTCTCTTGGCTCCTCTGCAGAGGGTTTCCCTAAGAAGGTGGACCTAGCAGGGTCACCGGGGGACGGGGAGCTGTGCCTCATGGCCCTCACTTCGTCGGAGAAACCCTCACACAGATTTCAGAAACTTGTGTGTTGTCCTTGTGAGCCTCCACCATTTACTGATGGGTGCAGTCTGGACTGTCTAGAGACAGACCAGACCAGCTGCACAACACAGACACTTCAAAACGCACCTGAGGACAAAAACTACAAGAAGAAAAGAAAAAGTATCTTAGAACGATGCAGCGTTACAGGAGACGGCAGCACTGCAGAGCTGAGGACCGGCGCCTGTTTGAAAGAGACAAGACACACAAACAGAGAGAGAGGAAAAAGTGGTTATTAAGAACTTGAGGACATTACCTGCATATAAAAATATAAATAATTATAAATTTGCTGTGTTCTTTTTAACAATGTCAGAAGGAGAGAGGCGCTGAGGCACCGTCTTCCGCCCCCCGGCGCACCTGCTGTGCCTCTTCCTTCTGACAGGAACTTGCCTACACAGCAAGTATGAATGATGCCTGAGTGGACAAACACAACTCAAAGTTCCTGGCTCTCTTGGCTCCTCTGCAGAGGGTTTCCCTAAGAAGGTGGACCTAGCAGGGTCACCGGGGGACGGGGAGCTGTGCCTCACGGCCCTCACTTCGTCGGAGAAACCCTCACACAGATTTCAGAAACTTGTGTGTTGTCCTTGTGAGCCTCCACCATTTACTGATGGGTGCAGTCTGGACTGTCTAGAGACAGACCAGACCAGCTGCACAACACAGACACTTCAAAACGCACCTGAGGACAAAAACTACAAGAAGAAAAGAAAAAGAAAGAAAAAGTATCTTAGAACGATGCAGCGTTACAGAAGACGGCAGCACTGCAGAGCTGAGGACCGGCGCCTGTTTGAAAGAGACAAGACACACAAACAGAGAGAGAGGAAAAAGTGGTTATTAAGAACTTGAGGACATTACCTGCATATAAAAATATAAATAATTATAAATTTGCTGTGTTCTTTTTAACAATGTCAGAAGGAGAGAGGCACTGAGGCACCGTCTTCCGCCCCCCGGCGCACCTGCTGTGCCTCTTCCTTCTGACAGGAACTTGCCTACACAGCAAGTATGAATGATGCCTGAGTGGACAAACACAACTCAAAGTTCCTGGCTCTCTTGGCTCCTCTGCAGAGGGTTTCCCTAAGAAGGTGGACCTAGCAGGGTCACCGGGGGACGGGGAGCTGTGCCTCACGGCCCTCACTTCGTCGGAGAAACCCTCACGCAGATTTCAGAAACTTGTGTGTTGTCCTTGTGAGCCTCCACCATTTACTGATGGGTGCAGTCTGGACTGTCTAGAGACAGACCAGACCAGCTGCATAACACAGACACTTCAAACCGCACCTGAGGACAAAAACTACAAGAAGAAAAGAAAAAGAAAGAAAAAGAAGCTTAGAACGATGCAGCGTTACAGGAGACTGCAGCACTGCAGAGCTGAGGACCGGCGCCTGTTTGAAAGAGACAAGACACACAAACAGAGAGAGAGAGGAAAAAGTGGTTATTAAGAACTTGAGGACATTACCTGCATATAAAAGTATAAATAATTATAAATTTGCTGTGTTCTTTTTAACAATGTCAGAAGGAGAGAGGCACTGAGGCACCGTCTTCCGCCCCCCGGCGCACCTGCTGTGCCTCTTCCTTCTGACAGGAACTTGCCTACACAGCAAGTATGAATGATGCCTGAGTGGACAAACACAACTCAAAGTTCCTGGCTCTCTTGGCTCCTCTGCAGAGGGTTTCCCTAAGAAGGTGGACCTAGCAGGGTCACCGGGGGACGGGGAGCTGTGCCTCACGGCCCTCACTTCGTCGGAGAAACCCTCACGCAGATTTCAGAAACTTGTGTGTTGTCCTTGTGAGCCTCCACCATTTACTGATGGGTGCAGTCTGGACTGTCTAGAGACAGACCAGACCAGCTGCACAACACAGACACTTCAAACCGCACCTGAGGACAAAAACTACAAGAAGAAAAGAAAAAGAAAGAAAAAGTAGCTTAGAACGATGCAGCGTTACAGGAGACGGCAGCACTGCAGAGCTGAGGACCGGCGCCTGTTTGAAAGAGACAAGACACACAAACAGAGAGAGAGGAAAAAGTGGTTATTAAGAACTTGAGGACATTACCTGCATATAAAAATATAAATAATTATAAATTTGCTGTGTTCTTTTTAACAATGTCAGAAGGAGAGAGGCACTGAGGCACCGTCTTCCGCCCCCCGGCGCACCTGCTGTGCCTCTTCCTTCTGACAGGAACTTGCCTACACAGCAAGTATGAATGATGCCTGAGTGGACAAACACAACTCAAAGTTCCTGGCTCTCTTGGCTCCTCTGCAGAGGGTTTCCCTAAGAAGGTGGACCTAGCAGGGTCACCGGGGGACGGGGAGCTGTGCCTCATGGCCCTCACTTCGTCGGAGAAACCCTCACGCAGATTTCAGAAACTTGTGTGTTGTCCTTGTGAGCCTCCACCATTTACTGATGGGTGCAGTCTGGACTGTCTAGAGACAGACCAGACCAGCTGCACAACACAGACACTTCAAACCGCACCTGAGGACAAAAACTACAAGAAGAAAAGAAAAAGTATCTTAGAACGATGCAGCGTTACAGGAGACGGCAGCACTGCAGAGGTGAGCCTGAGTGAGCAGTTTTTCCGTTAGTGAAAAAGAGAAAAAACAAACAAGAAAACTTCCCTTAGAAATCTGTAGGGTCGTTTCCTCTGAGACATGTTGGAATCTGTAAACAGTAAACAAACTTCTTGGAGAATTTATCAGTAAAGTTTCAATCTCTGTAACCCCCCCCCACACACACACACACAAAAAAAATACGTGTCATTGCAATAACCGATGATTTCTACAATCATTGGTGCTGACCAATGGCACTTAAACGATATTCGATTATCGTTTTCTTTTAAAGCATTGCGCTAGCCGTCAAGTTAATAGTTTAGCTACATATGGCCAAATTTTTACAGTAAGGAAACATAAAAAAAAAAAAACTGTCCCAATTTCAAACCTGACCTGAGGACAATAACTACAAGAACAACAGAAACAAGAAAGAAAACGTACCTTAGAACCATGCAGGGTTACAGGAGACAACAGCCGTGTAGAGGTGAGCCTGTGTGAGTCTTTTTTTCTGTTAGTGAACAACAGAAAAAAAAAAAGAGAAACAAAAAAACAAGAAAACTTACCTTAGAAATCTGTAGGGTCGTTTCCTCTGAGACATGTTGGAATCTGTAAACAGTTACTCCGAAAAGGAT
The DNA here is from genome assembly GCF_041146795.1 of Maylandia zebra. Classification (NCBI taxonomy): domain Eukaryota; kingdom Metazoa; phylum Chordata; class Actinopteri; order Cichliformes; family Cichlidae; genus Maylandia; species Maylandia zebra. The sequence goes on along the minus strand of NC_135171.1, from coordinate 35,425,834 downwards.
CCAGGTGTTTCAAAAATACTTCTTTGGTGAACGTTTCAATCCTGCGAACATAAATGCTGCGATTAACGAACTAAAAGTCGTTGGTGTCACCCCTATTTATAGATTTTTACGTATCAAAGGATCCGATTCGTTGTAAGATTCCAAATATATGTGACGTCATCGTCCTGTGAGCCAATTAATATACGGTGGCCCTGAGAGGCCAAACGGACTGCAACTTCAGAAAACACTTGCAAAAAGAAAAATGCTGCAAAAGCACACAAAGCACAACGGAAATAGGAAAAAAGACAACGGAAATGTTTCTGGGGAGACAATAACCGGACGGACCATTTGCACGAACCAAAACACGTATGTATGGCTGTATCCCAATTCAGGGACTGTTTCCCAATTCAGGGTCTGCAGCCTTAAAGTACGCAGCCTTAACGGTCCTCAAGGGCCGCGTACTCAAAGACCGATGAGGCTGGAAGTGCGAGGCTTGTAGGCTTGTGAAATGGGACGGTCTAGCCTCCGTCGCGCTGCCCAGGTTGCCTAGCAACCATGATACTAACAGCTGGAAACGTTTCATACAGCTTTGTTTGACAGAAATGAAGGAGAACATATTTTGTACATTTGTTTCTACATGAGCTTTGTGTGATTTGATAAGTATCTGAGGCTGAGACCACAGGACTGTAAAACATGATTGTTGGGCTTCATTTCTGTACTGAACAGTCATTTAAGATTAGCTAGTAAATAACAATTAGCTAATGTTGTTCATGAGACTAAAGTCATCTCACTTTGGTAATGTAAATATAATATGGCCAATATTATATTAATCATTATTAGTTATTACAGCTGTGAACATGAACTCTGTGCCAAACACTGAGCTTCAGTAAAGATTCAAGTTGCATTTATTTATATTTCCTATCACCTTAAATCTTCACTTAAAGACAAGTATCTGTGACAGTGCACAGGGAGTGCAGAATTATTAGGCAAATGAGTATTTTGTCCACATCATCCTCTTCATGCATGTTGTCTTACTCCAAGCTGTATAGGCTCAAAAGCCTGCTACCAATTAAGCATATTAGGTGATGTGCATCTCTGTAATGAGAAGGAGTGTGGTCTAATGACATCAACACCCTATATCAGGTGTGCATAATTATTAGGCAACGTCCTTTCCTTTGGCAAAATGGGTCAAAAGAAGGACTTGACAGGCTCAGAAAAGTCAAAAATAGTGAGATATCTTGCAGAGGGATGCAGCAGTCTCAAAATTGCAAAGCTTCTGAAGCGTGATCATCGAACAATCAAGCGTTTCATTCAAAATAGTCAACAGGGTCGCAAGAAGTGTGTGGAAAAACCAAGGCGCAAAATAACTGCCCATGAACTGAGAAAAGTCAAGCGTGCAGCTGCCAAGATGCCACTTGCCACCAGTTTGGCCATATTTCAGAGCTGCAACATCACTGGAGTGCCCAAAAGCACAAGGTGTGCAATACTCAGAGACATGGCCAAGGTAAGAAAGGCTGAAAGACGACCACCACTGAACAAGACACAAAAGCTGAAACGTCAAGACTGGGCCAAGAAATATCTCAAGACTGATTTTTCTAAGGTTTTATGGACTGATGAAATGAGAGTGAGTCTTGATGGGCCAGATGGATGGGCCCGTGGCTGGATTGGTAAAGAGCAGAGAGCTCCAGTCCGACTCAGACGCCAGCAAGGTGGAGGTGGAGTACTGGTTTGGGCTGGTATCATCAAAGATGAGCTTGTGGGGCCTTTTCGGGTTGAGGATGGAGTCAAGCTCAACTCCCAGTCCTACTGCCAGTTTCTGGAAGACACCTTCTTCAAGCAGTGGTACAGGAAGAAGTCTGCATCCTTCAAGAAAAACATGATTTTCATGCAGGACAATGCTCCATCACACGCGTCCAAGTACTCCACAGCGTGGCTGGCAAGAAAGGGTATAAAAGAAGAAAAACTAATGACATGGCCACCTTGTTCACCTGATCTGAACCCCATTGAGAACCTGTGGTCCATCATCAAATGTGAGATTTACAAGGAGGGAAAACAGTACACCTCTCTGAACAGTGTCTGGGAGGCTGTGGTTGCTGCTGCACGCAATGTTGATGGTGAACAGATCAAAACACTGACAGAATCCATGGATGGCAGGCTTTTGAGTGTCCTTGCAAAGAAAGGTGGCTATATTGGTCGCTGATTTGTTTTTGTTTTGTTTTTGAATGTCAGAAATGTATATTTGTGAATGTGGAGATGTTATATTGGTTTCACTGGTAAAAATAAATAATTGAAATGGGTATATATTTGTTTTTTGTTAAGTTGCCTAATAATTATGCACAGTAATAGTCACCTGCACACACAGATATCCCCCTAAAATAGCTAAAACTAAAAACAAACTAAAAACTACTTCCAAAAACATTCAGCTTTGATATTAATGAGTTTTTTGGTTTCATTGAGAACATGGTTGTTGTTCAATAATAAAATTATTCCTCAAAAATACAACTTGCCTAATAATTCTGCACTCCCTGTATATATAGATGTATTATATATAAGAGACAAATATTGTTCTTTTAATATGTTGGCATTACTAAATTTGGCTCAATGCTTACATATATGTGTAAAAAGAAAATGTACGAGCCGTGAAAACTGTTTCTGATAAAATGAAAGGTAGACTGATATAGGAAATATTCCTTTATTGGGTGAGAAAATCAGACCATGTCATAACTGCTTTAAGTCATACAGAATAGATATCAGAGCCTTAAACAGGCTAAATGGGTCAAACTGGGCAGAAAGTATCCAAACACATAACATCATTATAGAATATGATATAACACTATAGATCAACTTAGCTCAGAATATATAAAGCATATAAACAATTACAGCAATATGATGCAACAAACACAGCAGTGCTACTAATCCAAAATACTCAAAGCTTCATAGAACTGAAACAAACATTTTTTTTTTAGCTCCATTCTGCTGCTGATACATACTTTAGGTTTCTGAACATTAAACTTGTTTCTGCCTTTCATAGTGTGTAACCTGAAGGCCCTGAGTACTTTCTCCCACACTGAAAACACTGGAATGATACAATTATTTGAACATTACCTAATAAAACTGATTCAGAACAGACAATTAGTTATGTTAAACTTTTCTAGCAGTCCTTCACAAACAGGGAACAGTCTGTCTATTCTCTCCATCTGTCAGCTGCTGCTGGCTCTTCCTCCTCCTCTTCCTCACACACTGCTGAGTTTGTCCTGGTGGATCATCAGGGGTGCAAAGCCTCACAGATGATGTGCAGCAGTGGGTCCCTCAGTCTGTCCTCACTCTGGACACTTGCAGTTGTCACACATGGAAATCAAATGTGTGATAAGCTGCAGGATTCAAACACAAGTGTAACTTATAAATAAATGTTCATACTTTTATTCCACAATCAGAGAGAAAGAAACAGAGAGAGTGCAGGACAGACAGACAGGTGACAGTCTCAGGTGTATACACTGCTACAAACAGGAGGATTTAGTGTTTGTGTTATTACGAGTGCTAAACAAGAAGAGTTCCCAGATGGTGCAGTGGACACATGTGTGACTCCTGTGATTAAAGCATCTTTCTTTCAGCTTAACGAGTGAACCGTCAGCTCGTTCAAACACACGTTAAAGTCCGTTTGGCTCGACACCACCGAACAGAGGCAGCAATGTAACATAGCTAACATTAACAGTGCAGTGAATCCTGCTTGTGCCGTGATATTCAGGACTGCAAACGGAGCAGCATCACTGACTTTCAGCCTGTTGTGTTTGTGGATATATGACTGACTTTAATTATCCACAAAATCATCACATTCTCTGTAAGATTAAGGTCGACTATCTAACGGCGTATAAAGTAAAGGCTTTAAAACAAAGTAAATGCTGGAAGTACAAACATCGCTAATGTCACATAACTTTGCCGGTGTTGTGCCAAAAAGTGATTGTCTGCCAGAAACTGATTGCCGTCCGCGGGAGCACGCGCAGCTGCTTAAAGCTGCAGCGCCCGGATTACTTGCGTTGCCAGCTACTTCCGTGCAACTGATATAACGTGGGGGAAAAAACCCCCAAACACATTTATGCCTTTGTTATTAGGCAAAGGTATGCATTTATGGAGCTTTAACGTTTCTCGTAACCGAATTATGACGCTTATCAGAAGGTTGCTTTCAGTGTGTAGCGCAGTCACGAATGACTACACGCATCATGATGGAATAATTAATGCCTACAGGTTTAGTATGTCTACTCTCGTTGTTCATATTTGTTATAAGACTGTCGAATAGTAGTTAAAACAATAAAGACCTATTGTGCCAGTATCACCATGACTCTTTCTTGTTTGTTCAGAATAACGACTGAGAACATGGCATTTTAGCGCTACCAAAAAGTGATTGTGGCCTATAACTTGTCACTGAAACAATATTTCGGCTTCAAAATTGTTGGATATATTCCAGAAGGGTTACATGTGATATATTATATGCATGAAGAATCTGTAAAACTAACGATATCGTAAATTTCCTGTCTAATAAAAAATAGAATCATATTAATGGTTTTATCATGCGGTTATGCGATACCATGGATAGCTGCTTCCATGAAGTTGAGCTACAGCAAACGCTCTCAGTCGCCGTTGCCATTATTGGCAAGCAGTAGCCGCATAGACTGCAGTAGTTTTCCCTCACTCTCGCGTCCTCGTGTGACGGATTGTTTCCATCTTCATCTAAAATAAGTACTGGTTGACTATTTTCATCCTCTCTCTCGGTTTGCTCTGGTTCAAACTGGAAAGGTTGAACAGAAGCCATTTCCAGTGTGCTGCTAACTGAACTCGTTGCGATGCAACCGTATGACGTCACTACCCAGAGTGTGTTCAAAAGTAAATAACAATGGCGGCCTACTGGTAATGGTTTTATATAAAATGTGCTTAAAAGGAAAACATTTGGCGTATTTTAATACCACATATATATTGTTGAAAGCACAGTACATATTTTAGCTAAAACTTGTCTTAATAGCCGGGGTTCCTTTAAAAGAAAGGGCAAGTTAGTCAGATCAGTGGTGAGGGAACATGAAAGACAACAATATTCCACATGTGTCCAGTGAACTCAATCCTATAGATGATTTGTAATGATTTAGAGTGGAGACTGAGACTAATAATGGGATTTCACTCAAGTTCATAGGCGTGCGAAGCAGACGAGTGTATACTTTTGGCAACATAGTGTTTTTGCCTTTCCCTGATGAGCCTCAGCAATAGTTTCAAAGACAAAGCTTTATTATTTGATTCTGTTTTTCTGCTGGCAAAACATTTTAATGTTCTATGATCCTAAACCAAGCACTTTATATATGTTCCACATTTTTTCATGTCAGAATCACATAAGCAGCAAAAGAGAACAGGACTGTAGATAGTATATTAAATGGAACACATAAGGCAACATATTAAGAGGTTAACCCACAGGCTAATGCCATCATCTCATGTTTTTATTTCCCCTTTCAACTGTGATTAGTCAGATTTTTTTCTAGAGGAAACATTTAATCACACATTGTTTAAAGTTGAAGTCACACATACAGAAAGCAGCACGTCATTGTTTTTGAAAGTTTTAGATGGAAAAAAAGGATGTTTTCTTGTAATACTGAAGACGCTATAGTGGCACATACTGGCACATGTTTGGAGTAAACTTTTTGGTAACACAGAAACACCTTCAGTTAGAGGCACATGAGGCTGGTTTTTGCCTTCAGAGCATAGCAAAAAACCTTCCACAGGAAGTGAAATTAAGTGGGCAGTAAGGAAGAGTAAGTAAGTGTACAGCAATTGGTAACTATAGGATAGTAGTTTGATTGGCAACATCATTATATTACAAAAATCACCAACAGTAAACATTTCCTATTATTGTAAATGTGAAAACAAATAAACCCAGCCCAAATGTAGCCATCCTTCATAAAGTGCTGCAGTTTTTTTTTTTACAGCGACTTGATATAAACATCGTGTGAAGGTACATATTATATTCATAATTCTCTATTATATATATATAAAAAATTAAAATGTCCTTAAGTCCCTGCAAAAATTTGAATCATCTTCATCTGATATCTCCAAAGTATGATAAGGACACGCATGCAGAACTTGCAGTAAGTTGCAGTAACAGCGGAGGGAGATATTTTATTTCAAGCCTACATGAAAATAATCACAGGAAAGTGTTTAAACAGACATTATGAACCTATTTACATATATAAATATATATTATTATCTGCCCTGCTTAATCATTTCTGGTGATTAAGGACATTGGAATGTACATCATATGTTTTTTGTTCACTACTGACTTGGTGGCTTTAATATTATTATTATTATTATTATCTACCCCTGCTGGTGATGCAACTTCTGCATGCCTGTCCGTTTCACTTTTTGGAGAAGCAAAGTGTGAAATGGATGCAGTGGACCGGTGTGTCTTGTCCCGATTCGTGATTGAGGTGTGAGACAAACGACTGCTGGTCCAAGTGCGTCAAAACAATGATTTTATTAAACACATGTGTGAAAGAAATACACCATCACAATCCTCAGCATAAATCCCCCAAAACAGCATAGTTAAAATGTTTTTATATGTCAGGGTATAACGCCCCCTGATGCGTCAAAGCAGATACTTAACATGCATAAGTTACAGTAACCACAGCTCTTCTGCTGACAACCTTTGACACACACACAAAAAGACATTTTCTCCGTCTCCATGCCAGGTGCTTCCTATTGATCTTCTTATTCTCGCTTATCTCTGGAACATCAGAAACACATTCTACAAAAACTGTTGCTTATGCAGGCACAAAATGCAGTTACAAGCAAAATATGTCTTAACTCTAACCTAGAAATGAATCTATATACTGTCTGTGCATGCAGGCGAACTGTCTCGACCTCACTCGACTCTGTCTCACCTCTCAGCTCACCAGATAAAGCTTGTAACCTCTTACCAGACAGAAGGCCAACTCTTTCATAAGCACATTCTTACAATATATGTAATAACATGCTTGAAACTATATGTGTAATATATATTGAATAAATGTTTTAATCAAATGCCACTACTCAAAGCTTAATAAAAAGGATATCAGAGAATAAACATATTAAAATGATATAAAATGATATAATCCCCACAGTCTGTTATGTTTTCCTATGAGACTGGGTTGTATGGCTACAGTAGCTCTAAATGAAGCATTATAACATGTTAAATATCACAATTATTCCTTTAGCTTGACCACTTACATTGTTGTGAAAAAGTATTCGCCCCCTTCCTGATATCTTACTTCTTAACATATGTGTCATACTTTAATGTTTCAAATCAAAAACATTTTAATTCTACACAAAGATAACCAGAGAAAATACAAAATACACTTTTTAATTGATGATTTCATTCTTCAAGGGGAAAAAAGTTAACCAAACCTACCTGATACTACGTGAAAAATACTGGCAGCCGCCAGTGCTAACCCTCAGTTTCCTTATAGATGCACTGTATGGTGTTATGGAACGCCAGGACTGCCAAAATGAAATAAATAAACATATCATTAAATAATTAATGAAATGTGTCAATAATTAATTAAAATGTGAAACACATAAATAATTAATTAAATATATCATTAAATAATTAATTAAATGTGTCAATAATTAATTAAAATGTGAAATACATAAATAATTAATTAAATGTGTCAATAATTAATTAATTACATGTGTCATACCTATTTATTTAATTAATTAATTCCAATTTTAATTCATTATTGCCACATTTAATTAATTATTTAATGGTGTATTTAATTAATTCATTATGGCAGTCCTGGCGTTCCATACATTTAAAAAAAAAAAGGCGACATTGTGTGAAATATAAATAATAGGAGAATTGAATGATTTTCAAACCTCATAAACCTGTATTTTATTCAGAATAGAACATAAAAAACAGTAAAATGTCTAAGTTTAAACATGTAACACATTTCCTGAAATATACTAACTCAGTTTGAATTTGAGAGCAGTAACACATCTCAGGAAGTTGGATGGAGACAACAGAAGACTGGAACAATAGGCGGTACTAAAAAGAAACAAGTGGAGAAACCGTTTGCAACTAATCACGTTCATTTGATCAATAACTGACTGGTAGGGGAAAAAAGCATATTAGAGAAGCTCTGCCCACGCTTACTCAAAAAGTAAGATGGGCCAAGGTTCACCTGCATCTACAAACTTTGGAACACTTTCAGAATAACAGTCTTCAACATAAAATTTGGAAGACTTGGGATATCTTAACATTTACTTTACATAATATCATCAAAAGTTTCTGAGAATCTGGAGAAATCTCTGTGCGTAAGGCAAGGTTGAAGATCATTAAATGATCCCTGTGATCTTTGTGTCTTCAGGCGGTACTGTAATAAAAACCAGCATGATTATGTCATGGGAATCACTGTAGGGGCTCAGGAACTCTTCCAGAAATCCTTGTTTATGGACACAGTTCATCCATAAATCCAGGTTAAAGCTCTATCATGCAAACAATAAGCCATATATGATCCATAAATTGTCTCTGGGTCAAAGCTCATTTAAAATAATTTATATTTAATATATTTCAATAATTTGAAATACATGAAATGCAAAACTGTGTTCAGACGAATCGAAACCTGAACTTCTTTTTGCAAACATGAATGCAAGCAGAGGGACCATTGGGCTTGCTCAGTTAAAAAGCTTACATCTCTGATGGTATAGACGTGCATTAGTGCTTATGGAACTGTCAACTTTCACATCTGGAAAGGCACAATCAATGCTGACAGGCATATAGAGATCTTAAAGCAACATGTGCTCGCATCCAGATCACATCTGCATGCACTTGTTAAAACAGCATGGCTTTGAAGTTGAGGAGCTGGGGTACTGCACTGCAGTTCAGACGTTTCTCCAGCTGAAAACATTTGTCACATTATAAAATGAAAACTACGACAGAGATGACCCAGGAGCAGCTAGGATCTTGTATCAGACAAAAATGGGACAACATCCAACTCATTACAGTCCATCAGCTCAGGCCCCTCAGGTGTCACTGCCATTAAATTCAAAATGAAATAACATTTAGCTTAAATTGTACATTTTCTAAGTGTAAACATTTGATATGTTTTCTGTGTTCTATTGTTAATAAAATATCCATTATGAAATTTGCATTCTGTTTTATTTACATTTTATTTTACTTAGCAACTTAATTGGACTTGGGGCTATACTTTACAGTTTAAATTAACATGTTATATTGAGAGCCTATGATGACTTGAATATGCTGCAGTGTCAAAGTAGAAGCACCTGTAGGCTAAATATAGAAAGTGTTCTCCTCAAATAGCCAAATTATGTAGGAATGCTGACTAGTTTTACTTTTTATGGTATTATCTTGGTAGAAGTTACAACTTGAATAAAATAAACAAATTCTTGTCTTCTTTTCTTGCAACCTTTTCAGGGTCTCTATAGCGGATCACCTGCCTCCATGTCACCCTATCCTTTGCATCCTGTTCTGTCACACCAACCCTTTGCATGTCCTCCATCACTACATCTATGAATCTTCTCTGTGGTCTGCTTAAATGAGCCAAATACTTTTGCTGTAAGCGCTTTTAAAACAAACTTTAGTAGATATAGAGCGACGCTTACACTGTGATATGTCCTCCAACAGATGGAGCTAAAGAACTACCATACAAAATCAGCTTAGCTGGCCTATAGGAATATGGTGACGTCGAAGAGGTATACAGGAAATTTTCATTTGTTGTGTTTATTAGCCTCTAAAACAGTTGAGAATGTTTATGCCTTGCATGTTATAACTGACTGACTGACCCATATATGTATGTTAGCATATCATCTGCTTATCACTTTTTGGACTTGCTTTTTCAACAGCAGCTGTTTAGGTGCAAACTGTCCACACCAGCAGATGCTGGCGAGTGATAAAAGGAAATTAAACAATTTTGTTTGCCTCAAAGGATGGATTTTTTCTTTACTTTTATTTTCTCTTCCAAAGATAAAGTACTTCCAACATCCAGTAGCAGTGGATGAAGATTTAATCTCTCTCCTGATGAATGACCCACTATTTCTCTGACAGAGGCCGCTGAGGCAGACTGCTCAGAATCCAACGGAAACAGTGAAATGACGGGAGAATTTCTCTCCATGATTACTCTAGCTTTCTGAGTGTTTGCCTGCGAGTGTGTATGTGGTGATAGTGCAGACACTGGCCCCATTTTAAAACTCTGGTGAAAGTAAACAGTTGATATGCAGATTATCAGGACACGAAACAAGACTAAGAAATATTAGACATCTAAGGTTCATATTTCATTGTGTGACAATGCAAAATAAATTCTTTTCAATCAGATCCACACTGCAAAATTTTGATTTAAGCAAGGTTTTTATCTTGTCTTGTCTAACGTTTTGGTTTGAATAAGGAGGAACTGAAGGAAAATACGCCTGCTTATTTTACTCAGGTACTGGCTCACTCGTCCGTATCACGGGAAGAGGAGGAAAGACTAAAATTACGACTTCAATATAATATTCCTATGTAAATTTTAAAGTGTAATAATATTTTAATTTTCTTTTACATTTTGTTTTAGTGCAGCTTTATTTGACAGCTAAATTTAGTAAAGATTTTCCATTTTTTATACTTTTACCTCCTCCTTCGTATAATTTCTGAAGAACGCTGTACTTCTGCTTCTCCATAGCTACTTTACAAACTATGCTTTTATGTTAAATGGTACCTGATGCACTTGAAATTCAATTCAGTTAAAGTTTATTTATACGGCACCAGTTCCCAACAACAGTTGCCCCAAGGCACTTATATTGTAAGGTAGAGATCGTGCAACAACAGAGACAATAATAATACAATACAATAGTCCCTTTTGACAGGAAGAAACTTCCAGCAGAACCAGGCTCAGGGAGGAGCAGCCATCTGCTGTGACTGGTTGGGGTGAGGTGAGGAAGACAAGTCAAAGAGACGCTGTGGAAGAGAGCCAGAGATTAATAATAACAAATGATTACATAAATGCAGTTAACCTGTTTCAGATTCTTGCGAGTTGTTTGTAGTTTCTGTTGCTGAGTATTTCCAGTACATAAACATTAATCTTTTTTTAAACTTTAAAATAAAGTCCTTTTTGTCCTTTGAGGCAAAAAAACGAGAAATGTTGTTTCCACTTTTATGTCTGTACTTGATTATGTTGATGTGATTTATATTCATGTGTCCTCAAAATAGTAATATATATTGGATTCTGTCTATTGTGGACCAATGAGATTCATTACAAATTACAAAGTATTTATAAGTATCTTGTGGTTTGGGTGGTGTGCGTTCCTATGTCATAGACTGAGACCACTGGTGTATTTGTTTTTTGAAGCTAATTTTGGTTTGGTTTCATCTTATATACAGCCTTACATTCAGATATTATGTTAATCAAAAATGTTATTATCTCAGGTACCAGATTTAATTCATTCGGTCTCTCCCAAAACTTCAAACTGATTTTGGAAAAGTTGTGTTTAAATTTGAAGCTCCTGCCTCCTGCAATCAGCAGCTACAACTAAAACTCAAGGAACTGGTCTGTCACATATTGAATTTAAGGAATAAATGACTTTTAAATGACTTGGATGCAGTTACTTCATGCAACTTATGATTGTACTGCTGTTCTCATTGGCCAGGACACTCTTGAAAAAGAGATTTTACAGGTTAAAAAAATCGAATCTTCTCATACAATATGTTTTTCAGCAGAACAGGTACTTTTGAAGTGTATAAACATTTGTCCGTAATACTAAATGCTTCATATAAGAATGATTTTGAACGCAATACTTTCATTTATAAGTAGCAAATTTTAAGGCCAGCATATGATGATGTGCTAAGTAATCACTATGAGCCTGAAGCTCAGGCTACATTGCTCAATGCTTCTAGTCAAGCAGTTTTTCTATTCTTGGCTCTATTCTTGACAATATCCCTAATATTGTCATGCACACAGCACCTTCACCTACCTGTCATTAAAGCTGGTGCTTCGAGGGCAGTCATTGAGAATAAAGTTTAAAGAAAGGATGGAGGGAATGGCACATTTCAGACATTAAATCAGACAGTATGAAATGGGTGAAAAAAAACTGTGAATGCGGAAAAGCTACTCTAGCAGTTTCCAATAACAAAAACACTGAAGTAGAAATGAACATAATGACACCCCTATAAGGAAAGAATCTGAATTTCCTGAGAGAAAAAAAGCTTGAGTCAGAGTTTATAAATGTGCTACTTTCACATCTCTTTGAAGTCGTTAAAAACCAGCCTGCAATTAATTTTTGCTCAGTAAAGTTTCGGTAATCTCTAAAAAGCCAAAACCTCAAAGCAAAAGACTTTTGATACACTTGCCATCTACAAGATAGCTTTGCTTCTTTCAGAACTGACCTAGACGATAAAGCTGTGTAACACTGTGATTTGACACTGCCCTGTTTTTGTTTCTAAAAGGTGTACACTCACTGTTCACTTTAAATTGAGCTCATATATTTTGACTTTATGTGGACATTATTCCTTTGTTGTTGCAGCAGTGCACTATCGGGATCTGAGAGAGTTAGTGAAGTTGGAAACTCCATTAGCAGGAGCCACTGATGAAAACCCATCAAAGGCTCAGCAATTGCGATTGAGGTCAGGGGAAAGACCTGGCAGAGAAACCACACAAAGCCATAAAGCCTAAGGTAGCTGCCGCTCATCGAGCATCAGCACTTGAGGAAGAATAACTGTGTCGTTGTCTGCAGACCTGTTGAATTAAAGGGGGCATTAACTGCTGCTTCCGCTGCATTATTGATGGAGAGCTCCATTCCCGAGGCCGTAATGCCTCCTATTTTTTCCCTTGCAATTTTCTGGTAGACATCTCACTGTCTTCAAACACACTTTCGTGCTGAAAGAGAGCGAGGGTTCAGGCAGAGTGCTTGCACTGTTCCCCGCAGGTTGCTTTTATTTTAAGCTGAACCACCACAATCAGTGTCGAACCACGAAGCCTCCACAACTGAAAATAATCGCAGCATGACAAGCATGGGATGATTGGGGTTATGCAAGGTGCCACCTACAGTAACAAGACCTAAAAAGGTAGTCAGGCTTCCTCAGAGAGGTTGCAAATCACATGACAGCTCAAGTGCAGCAGATATCCGTTTCTCCGTGTGTTTTGACCTCAAAGAGACAAAACCAGAGACTGTTATTAGATTTTGATGCCAAATTCTCACTAACTGGAATTTACCTCATGAGTCACCTCAGCTCCCACCTGCAGTACATTTGTTGTAGAGCTCCCTAACAAAGGCTCACACTGCTGGCTTTATCTGCTCTCACACAGCTTGAGACACCTTACCTCCCGGCTGACCTCATCCTGTCATATGATTTAATGAGCGAAGCCGTGTCACAAACTACAGTGGCAGAGGTGTGACAGGATAGGTCTATACAATGCATAGAAGATTAATGAGGCCATCTCCTCCTTCAATGTGTGTGAGAAACGCAGCTTGAGGAGGAAAGAAACTTGATGACTTTAGAAATTATATGATATAAATGACGCACACAGAATCAAAATAACAGCTCCTCTATTTATATTCAGTTATGAAGCGATGCGAAGCCTGTCTCTGGTCTACATACACTATCTGGGTTGAATTTTATAGCTCGGCAGTGATAATGGTATGACATTTTTCTTGTACACTATCCATGGGTTTTTGTGTGTAGTGCCCTTTGATTTTACTTTGTGCTTTTGTGCTGGTGTTTATGGAGTCTTCTGTGAAGTAGATGGCTTTGGCTTCATGATGACAACACTCTCGGAGGGCGGTCCAAAATCAATCAAATACAAGTCCAAATGCTTGCATCCCATCTCCTACAGGCTATTTCAAAGGTTGGTATTGATTATTCCACCCATTCTTGCCATTCAGGGGGGGCCGACGAAAGAGCATGCTTGAGAAATGGAGAGATGATAATGAAATTAAAGGAGGGGAGGCTTTTGTAGCCTGGACACTAATGCATGGGGAGAGTGGAAGCTGAATGTCAAAGACACAAAAATGTGTTATCGTAAACTCGATGAGTATTCACGAGCCTAATTCATGTCATAACGCTGAAGTTCTTCAGAGTGGCTCGTTCGCACCAATTGTATGTGTGGGTGGTGTGTTTGGATAGGGTAAGGGAAGGGGTTTTGATAAGAGGGGAGTCTTTTTTGTGAGAACTGAGGAGGCGCTTCATCTTGTTCTTATCCTCTGATTCTATTTTGGACTTTTTTAGAAAGAAGAAATCTTCTAGGTTACAACAAAAGATGGTGTTCATGTGTTTCACAGAGGTGTGAAAAACCCTTCAGCACACAGCTGTCTTCCTTTTTTGTGTTCACTTGCATTTAGTGGCTCTAATGAAGATTTCAATAGCCTATTAACCCTCTTTTTTTAAGAATAAAAGGAAGAACATAAGAAAGAAAGTCAGGTGACATCGCAGGACAACATCAGACCTTAAAGGAAGAGAATTTAATTTTCCTATTTTTTTTAACAATAATTTATTCACAGCTCTGAAACTCATGGAGGAAAAGTGGATAAATAATAAATTGTTCAAAGTTGTCATTAATAAAAGTATCGAGTGCCTAAATTGCCATCATTGAGGCCTACTGGCACCACTGTTTATAAGATGTTAGGGAGCGTATTGCCATTTCTTCATAACTTAAGTCTATATTAAAATAAAAGTATTAAAATATATGTATACTTCTTCACTTCAAAAAATTTTCACACAGTCCCTAAATCTTTTCTTGGGTCCACCCACTGACCGAAAATAGCTCAAAGCGCATCTTCTAAAATCATGCGGCATGATAAACTGGTTGTGTCTCAATATGAAATATGCCTTACTATAAAAACATCCTTTCGATAAAACATCTTAAATAAACCAATCAGCATAAAAAGCTGCAAACAAATGGCTGCAAGTGGCACTGGCGTAATTAGTGACTCATCTGATTCAGTTTTTATTTCATTGCTGTAGTTTGCTCGCTACTGCTGCATTCAAGAGGGCACGACCATCCAGTTACCAACGTCTGAAGCTTTCTGATAAAGGTCCTCCCCGTCGCCACCGGAGACTCCAATCCAACAGAACCGCTGGATGGCGCTAAAACACCAGCGCTGCATCAGGAGGCTCCACACGCGCTGTGATGAATCCGGCTGCTCTCTCATCACTCGGACAGCTCAGATCCATTTCTCCAACTGCGAGAAAACGTTGCCAAACACCCATCTGCAACCAGTATGTTGAAGGGGGATTGTAAAAATCCACTGCATCCTTGAATTCAGAAAGTATGAGTGACGGTCCGGCGTGTTGTCCAGCTGCCGTGGAGCTCTGGCGGATGGGAAGTTGTGAGTCAGAGGCGGAGGACCAGTAACTTTTATAGACTTTCAAGTCCACCGCCTCCAAGTATCCAGCAGCCCCACTTTAGACTCATTTCTCTCAGGGATTGTGCGTCTGGAGAGCTTAACATTAGACCAGTGTTTTAGGTTATGTGTTGTCCAGGGCGTCTTGTAGCGACAAGGAAATGCCATTTGCCTAAAGAAGAGGCTTCCGTTTTTTTGTGGCTGGCAATGGAGAATAAATGAAAGGGACAGTTCCCGGGATTAACTGAAAGAACAACGGCAGGTAGGTTGGAATTAGAGTTTATAATTTGTTATTCCTATCTGTGGAAGTGGATATATGTATATTTATATATCTATATGTATATCTATCTATCTCTCTATAAATGATTGCAATTAATATTCTGAATTTCTAATGCTTAACAACTCATGTGCGACTGTGAAATGGCAGCAAAATCTACGATTGACTATGATAAATAGCTTTTTACAAATCATCAGGCAGCAATGGGCTACTGGAAACTCATGACTTTAGGTGGCGTACAGGTGTAGCCGCAGGCTGGCAAATGTTCAACTTTATGTTCTCAAGATTCAGTGAATATTAGATGTGGGCATCAACATGAATCCATCACTGACAGTTCCGATTGGACAAAAAGTTTCCCCTCTGAGAGATCTGCCCATGTGCACAAAGGCACGAAAGGAACTCCCTTCTATGTGAAAATGTATGCAAGCAACATGCTACTGTTTTAAGTAGTATCTATCTATCTATCTATCTATCTATCTATCTATCTATCTATCTATCTATCTATCTATCTATCTATCTATCTCGGACCCCCAAATCTCCATATTCCACATCACTGGTACCTTGGCAAAGGTAACTTTAAAACATAAACGTTGCTCCCTGCAGTGCAAAGTTAAATGTAGAGCTGAATTCACAGCAGGTGCAAGTGTGCTTCCCTTTAACCCCAACATAAGAGAAAAGCAGCTCCAGCTATAAACAGCTTGTTTGTGACTTCAGCAAAGTACAGTGGTGTTATCTCATTGTATTATATTGCAAACACGCAGAAGGAGTCCCTAATGAGAACTGGCTCATGTGTTTGGTGTCAGCTGTTGCACGCAGACTGTAGATATTTATTATTATGCCTGCACGCCACTGTGAATATATTCCTTTCTTGCAGCCTTGACTTTCCACTCTCCCTCTCCTAATTTGTTTCATACGCTCTCCTTTTTTTTTTTAAAATCCACCTCAGTCTATCTACTTGTTCACCTTGTTCTTTCATTTGCCCTTCATCCTCTTGACAAGTGTTGTGTGGTCAGCTTTTTTTTTCTTCCCCTCAATTAGTGCTATCATCGCATTTCATCCTGCAGAATATGGGGATGGTAATAACCTTACACTCCTATTGCGGGGTGATACAATTCTGCTGTGATTAATTGAAGTCCCCTCAGAGAGTCAGAGGAGGTGTAGATCTTCCCTTTCACACTCACTGACAGGCAACCCATTATATTGTTTTATAGATCGCCGTCAGTAGCCCTTGAAGCTGCCTGCGGCCCACTGTTGTTCTGGAGGGTTTTATTGTGCAGCGTTATTGGCTGGTAATGCTGACAGGCAGAGCAAAGGCCACCGTGGGATTAAGGGAGATGGGATCCCTGTGACAGTTCCACTGTATTTGACAGTAAACTGGAAACTTGGAAGAAAAAGATTTGCTCGCTCTGCAGTGGTAGTTGTAAAAAAGAAAGAAGGAGATGAAGAAAAAAAAGTGGGGATTTGTTATGAAGTCACGTTCACCATAACATTGGCTTACTTCACATCTGCACAGAGTACTCTAACAAGTGGTGAAACAAAAACGGGCCGTTGGTATGCAACAAAACACACTTTAGTAATGCCAAATAAGTAGCTTGTACAGGTAAGACAGATTAGCCTGCAATTTCTATAAAGCTTCCATTAGACAGACATTGCAACAAACAACAGTGCCTGAAAAAGGCAGAGTATAGACTGAGGCTTGGAGAGAGTACTTGATATGCATGAGCCACCAGGTGATTTCCAGAGGAAGAGAACACCATGGATAAGAGGCTTGTGTCTAGTTTTAAGGAGCCACCCCAGGCAGTATTTGTGTTCTCTGCCAGCTTCCTGCTCACTCTGTCAGATCAATAGGGCATAATAGAAGAGTGCGGATTGTGTTTGCAGGCATGAGACAAAATAATACAAGCATTGTATTGTTTTTTCACCTCGTACATGTGTTGTGTAGTTGTACAATTAAGATTGCCTGTTTGTACTGCACATCTTCTATTTTTTTGCATTTCCTGATGTTTGAGCATGTCAAGCATGTCCGCATGTGCACGTTACATATACATTTGACAGCCCAGTGCTTTGACACCGAGAGCATTGCAGAGCAGCACCACGACTTAACCAT
Source organism: Maylandia zebra (assembly GCF_041146795.1). NCBI lineage: Eukaryota > Metazoa > Chordata > Actinopteri > Cichliformes > Cichlidae > Maylandia > Maylandia zebra. The sequence continues at coordinate 35,408,135 of NC_135171.1, read as the reverse complement.
AAAATCTGGGGTATTGCATCATTCCACACATTCTCTATTCACCACCAGCCCTGCAGATTTGGTTTAGCGGAACAATAAAAAGTCAGCCATCTATCTACATGATTACACCCGATTTCAGCACCTCAAGATTCGGTGCTCAGCGGTGTCCATAGGCTAATGTGTTTAGAAAGCACAGTTTGTTCCACCTATCAAAGCGCCAGCTCGAGCTGCTGGGGTGAATCCATCGGGTGTTTAAAGGGAAATTCAAAGCACCACCATAGCGAACGAAGTGCAGCATTGTGACGCTTGCATGCAGCTCTGTCATGTACAGTGGAGGAGGAGGAGGACGAGAGGACAGCACATCCCATGTTTTATAGATGCCATTTAAAGGTGCATGCCTGGGATGGGCTGGCTGAAATGAACTGTAACAACAGACTAAACACCAAGACAATAAACTAACAAATTGGTTTTCTGGAAGCCAGCAGTGTCCCACTCACTCGCCTGGGCTGATGTGTGGCGAGCTGTTTTTTTTTTTGTTTTTTTTCCCTGAGAGATTAGGCTGTGAGCACAACTCCATCTCTTATTTATTCATGCTGATTTGCTGTGTGCATGTTTGGCTGTGGGTGTGTGTGAGAAAGGGAGACGGGGAGCAAGAGAGCACGCGTGTGTGTGCAGTTGAAGTGTAGCGGTGTTTGTAAAAAAGTGGGTGTTTTCCAGAGCATTTATATGAATGGTGTGTGTGGGGGGCGCATCGTGCTTGTGTGTACAGGCTTCAGCATCGCCTACTGCTTGATTAAAATTGTGTTGTGCGTGTTGTGAGGTCATTGCAATATATCAGCTCCCTCTGTTGTTTGTTCAGTATACATGACTGAAGTAGAGACACTCATAAGGTTCACCTGACAGTCTTGGAAAAGCTAGATCTACTTGTCATCTGTTTAAACAAATTTTTTAAACTTTGAGATTGAATCATTTGATAGATTTTTTTTGGCATCATTGTTTTCTGTCTGGATGTCTAGGTATTCAATTTCACGATTTGGATACATTTTTTGTTCATAACTATTAAACAAAAATCTGCACCATGTCAGCTTGGGTGCCTTTCATCCCTCTCACTCACAGCAGGAATCATCATGCTTGACTTCATGTTATTATTTCTTTGTAGCTAGAATAGCACCTTGAGAAAAATGTATAGACAGTTATTATTAAAAAGTTAGAAAGGAATCATGTTTGGTTAATTCTTAAAAAACCAATGCAGGTTTGAATCATTTGCATTGTATCCACAAAGATAAGATAAGATAAGATAAGACTTTATTAATCCCACAACGGGGAAATTAGTTATAGAGTTATAGAGTCTAACTGCTGTTGGGATGAATGATCTGCGAAAGCGCTCCTTCCTGCAGCGAGGGTGTTTCAGTCTCTGACTAAAGGAGCTGCTCAGCCCACTCACATACTCATGCAGTGGGTGATGTGGGTTGTTCATGATGGATGTCAGCTTTACTAACATCCTCCTATCGCCAACCATCTCCACAGACTCCAGGGGACATCCCAGCACGGAGCTAGACCTCCGCACCAGTTTGTCAATCCTGCTCCTGTCCCTGTCCGTGCATCCACCCCCACAGCAGGCCACTGCATAGAAAAGGGCAGATGCTACCACAGTGTCATAGAATGTCCTTATTAACTGCAGACTCTGAAGGACTTCAGTCTCCTCAGCAGGTGGAGTCGACTCTGGCCCTTCTTATACAGGATGTCTGTATTTGTAGTCCAGTCCAGTTTATTGTTGAGTTTTACAGTTAAAGTTTTACAGAACAAAAGTTCGACACCCTGAAAGAGCTCTGCTGTGACAAACAACAGTGATTCTTTCCTCTATAAGATAACTACAGAGTTTCCCACCTCCCCTGTCATTAACATCAGCACAAAAACTGTGCCAGGAGCTTCGTTATGTGGGTATCTATGGCTGAGCAGGTAGGTTAGTACTTTTGTTCATATAGCGTATGTTCCCTAATTTTGGTAGGTTAAATCATTCACTTCTTCAGTGACGTGCATTTATGCCACATAAGACTTTGTATACAGTAGAGCAAGTGGACATTTTTTGCATTCTGTGATGATCCACAGAGAGACATTTTTTAAAATTAGAATTAAATACACATTTTCACAGTTGAATGCCTTTTTAAATATTTAATACAATTGAAACTATTAATTAAAGTCCTAATCTACAGTACTGTATATTACCGCTTTGTGATTTGAGTTCTTTCTCCCCTGCAAAATTTCTGTTCTGGGAGTGGCAATACTCTCACTGTACTGTTCAGTGAGTGACATGCTGCTGTTTCTAAGTGGTCATTTTACCTATAAAGCTGAAATCACAACACAGCCATAATCTTTAGCTCATAGGTAATTTTGTGATTTTGTGAGATGATGCCATGGCTATAAAGTCTGTCTGTGCTGCCTGATTCTTCACGTATGCTGCTGCTGAAGGTCCAGAGCACAGAAGCAGTCAGGATGGCCCGGTATTGGAACAGCCTTACACTGTTGGGAGAGCTCTGTTATAGCTTTAGTCACCCCCAGCTGTGGTGTCCCATCTTTATATCATTAAAACAAAGGGAACCATCAAGTAGAGGTACTTTTTGGATAATTTAGCTGCAAATCTCAAGATGTATCTGAGTAAAACACATGTACTGTTTATGATTTGTTGAAGCTGACAATAAAGCTTTTGAGACAACTAACAGTTTAGATTTTTGCACCTTGTTCACTTAACTGTTACAGTTTTTGGAGTTTTCATACCTTGTTTGATCATCTTTATCCCCTCTCACATTCATCTGGTCAAGTTGAAAACTCGTGGTGTTAATTACTTATGTATGACACTTTTAAATGGATTCTTTCAACATGGAACCGGCGCAGTCTCCTGACAGCTTGTTGTACATGGATTTTCTAAGACCCAATGGTTCAGTCCACTCAGTGAAGACGCTTAGTATAGAGCAGAGGTAATACATGACTCTTCCTGGGTAATTCTCCAGCTGACTCTCAAAGTCTTGAAGACACTGAGGACAATTAGGTTTGAATGGATCAGAGCCTCAGAAGGGAAATTCACTCTTCCATGGAGGTGGTTTTCAGCTTTGCCGGGCATCAGACTTTTCTACCAACAATCCTTTCTTTTGCTCTCCTTTATTCCTCCTTTTTGACGGCTCTTCTGTTGTTAGGCAGATTTTGGCAGCTCTCGCTCACAGTATTCTACCATTGGGCCTACATCTCATCAATGTCCTCCTGAGTACAGCAACAAAAAAACTAAATTCTCCAAGCCTTCAACCATCCACCTAGTGAAAAGGCTGGGGAATTGCAGATTTGAGAAACCCAAATCCTAAATTGTGGTCCTTAGGGGAGAAAGGGTGCTATCATTTTTTTGTTGGCAGACTCTTTTCTCTTGGCAGACTCTTGTGGTGCCTGAGGGTCCATAGCAGTATGTTTTTTTCCTCTCATATTTTGTATGGTGTTACTGTCAAGCTCCAAATCATGCCTGTAATCATTAGACTACAATCTGGGTAAAAATTGCAATTACAGGGTGTCGTTTCTGGCTTGTTATTTTAATTTAATTTTTTTGGTGAGAGAGCAGGATCATGGCAACCCTGTGTTATTAAGATGAAAGAAATCAGACTCAAAAAAAGAGACAATTAATGGCAAAGGTCTCTACATGCGCATCATGCGGGAAGGCTGATTTAGGCTTTCTTTTCCAAAATTGAAAGTTGCACTGGTTCCTGCTCTGGTTTTCTTACATGAATTTAGAGCTCATACTTTCTTTTTCTCCTACCCCTCATTATGTAAAAATGCAATTTTGTGACCTGACATGAAGTCCGGTCAGGTTTTTCCATGATGAGAGCCCAACAGTGGAAGAGGTGAGGACTTCTTCAAAGCAGGCTTCTATTTTCAGAATGCCCTTAAATATTGTGCAGAAGCCAGCAGCCAAACCTTGGTGTAATGAACAAAATGAAATGTGGGTACTTGTGTTTTCTTTGCACTATGACAGAATTAGCTCAGAGGTAACTCCGGTTCATGTTCCTCTTTCATCCATTCAAACACGCCTCCTCTTTCAGTCAGTTACGTACATGAACAATAAATACTTCACATTTCATTTTTAATTATTCTTTTGCAGTTTCGCCTTTCAGTTGCATTTGGGTAACCGATGACTAATGAATGAAGCAGACTTGTGTATGTGTGAGAGAGGAAATGGGGAACGTTTGGAAGCATGAGCCAGGATTGTCAGGCGGGGGGTCAGATGGGCTTATTAGTGCTTCTCCTGGTGGTGGGAGACAAAACAATTACCTGTAAAAACTGTTATGTAAAAGCCAGACTTTTAAAATGTTTTTAAATGATATAGCAATGATTAACTGTTTTCATTAACTAAAGAAATTAGAATTTAGAAGAAATTGTAAAGGCATGGATGACAAAATTGTGAGAAAGTACACCCACTACTGTTTGAATACCCGAGCTTAACAGATACTTTATCAGCTCTTCACTTGAAGCTAACTTTTAATGTAACCTTCACAGTTACTGCCGCTTCTTCATTTAAAGCGGTAATGTCGAGCATCTTTTTAATTCATCTGATAATGTTAAAGCTGAAGCTGCTGCATACACAATGTCTTGACAGTGTGGAGGAATATTTCACTGTAGAGTTTAATATTTGAAGTTCAGTGCTATTTGGCATCGAATGGTTCATTTTACTGTTGAAGTGTCAGACCTGAATATCGGTACCGGCTACCACATTTCTGAGATTGTATTGTTGCTTCATTATTTTTACAAGCTCTGCATGTGTGGGCATCCCAATTCTTTGTCTAAACTCTTTGTTTTTGTTTTGACAGAGCTTTCAGGAGTCAGTTTTAAAAGTACAAAAATTGAGCCGCTTATCTTCCATTGATTTTACTTTCTAATTTGGCTACAGTTTGAATCATGTTTTCAACATATAATTTGTTTGTTTCTTTGATGCTATTGATGCTTCATTATTGTTACTTCTTTACTTTTTTCCTTGGTATGTTTTTCTTTTTTTAAAGAAAATGACAGAATACATATGTTTCTTTTCAAATCAAGCTCTTGTAGTCTAATAAAATTAAGATTAGACTATGTATAATAATGTAGGCTCCATTTAATCAGTAGTTTCAATAGTCATGAAACTCTGAAATGTGCGACACAAACCAGAAAATGAAAACATTTGCCTTCCAAGTAACATGTTGGCTGCAGGAGTGAGGCACAGCTTATTAATATGGACCCCTAATATGGACTACTGCATCAATCTGCTGGTGACCAAAGCAATCGCAAGTAGCAGTTCCCTCTTTGCAACTGATTTTTTTCAAGCCAGTGGTTGTTGACAGCTTATCGCCCACGGGTCTCTAGGCCTGTGTGACTGGACCCTTAAGCATTAATAAATAAAAATATGAAATTAAATTCATGGCATCACTTGCTATGAAGTAACTGACATCTCTGATCATCTCAGGACTACATACCCTGTTGTTAAATATTACTTTACACTAGTTTTTGCTCACAGATTTGTATTAAATCTTTCTGTTTTTCACAGTGCCTATGCCGTGGCTTGTTACCTTGTTGGTTTGTAAAGAGTCTGTGGAGATGACAGACAGGCAGAAAGAGACACTGTTGCAATGTTACATGAATTGATCTCTTTACAGAAATGTAATTACTGCTACTGTGAAGGACGTCACATGCTAGTTACATAAATTCCTACAACACTGCATCTTTTCGACACATGACTTTCTTAAAGCGCAAAGCTCTGCCCATGTGACCTCAGACATACATGCTGTTATGTAGATAAACAGATGCTCAATTAGAAGAATTTTGCGTTGAATTCAGAATCTGTGATTGATGATTTTAAGATTTTAAGCTTAAGTGGCAGTCATAATAATAATAATAATAATAATAATAATAATAATAATAATGGGAATATAATATAAATGTTCTGTATGAAGCAGTAGGAAATTTAGAGAAGCCCTCTGTAAAATCAGAAATCAAATAGAAATTAGTTTTACCCTGGTGACAGTGTAAACAAACCATTATATGCATTAAAAAAAGGGAAGGGAATTTATGAGCCTCCATAAACAATCATATGTTCTTTGTTCTGCCAGAGAATCTCTTGGGCAGTACTATTCTGAAGTGTTCACCCCCAATCTGCCATAAACAGAGTAAACTTCCAGAACGGCTGGTTAATCAGTGTGCTAACTTGACTCTAAAGTTCGCACTTCTGTTGAGATTCAAGAATTAAGCATGTTTGCATGTGGATTCCATTTCCGGTCGGAAAATCACATTAAATGTTGAGAAAACTCACAAAATCTAATTCGAGTAAAAACATCACTGATCTTATTCCTGTTTTTAAGGGATTCAACTGGATACAAGAATTTGTAATGATGGGCCTTGTACCATTTTAGAAAGAGTGGCACGATGCTGCCCAGACCCTTTGTGTCTGTGTGAAGATTCAAGCTTAGGGTCTCTTGTAGATTCATTCATTTCATCCACCCATTTTCTCAGTCGCTTATTCAATTTTGTGTCACAGGAGGTGCTGGAGCCTTTCCCAGCTGACCTGTTTCCCAGGTACATCAGTCTATCACAGCACCAACTCTATCTCTTGTAGATCCTCTTATCGTTTTCCTCTTGTGGCCACTCTTGTATCTGTACTGCACATGGACGCTTTCCTGCAATACAGTTCTTGTGCTTAGATGGATGTTCCTTTTCTACACCAGTATCAATTTTCAAATACAAGGCAGAATTATAAAGGATGGATTGAAAATGCATTTTATTTCCTATCCCTGTGCGCTCTCCTTGCACTCTTGTCTTTCCTTCAAATACACATCGTATTCACATGCACACACAACAACTGCTTCACCGCAATGTGTGGGGTGACTAATTTCTCCTGGGCTTTGGACATAGGTGTGTGTGTGTGTGTGTGTGTGTGTGTGTGTGTGTGTGTGTGTGTGTGTGTGAGTGAGAGAGAGAGAGAGAGAGAGAGAGGGTGAGAAGGAGAAAATGAAAGAGGAGAAGCAGTGGTCCACTGGCAGCTCAGAAGAAGCCGCCCACACCCAACGAGGCTGATACCACCTCTTGTGTCATCCCTTAGCTGACAGTCTGTCTGTTCTGCCTCATAAACCAGTGCATGCCCAGAGCACCCTAAATGCGTATAGCCTCTATGGGACCATATCAATTTGATCACTGTTTACTCCCCAGCTTCACATACTGGAGACAAATCACAATCAATGCACAAGACAAATTGAAATCTAAGTGTGCAGTTTTTGCATCCAATTTGAGCTATCTCTGCTGGATTCTGTAGAGTGGAACGGCTGCCAATCACTAGGGCTTTGTTTACTCTCTGTGTCCTGCTGACAACTGGCTGGTACAAAATATCAGCTGCTGTAATGTCACACACTGTGCCTTTGTACAGTTTGATAAACACTGAACTGAAATAGGCCATATGGCACTAAAATCCGTGATGCATGTTGTGCACATACAGTTATAAGAGAAAACAACAGCGCTGTAACGCTAATAGTCATTTAGATTTATTTTCGATTTATCACCAGAGAAAGCTTTTTAGAAACTATGTGTTTAAAAAATATTTTTTTTTCTGTTCAAAGAATCTAAAGTAGCTCAAAGAAAATGAAGTGGTTTGATGAGTTGCAACGAGTAATTGTCCAGATCTGCAATGAATGAGTGAGATTGGACAAAATCTGAGCAGCAGTTCAACAAGAACATTACTAGAAAGATTTTCCTCAGATATGCAAATATTACTGAGTTTTAGTACCCCTTTGTAACCCCCGTATGTTTTATAAACTTTTTTGCTTTGCAACCAAAACCCATTTATTAACCACTGTCATGAAGCTGAGTTGATATTTTAATCATTGTATCTTTATTGGTCCACAATTGGTACATTCCTCTTGCGGTTACCTCATGGATCTGGAAATGTGACGATGGGCAGCAAAAAGAAAGAAAACATGGCTCTCATTTTATTTTTCAGGACTTTATCTGCTAGGCTGTCCAGGCACAGAACCTCCTGGGATAGGATGATGTAGTCTGGCTTTAGTACTGTGTGGTCTCCCGTTAGGTCTTCAAAGAACTCTCCACTCGCTATTTGTCACCTCACTGCTGATGAGCTCTCAGAGTTAGATAAAATTTGTGTATCACATCTGATCAGTACCCACCCCAAGACACACATATGTGCTCTATTTGGGCACAAAGAAGATCAGGGATATATTTGTTTCACCTGGTTGATAAATGAAGCAGCAAAGCATTAAACTCGATCTCCACACTTGTAAAGCTAGAGTTGTGTTATATGTAACATACGTCTGTGAAGGTTCTCAGTCATCCAGGTCATCGTAGTCAAAGGAGCTTGCAAAGAAAAGCGTCTGGACTTCTTTAAGTTGCTTGAAGACGTTTCACCTCTCATCCGAGAAGCTTCTTCAGTTCTAAGGTCAAATGGTGGAGAGTCCCAGATATAAACCTAGTGGGAGTGACCCCCCACAGAGGGACAAAAGGACCCCCTGATGATCCTCTAATCGCCTGAGCCAAGGTGGGAAACTGGGCGTGGGTCCCAATCAGCCAGAGTTTCGGGTGTGTTCATTGTGAAACCTGGCCCCACCTTATCATGCGAATTCCTGAGGTCAGATGGCCCAGGATGTGAGTGGGTGTTAAGGCGTCTGGGAAGGGATCTCAAAACTGGATTATAGATGGCAGAGAGTTGGTGTCGTAAACCCCCGCCTCTGTTCAAAGATGGTCACTCACAGTGGACATAGATGCTTCTTTCACTCCTCTTTCAAACCATCTGTCCTCTCTGTCCAAAATGTGAACATTGGCATCCTCGAAAGAGTGTCCTTTATCCTTAAGATGCAGATGGACTGCTGAGTCTTGTCCTGTGGAGGTGGCTCTTCTGTGTTGTGCCATGCGCTTGTGAAGTGGCTGTTTGGTCTCTCCGATGTAGAGGTCTGAGCATTCCTCGCTGCACTGTACAGCATACACCACATTGTTAAGTCTGTGTTTTGGCGTTTTGTCTTTCGGGTGAACCAGTTTCTGTCTGAGTGTGTTGCTGGGTCTGAAATACACTGGGATGTCATGCTTGGAGAAAACTCTCCTGAGTTTCTCTGATACGCCGGCTACATAGGGGATGACAATGTTGTTGCGTCTGTCCTCCCTCGCTGGTGTCTGATCTTCTTTTCTGTGCCTCTTTGCTGACTTTAAGAACGCCCATTTAGGATAGCCGCACGTTTTGAGTGCTTCCTTTACATGTGTGTGTTCCTTCTTTTTCCCTTCAGGCTTAGAGGGAACATGTTCTGCCCGGTGGTGTAGGGTCCTGATTACTCCAAGTTTGTGTTCCAAAGGGTGATGGGAGTCAAAGAGGAGGTACTGGTCCGTGTGTGTGGGCTTCCGGTAAACTTCGATGTTGAGTTTGCCGTTCTCTTCAATGTGCACAGCGCAGTCCAGGAAAGGCAGACAGTTGTCCTTTGTGTCTTCCCTGGTGAACTTGATGTTCTTATCCACTCTCCACCATTTGACCTTAGAACTGAAGAAGCTTCTCGGATGAGAGGTGAAACGTCTTCAAGCAACTTAAAGAAGTCCAGACGCTTTTCTTTGCAAGCTCCTTTGACTATGTAACATACGCTTATTTCACCCAACTGGTGACGTGACTTGGAAGCTTTACTCCTGACAATGAACACCTTGCTGCTTCGCGATCAGAGACGTAATGGAGATATTTTTGCTGTAATTCCCATTCTCCCACTTGTACGTCTCTTAACACCTCTTCCCCTGGTCCTAATTTATTTAAACATCTAAAACAGGGACCTCAATTATTCACGTCCCCCAGCCGTCTGTGGCCCTGCCATGGCCTCCTGTGGCACTTCGGTGAAAAGTGTGTCTGGATGGACACATTCCCAGGCTGCTCATTAATTGATGCCTCAGTTGAGACCAGAGGGCTAGTGCTCTCTTGCTCCTGTTCTCTTGCTTTCTCTGCCGATCCAGCATGTCGTCTCATCCCTCTCTGACACGCAGGGTGGGAGAGGTGTTCTCAGACGGTGTGATGTCATGCAGTCGTTGTAAAAAGGCTCAAAGGGTGCTTTCACCCCACTGGACCGTTAAGAGGAAAGACTGTGTTGGACAAGGCTTTAGATCTGAAGGAAAAATTCTCTTCACTCAGCAGGAGTCAAGACTGGTGTAAGTGGACAATGTACTTTTATTTTTTAACCTCTTTTTTTTCTGTCCTTCCCACATGCTTCCGTCTTCTAACTCTTGCACTTGTTTAGTTTCTATGAAGCTGGGTCCTCATTCAGCTGAGTGTGTGGGTGATGTTTCCATCCTTTGCCTAATTTAAAGAGCAGTCTACAGCAGAAGGGAAGGTTCAAGGGGGTCAATATACTAAACATTTGTCCCAGGGAGCATAAAAAGTGCAGGCTAAAACAAGATGAAAAGTTGGGCAATTACGAACTGCAAAAATCATAGAAGACTGTGTTTTTTCTATTCATTAAATGGAAAGGCTACAGTAAGAACTGGCTTCGGGCCAAGCAAGAGTTTATTATCTTTTTCATTCCTAAATGTGTAACAATCTATATTTGCCCTGAACCGAGACATGTTTGCCTTGTGAGCCAATCAGTTACTGTCAGATATCTTTATTATCTACATAGCCAAAATTTTCAAGCTCGAGTTCAACCTGGAAGATTGTCCAGTCTTGAATGAACAGCGGACACAATTAAACACGTACAATGTGTTGACTCACTGCACCTGTTCATTCTGAGCTTTAATCAACTTTCCCAAACCGTGTATGATCACAATCAAATGACTTCTTTTTTTTTTTTTTAACAAGGTTGCTATGTCCCCAGTTTTTGCAAAAAAAAAAAGAGAGAGTGAAAAGCAGTGTGGACTTTTGAATCTTTTAAAGCTGAAAATACTCAGGTGGAGTTCATCACTAATTAAAATTGGTTATAATATTTTAATTTGATTTATTTTTGTTCGAGAGTCAGGGTCAGATGTTTAAACAGCATTCACTCAGGATTTTAGTTACACTAAGAAAAATGATCTTTTAAACATATTTCATAACGGTGCATCAGTAAGTCTCATTTTCATTAAGCTTTTCATTACACGCTTTTAGATTGAAATAGACTAGATCGTATTCAGAGTTCTAGAAAAGTAGTTTATTATTAGTTCTATCACATTTTTAAATGAGAACAGCCTCCTCCCATCCATGCAGGACCTAATTGGTGCAACTTCTTTCTCCGAAAAATGTGTTAACCGCTTAATTTGTAAAGAACAGTTTGAAAGATCGGGTTTTATATGTGAGACATCTCTGTACGAGCTTTTGTAACTGTAACTCTTCATTCACTCAAATATTTCCTACAACTGCCTGCAAACTTCAACCTGAGAATTAGCTCTGGCTTCAGTTGTCAAACTCTCTTAAATGTTAAATGATTGTCTTTAGCAGTACTGCTGGTCGCTGCTGTTTAAATTTTCATTAATAAAAGCCATGTCGACATTGTTTAGTATTACTACAGTCCGTCACATGCAACACACACTTCTGGTGCTCGTTCAAGTCAATGATGCTAACAGCAAATCCTATTTACATAGTTGACTATTCACTGAAAACACAAATCTCTTCAACAAAGATGCATCAGTGTGAAACACTGCCAATGTCAGTGCCACTACTAATTAAGGTTTGTTAAATGTACTACCTCCATGACACAGCATATCTCTGCTTAATATTTGTAAAATTAGTATTTGTTGCACCTAAAAGCCTTTGAAAAACTGTGGCTATTTTTTTTTTACCTGCCACAGAAAGTTAAAGACAAGGCAGGGCACTCAGAGGCCAAATAACGTCCAAAATACAGTCTTTAATCCAGAAAGAGATCAAACATGGAGACGCAGTCAGAGAGAGAAAGACGAGCGAAAAGGAAAGGTCCAAAAACAAGTACAATATAAATCAGGAAGAAATAATGAACAGGGAAACCTAGGAGAAGCAGGAAAATGCAAACACATGCCTGGAATGATTACCAGTTGCATTCAACATACATAAATTGACAAGTGAGAAGTGAAAAGCAGAACATAAAGATAAAGACTAATAGGAAAAAGGTGTGGCAGGGAAAACACAGGTGACTGTATTGAGGGCGGGGCAAACAATTCACAAATTACTCAAGAGAAACCAATGATGACAGGATCAGTGCTCCCTGCTGTATTATTTTGCATTATTATAAAAATATCCCCTTCAAACTTGATGCATTTAGAGGTCTGGACAAAGTATCTGATCAAGTCCTTTGAAACTTGGTTACATTTATGAGTTACAAACCCTTTGGTGATGTTTTTCCCGTATGTATTGTTTATTAACTATGTTTTCTTGAGGCCAGAAAAGATAAAACTTTTTGTAAGAATTATGTGAGCTAAGAAAAGCCGCAGTGTTTATTTTTCTTTGTGTTTTCTGTCTTGTTAACCATCTTCCAATCCCTTAATTCTTATATTTATATATTTATGTCTCACTTTCCGTGTTGGTGCTAGATCATTTATGTTGTTCTTTTGGAGGAATATATGTGAAAATATTTTAATTTGGGTTTGGTTGAGGTTTTATTATTACTCCAGGTTCTGATTAATAAGTGTATTTCCTGCTTTGATTTCTTTTTTCTAGTAGATTGCAAACTTTATTTCCTGTGACATCTTTGATTCTTGCTTTTAGGTTAAGGTTATGCCAGGGCAGAATTTCAGTTCTGCATCCTTTGTCTTAGTTTAGTTGTGATTTTTTTTTCCCCACTCTATTTCCTCTCTGTTTTTCCGTGTTCACGACGTTATCCTCTGGTGTTTCCTTGTCTCTGTCTTGATCTTTTAGTGTGAGTTTTCCTGCTTTCATGTTCAGTACGTTGTCTTCTACTTATCCAATTCAGGGATGCAGTAATAGTATCCCAGCTGTCATTTGGCGAGAGGTGGGGTACATTGTAGTGAGACTGCCAGTGTGTCATAGGGCTAGCACAAAGAAAATGACAACCACTCACTGGTTTTTAACTTTTGGGGTAGCCAGACAGAATCCGTGCAGGCATGGGGAGAACATGCAAACTCCACACACTGGGTTTGAATCTAACCAGCTGGTGGAATCACGGCCAGGATTTTCTTGCTGTGAAGTGACAGTGCTAACAGGTGTCATACTCGTTAAATGCTAGTACTCATGTCTGTCTCAATGACATTTGGCTATTTTACAGTTTTACTTTGATTTTTTGTTTTTCTTTCATTTCATGTCTTCCTTAATTCCCCTGATTGTCTTCACCTGTGTTCCCGTAGCTTCCAGTTTGTCATTCCTTAATCATCAATCTGTGTATAATTAAGTTCTGGCTTTTTGTACAATATCTGTTATATTGTGTTACACTTGCTTGCACTCATTTACCTTATTTATTGCGTAAATAAAAGGCTCCTCTTTTTAATTATATATTCCACTTGCAGTGTCCTGCATTTGGGTCTTCTCCACTTTTGATCTTGACATTTTTAATTTACTTCAGTATCCATATGCGCTTCATCTGTAGTTCAGATTTTTCTAAAATGCTTTTTCCTTGAGGCATTTTTTTGTTTTGATTTCTAATGTTTGACCTTGAGTGCAAGCTGTAGAAAATCAAGAGTCTTGAATCTTAAGTGCTTCTTTTTCTTGAAACACAAAGCCTGCAATACAGGGGCCTGTCATGGATTCCTGAGTGGCCAGCCTGACCACTGTATTAGAACTGTGCAAGAAATCAATGCAGGAAATATAGAGGCAATTATTTTGTCTCCCACATTCGCTGACAAAGTAGCAGCTAAGCGAGCCAAGAAGAAAATACAGAATTAAAGAGAAGAAAGTAAATATGTCTGCTGTGGGGGTTTGTGGTTGTGTGAAGAGCATGTGGGTGATTTTCCTGTGTACTTGTGCAGAGCAGCAGTAATTAATGAGGACTGTGAATATTATTGATTTGTTGAAACTTGTACAGATATTTTTTCATGCGTGTGGTAGTTTTGGAATGGCATCAAAGTCAAGTTCACGATTTTTGAGGTCAGAGTACTGTAGGTATTTTTTGTCTATCCCTGTGATGCTTGAAAAGCCAATGCTCCACATCTAGCTCTTTTTTTTTTTTTTTTTTTGCCTGTCCCATTTGGTTCTTTAGCCATCAGAATTGTTGTCTGAAGACCAACAAGGATACCCAATGGATTTACTTTGCCAAATGGATCATCGTGGCATTGCCGTATTGGTCCATTTGGTCGATCTTTGTTTTTATTATTTATTATATTTTATTTTCAGATGTTACAGACGGGACAGACATGAGTGAGGGATAGGAAAGGGAGAAAGAAAGAGGAAGGAAAGGAAAAACAGAAGGGGAGAGGGACAGTGAGAAAGGGGGGGAGAAAAAAAATAAAAATCTCCTGGATCACCTGTTGAGAGAAGAATAGAAAACAAGCAAAAAAAAACAAAGCAACATACTAAACACAACACCATCGCATTAATCTAGCTAAGTGTAAACAGCAGTAAATACTAAATATTCAATGTTGTTGTGCAGCACGCAGGACAGATGTGCTTCGAAGTAGCAGCCAAGAAAGGTGTAATTTGGGTCTACGAGCAGTGAACACCCGTGTGCATACCTGTGTGGATCAGCGCGCTTGTATTCCAAAGGTTTCTCCATGTAACGATCTGCTAGGGAGTGTGGGGGGGCCACAGCCCCGTCCTCCGGGGTGTGAAGCGGGTATGGAGGAGATCAAAACTCCAGACATCCAGAGGCCCCCAGAACACAAGAGACCATGGAAGACCAACAGAGGGGCAGCCGCGCCACTGTTCCAGTAAGAGCTGAGGAGAGTCCCAGATGAGGGTTCACTCAGCAGCCGCGGAGCAGAAGCCAGGGGGAGTTGCAGTGACGCGCCCATGAGCTCCGCCGGCCCCCAGCTGTGCCTGAGTGACCGAGCCCCAGGCCGAGAGGCCGGGGGCACCCCACCTCCGAAGGGGCCCAAGCGAGCCCCAGGCTCCAGGCCCCGACATCTAGCTCTTTTCAGTATATGAATCATGCACAGGATGTGCTCATTCCAATAAAGATCATTTAGTCTCAGATAAGACCACAATGTAGAAAACAGAACACTTCTTTGTTATCATCTTTGGGCATACGTCAGTGTTGGTAGCATACATTATATGCTTCATGTACAGGGTTTGCATTAAACAAAGGATTTAGGTGAAATGACTGTGACCCATGGGGATATTTAACATATCACTGTCCACCCACTGTAACTCACACCTAGACAACAGTAAGTTGGAACTCTTGAGCTGTACACATGAAGTTTGTGCTACTTCTTCTGTGCTGAGGAGATTAAAGGGATGAGAGAAACACCAGGGAGTTTATTTTCTACTCCTAGTAGAGTGAAAAGAAGTTTATGCAGGCTGCACCACCAAGACAGCACTGACTCACTGTTAACTTTGTTCACATATAAGCAATGATCTGTTATAATTACATATGCGTGGATTTTAGCTTAGTGAGTTCAAGTGGTTGTCTGCCTTTCTGTGTTGGCCCTGTGACAGACTGGCAACTTATCCAAGGTTAAATTTAAATTAATGGTTATGTATATTTACCCTTTTGAGCTGTTTTCAAGTGTGTAAAGACGGTTAGTTTTAGCAGTATAATAATAATTAAACACTTAAACACAATTAAAGATAATTAGGCTAATTAAACAAAAATCACTTATGTCTAAAATGCATCTTAAAATAAACCTTAAAATAATTAACCAATGCTTAGACTTGACATGGAGCCAATATAGACCTGTTCCTGATGGGCCGGATTCATGTCAGGAGACAGCAGCGTAATACCGCACATTTAGATGGTTAACAGGCTTATTAAAAAGTTACTGGATTATTTTCATCTTGTAAACAGCACTCGTCTGCGGCTACAATTAAATCTAATCAATATTGTGAGTTTTAATTTATGAGTTCGACTCAGTGCCATAAAATCTTCTTCATCCGTCTCTTTTATAGTTCAAAATGAATCCCTTATTGATTCCATATTTCATTTCTGTCATTAACTTTGTGAGTTCTGGCATTTGCTCCTTAATCGGAGCTCGAACTTCATTACGCTCTGAGGTCTCTCGCGCAAAGCTTCCCAGTCTCTTATTTCCCCGTTAAATGAGGTGTGCAAAGATCAGCTGTAAGCCATCAGGAACAGAGGCTAAATGGAAGGGTAATATACTCCTGCTTATGCAAAGATGCACAGCTGCCATCTATGTATTAGCATTTGGGAATAACTCAAACCTCATAATCCTCAGGATAATTAAAAAGACCACTTTTTCCCCTGTATTGCGTATTATCTGCAAATGAGGTCTATGAGAAGTGAGAGACAGACTGGGGTTGGAGAGAAGGAGCTGATAGCTTGATGGTTAACAGTTTGTGCAGCTTCCACAGAATTAATGGTGTGAGAATTGACAGTGATTCTTTATTAACATATGGCATATCTCAGTCAGAAAACCCCTTCGGCACCACTGGGACTACAAAGTTGGATATGGACTTAGACATTTGCATTACATTGAGGTTTGTGAAGACATCTCCCCTCATAGCTCTGGAGTGAAGCCAGAGAAGACATGACTGAAGATGTTCTATGACACAGCTATAAGCATCCGACAGGACATCATCCTGTCAGGACAGAATAAATGTTCACTGAAAAGAGAAAAAAATGAAGTGCCCAGCTCTCTGGCTCTTTCATCTGTTAAGAAAAAAGGAAAGACTAAAGCTCGCTGCAAGGATTTTAGACTATGTGTCTCTTGCTTCTTGTTTTTGGTATATGCTACCCAGTGAACAGAAGGCAACATGTTGTTCAAGTGTGTCAGTGTGTCATAGATGAACAATTTTCAATTTCAGCTACATCCTGATAAAAAGCCTCCTTAGCATCAGAGATAGGCTGTGCATTTTTAGATAGAATTCTGTATGTGAATTTACAGCATTTAAATCAGTGTATGTAACAATATGTACAACATGAGTTTAAATTTGTAATTCTGACCATTGGTTTTCTGCATTTCTCCCTTGTTTTTCCACGTTACAGCTTGTCAGCATAACTCACTATTACTGTAGTTCACATGGGACAGCAAAGTGATCCATAATTAGCAATTATGTTAGGCATAGATCGATCAGCTGAACAGGTAAATCACTATTAAGTCATAACATAACTATATCATATCTTTTTTTAATATCTCTTTTTTGAAATGACTAAGACCTTACCTTACCTTGCATCCTAAACCTTCGGCTTCTTTTAAGTGTCTCATTTTTTTGTTTCTGTCACTTCTGCAATCGGTCTGTCAGGTTATTGTGTCTCCAGAAACACTTCTGTTTTGTTTAATGAGATTTTCTTTTTCTATTGTGTTTTATTCAACTTCTTTCATGTTTCATTCTATTTCCATTACGTTTTATTCAACTTCTGGTGTGTTTTAGGGGATGTTGTTTTCTTTCTACTTCTATTCAACTTCCTTTATGTTTTATTCCATTTCTGCTCACACAGACTGACACAGTTCAGCTAATGCGGTTTGTTAAAAAAAACAGCTCTTCTTTACACAGATGTTTTACCAAATATGTACCATTGCCTGCAGATTTTGTTAAGCTTCTATCTAAACATTTCAAAGTGTTTCTCCACAAATAATTATCATAGGTAATATCATTTTGATTTGTAGTACTCTTCTACAATAACAGAGATAAAGAAGTAGCAATAAACAAACAGTTTTGTAATAACCCTTGTCTATTACATTTTAGGTGCTCATATAGCAAAAATGTCCTGGAAAGGCTTAAAAATGTTAAATATTGAACAAAGGGCAAACAGGGCAGAGCTCCATAAGTGAGTGATAATTAATGGTACAGTAGGTATATTAAAGACTGTATCACAGCAAAACAAAAACAAAATGCTGTTAATAATTACTGAAATTTTTCAGAGACTATATAAATATATCATATAATTCTAGGATATCCTCTCACATCTTTAAAACAAAGACACAAATACAGCAAGATTTACTCACTCTCCAATCGCCACATTTGTTTATTGTTATTGATGAAGTTTTCAGATGGAAAGAAAACTAGAAGTCAACTGTTGTTCATATTTATTTTTATTTTTTTTAGCTCTGAAACTCAATACCCATTGAACACAGAGTTCATCACTGATGCAACGTTTGTTGTAGAAGTTGCTCTCAGAGCAGAAAGCTGCTCTTTTAACCTTTATAGCTACTGTGTAAATAGTATTTTCTATGTGTTTGCTGGTTACTTATATAAAGTACCTATAGAATTGATTGATATGTCTACTGAATTGCTGTAGGGATATAATAATGCCACAAAAAACCCACAACATAATTTCAAAGCCAGATTTCTTCTTTGTGAGCTTTTGTCTGAAATTACTAGAAAACTGGAGAAAACATCTCTCGTTGAGTCTTTTGCTGGCAGTACCATAATGCAGTGAAACATTTGCAGGTTTTAAAAAAAATAACACCCTTTCAGAAAGATCTGAAAATAAAATCTCACTGAAATTGTTCCACTCAAAAATGTACAGCACTAGGAAGCCTCTGTTGGCTGGAGTGTGTTAACAACTAAAGGGAAACCAAGGTAAGGCAGAGTGTCTCTGTAAATTAAAGACTGTAAGTCACCCATTGATTCTGAATGGTGTACGTAAGCATTTTGCCCACTAATATGTTAGTTCTTTTTAAAAGACAGAAGTCACAATGAGAGGGAAGATAATTAATTTAGGATTAATTTGGTAATTAGCTCTAAGTAACAGATGAATAAAATACTAGAACAACAAAACTGGAGCATAAAATTCTTAGTCAGTCACACAAGAGGTCATGTTAATAACAGTGCTGCAGATATCGATTTATAGAGCTTGGAAAGAAAAGCGACTGGTCTTCTTTAAGTTTCTTGAAGACATTTCATCTGTCATCCAAGAAGCTTCTTCAGTTCTGATTATCGATTATTTTAGTAATTGAGTGCTCTATCGATTATTGAGAAATCAGATAAGAAATAATTTTGCCTTATTAATTGAGCAAAAGTAAATATTCAAAAGAGAAAAAAACAGGTATTTCAAAATGAACTGCTCATGGGTTTCCTTTTTAGAAAGGTTAATGTTTTAATAATTTAATTAATTATTATTATTTTTTTTTTTTTAAAAAGAAAACACTTTCTTAAATGCAAAAATAAATCTGTGATGTCAAATACACTAATGTCAAATAAAATAAGGTATACATGCAATCTAAACAAAGGCATCAAATAAAACTGCCTTTATTCTGTCTTCTCGGGAGACTTTCTGACATTACAGTTTTTTCTGATTGCTTAAGCACATTTTTTGTAACTATTGGCTAATTTTGCAAAACTCTTCACACAAATAAGAAAACCTGTCACCCAATAATCAAAACATTGTAGTTCTCTTGCAAAAGCAAACACAGCTAGATTAACTCTTCACACCTTCGTAAAAATGGTGTTTCCGTATCAAACAGTACACACAAGCCATCATCTACTAAGCACACAATGCGGCAACTGCACACTGATGGTATGAATACAAAACACATCTGGCTTTTGCTTTCTCTGTGCACAAGGTAGGCTATGTCAGTTTGAGCTCATACTTCTGTCATAGATCCATAAGCATAGAGGGATCCAAACTTCAAGTACTGGTGTTTATTCAAACACATCAAAACAAACACAAGTGTTTATTTCCAAGTATAGGATTATTTGCAACCGCCATAATGACTATATGGGTTACTTGGTCTGCAGTGAACATGCTTCCTCTGCCCCAGCATCTGGTCATCTAGCAATTCTGTAAAGTAACAATTTCAGTATTTTTACATCAATGGTATTGGTGTGTTTCTCATTGGCATATGGCAGTGCTACAAATCTTTGTGCGAAGTGACTGTACTAACCGATTCTCATTTCAAGATGTCCTTATGATACTTGCTACAGTGTAGCGGCTCGAGTTAGGCTGGACCCGTTGGCCAGCTACCCTCAGGGTCATTCCACGGTTGATTACATGGTCCACTATTGTAGCTCTGATGTCATCAGCAATTCTATTTCTTACTCTTCCTACCCTTCCTCTCCCCCCTCCTCATCTTCCTCTCCCTCCTCCTCGTCTTCCTCTTGCTCCTCCTTGTCCTTGTCGTCCTCTTCATCCTACTTCTTCACCTCCACGTCCTCTTCCTCGGCCTCCTCTACTTCTCACTCTTTCTGCTCCCTCCATTGTACTCTACACACAGAGCTTACCTGTATTATAGTGCTTAGGCTGATTGCAAAGTGAACTAATTATCTAAAAAAGTTTTCACATGTGAAAGTGTGCCAGACAGTTGGCAAGTTAGTGTTAATGATAGCCATACATGTGTATACTTTTGCTAGGAGTGTGTTGGAAATTTGGTAATTGAGTGTTGTGCAGTGAATTGTGCCTACAGTTTTGCAAAGTGTGTGTTACAAAATTGCAAACTGAGTGCAAAGCAGTTTTTGTGCTTTTAGTTTTGCAAACTCAGTGAGTGGTTTTGCTATAAGTCTGAATAGTTTTAGAGATTGTGCTACAGGAATCACAGTTAGGGTTTAAGCATTCAGACAAAACTGTAATAGGAGGCAAAGAGTTCTGACAGTGTTGTCTGTGAAGGTTCTCAGTCATCCAGGTTATCGTAGTCAAAGGAGCTTGCAAAGAAAAGCGTCTGGACTTCTTTATGTCTTTGCAAGCTCCTTTGACTTCTGACAGTGTTGTATCAGCTGAATGATGTAGATTTGGTGCTTGTTTGCTTGTTTAAGTGTGAAAGTGAATGAGTGAGTTTGTGTCTGCCTTTAAAGGAGAAAGTGGTGGCTGGAATGAAGAAAAGTGAGCGTATCAGTATCCTGAAGTCTGCCCTGTGCTCTGACGCCATGTTTTTGTGCTGCTGAGAACAGACGTTATGATGCTGCAGATGTTAATTAATATTAAGCCTAAGAACCATCAGCTCAGTGGCTCAGAGTTTTTCAGTCCCATCTACATTTTTATTGGTCTGTAATTTAAAAAAATATTTTTAAAATATTAATATATTTTCATAAATATCATATTTGATAATATTTCACTTGAAATCTGAAATTATGTTATGATATAAATATGGTCTTGTACAATCCATATGCCCCTTTAGACTCACCCCTGTTTGTTGCAGGTGTTGCAGCTCACAGCGATAGAAAGTGGGATGGTTTTTTCCAAGTGAAGGTTTTAATGGTGATTACAGAAATGGCAGACTGGTGTTTTGGACACCAGATAAATGTTTTCTTTCACTCTGGCTGAGGTCACTGTGTCTTTGATCTTTGCGGAGTGTGTAGACGGGCCTGCGCTCCACGTTGAACTGTGCCAGCTTTATCTGCACTGCTGCTCTTGTGTTATCAGTGGTTTTGTTAAAAAGCTGGGTGCTGCTTGGGCCTAATGTTGTAATACTTTTTATTCACTTGAATGAATACTTTGCTTAGCTTCATTTTTAAGATGAGAAAGTTGCTACTTGACCTTAACAAATTCTGCCTGGACATGATTGTGTAAGCTAGAGTTCAGCTAGTATCTATCTCTTATGTCTGAATAGTGACTTTGAAACAACCAGACAGGAATCCTAACCATAATGCCCTGATCCCTTTATAAAATTACAAATAAATTATGTTAAGTTTTAGGTTGTGCAACACTGTAGTTAGCAATGTTGCCTCACAGCAAGAAGGTCCTGTGCTAGAATTCACCATCTGTCTGGGGCTTTTCTGTTCTCCCTGTTGCATGTCCTCCTTGTGTCCGGCTTCCTGCCACAGTCCAAAGACATGCAGTTAGTGCGGTTAGGTAATTATAAATGATAAATTAGCCATAGGTTTGAATCTGAGTGCAAATGGTTGTCTGACTCTGTGTGTTAGCCCTGGCAACCTGTCCAGGGTGCACCCTGCCTCTTACCCTTGGGTAGCTGGGATAGGCTCCAGCCCCCTGCAACCCTGAACTAGATAAGCAGAAGAGAACGGATGGACGGATGGAAGTTTTGAGGTTTAGATTTTGTCGCAGTAGAAGATAGGGAAAGGTACGGCATTTTCCCATCTCTTTTCTTTATGCTAAGCTAAGCTACCTGGCTCCAGCTTCATGGGCATATGTGAGCGTGGTACTGATCTCATCAAATGATTGATGTGATTCACATTAATTGTAATACAAACACTGAAGATATGTGCTGCTCTTTTCATAGTTCATAAGGAAACTCTGAAACAAATTATTTAAATATTAATTTAAAAAATGTGGCTGTGCTTTAAGCTATATTTTTCATCTGTGTCACTGAAATCACTGAAGTACGTTTAAACTTGTGTTTGTTGGTCGCAACTTGGCTGTACATTAAAGCATACTACGTGATTTTCTTGTCCACTCCAGTGCAGCTTGGTTCACATATTGAGCAACCCAAGTGCAGACAGTTGGTCAGATTTTGTTGGACTTCATGTGCTCTGTGACCAATGGGCCTGTGGCTCCCAGCGAGTTCAGTCTGGTCGACCTCTGAAGATATCCTCGGCCATTTCTAAAACACATGACAGCTGCACATGCATCATTTGGCTCCATGTGGGTTACTGTGGAGAAAAAATTAGGTTATATATATTTTTTCTCTTTCCAAATGGCTGTCAGGTTTCGATATAAGCACTTCCCTTGTGTGCGCCAGTATACTCTGTGTGCATTTTTATATAGGAAAACCTCTGTGTGTATGTGTGTAATTCTGTATTCTGGTGTTTTATGGTTGGCAGACGATGAAGCTTCAGAGCACATGTGGCATTTAAATGGCCTTCTTTTTGGGAAGCAGGTGGCTGAGTGTGATAGATCATAGATGTCATCTCTGGCTCTGCTTTTGTTCTTTATTAGCACTACCAGAATGAGCTCCCACCTTTGATGCTTCAGAGTGTACCCAGACGTAGAGCTGTGCTTGCAGACCCATGTGCGTTATCCTCATGATCAAACTTTTAAATTCACATCTGCACACAGATGCTAATTTTTCTGCAACGGGTAAGAGTTTGATAAAGGAGCAGTGTTTCAGTGCCAAAATCCCATGGCGCCATCATGTTAGACCTTTCCTCCCTTCTAATGACCTGTAAAAGTCTGCCAACACCAAGAGCCAAAGTGTAATATAGTTTCATGTTAAAAATGTCCTATCAGGATGAACACAGCGCTAACATTTGCACTGAGACACATGACTTTCATCTGCTATCATTTGCCTTCCAGAATGCACCTATAGCACCAAAATGACTTAAGTCAACTGTAACAAATGAAACTAAGCGATAATAATTATGGTTGGATCTGATTCTATAATGATGTGTATATCTGTGTGCACTCTCCTCGGGCTCTGTTCCGTTTCTCTTCTCACGCTGCTGCTCTTTATTCCCGGGGAGGAAAGAGGGCGTTTCGAACGAGCCCACAGCAAACAGGACTAAAAATAATGACTCTGTGGCTCTGTTTGAGCTTTGCTGCTCTTTGCCTTCCCCTCAGGAGTTGCTCTCTAAATACACACAGCGCTGAAGCCACAGTGCAGCTCTGGGCTGTCTGCATGGCTCCTTATTTTCTTAAAATATCCAAAAGCCTTATTGATCTGGCCCCCGTCAGTCTTAGATGCATGAGATCCCTCCACTGCCATTTTCAAAATAAAACTTGCGTGTCTGTGAATGTCTTGTTTTCTCCCGCTTTGGAAGCACTGAAGAAAAAAATCAAACAGAGAGCCGGGTGCAAGCAGTGGGAAAAGTGTGCTAAATTATTGTTATTATTATCCTGTAATGACATCATCTCTCCGAGGGATCGTGAGCAGCGTTCGTGAGCAGTCTTTCCAAAAACAAGTGATTTCTTGTGCTGCTTCCGCATGTTCTGACAGCACTCCCCAATGCTCAATTAATTTTAATCAAATGTTTACAATTCACTAACAGCTTGGAATTCTGTTTGTAATAATGATGCAAAATAAAACTTATTTGGAATGATTGCCCCAAACAAACATTAATCAGTTTGCTGTATGAGGTGATGTATTCATGCTGTCCAATCGCAGGCAGCGAGAGAAGCAGCAGGATGTGTGGATAATTGAGCTCCCACAGTTCATTCTATCTGTCGCTATAGATCTTTGTCCCATACATTGATTTCTTTTTTCTTTTAGATTCATCGCACTACATCTTTTTTTCCTCCTCTGTCTGTCTCGCTACTTCATTTCCCACATGTCTGTCTGTTTCTAAAATATATTAACTTGCCATTTTCACCCTGGCTCCTGCCCCTGTCTCCTGATCCCTATACCCTCTCATCCCTTACAACCCTATATTTCCTAGCCTTCCTCCTCTTACTCTCTCTTCTTCATTTTCTGCCTCACTTCCCGTGCTTCTTGACTCCCTCTTTGCTTAGTCAGCCTCCCTCTGCGCCCTCTTGAGTATCACGCCTCCAGCTTCTCCCACCTGTCTTCTATGAAAGGAACCACACATGGCCTCTCTCATCTTTGCTCGAGTGTGTTTTTTGTTCACAGGTGGCTAAAACACTTTGACTCGGGGTCTAGTTACCTGGCGTGAAGCTCATTTGGTGTTCACAGGTGCAACACCCAACTCTCCACATATATGAATAAAATATTGAGAAATAAAATGCCGACATAGACCTCTTGGCTTTCTTATCAGCTTACTGCTGTGCTTTTGTGTTTAAGTAAAGGTTTTGAATAGGTACGACTACACCTTAGAGGCTTTACGTCCTGAAAGGTGAACGTTCAGATGTTTTCCTCTAAGCTATATGTAATGTTCTCTTTTCAGAGGTAGCTCGGCTGATAAAGATCAATGCGCTCTCACTCCGAGGTATAGAATACTGCTGTTCTATCAGATGCCGCTGGTGTTGCAGAGATACGCATGAGGTGTTGTTTGCCTTGATGCGCTGGCTGTAGCAATATTTGGACTCCAACAGATAACGGCTACTTTTTAAAGAGCAAGAAAGTCGAGTAGAGGCTGGAGTGGTGGCGGCGGCTGCCAAGTCCCAAGTTTGGAGAGTATGGCTCTTCTCTTAATTAGAACTTGTTCTGTTAGTTTTGTTTACACTTTTAATTAGAACTCCTTGGTTTAAGTTAGGAAGTTGTTGGTTTAGGAATAAGTTGTGGTTCAGGACAAAAATATGACACTTCACAACACATTTACTCAGTGCATTAAATGTGATGCCAAGGGGACCTTCACAAGCATCTGTATGTGACGAGCTGGGTGTGAGACTTGTCTCACTGTTACATCACAGCATCAATGCCAAAAGGCATCTTGTGACTGTCAGGTGTTAGCAGCAGTATTTGATCCTGTGGCCGATAGACAGGACTGCACGTCTAATAACCTGAGTGGATAAGGAAGTGGTTTGTCTTTTGAGTTAACCCTGATGAGCTGCCGTAAGTTCATGAATCTTTACTGATGAAACAAACAAAGTCTTTACTCACTCAAACCAAAGAGGATACATTTACATTGAAATAAGACAAAGTAGGTTTTTTTTAACGTTCTAATTTGTTTTAAATGTGAAAACTACATCTTTTGTCCCACATTTATCCAAAACCTAAATTTGCTGGTGAGTTAGCAAAATTCACACATATCCTCGCTGATACTTTTCTAGAACATTTCTCCAGCTTGTTGGGAAAAAATTTGAGGAGTACAGGACAAAGATCACACTTTTACTGCTGAACTGATCGTGTCTTTTCAGTTTAGGGTTGCATGTGTAGGTGGAGAGAGCTCAAGCACGGTGCTCGCATAATAAGGGCACAAAAAGCTAGTGTGTGTGTGCGTGTCACCCTCTTTTGTTTTTTTTATTTTTTTTTTAGAAAAAGTGGCAGTCGCACTGTCTGGTCAAGCCAACACTTGTCTTGTGGATCCACTCCATGCAGGCTAATAAGCCGGTGGACACTGCTTGCAGAGCCACTTGCAGTGGTTATGTGTTGACAAATCTAAAGAGAACCTTTTGTTCTTTCATTCTGAGTGACTTACACCTACAGCAAATCTGATATTTACTGTTATTGTTACATAATTTTGAGTTTTCTGCTTCCACGCTTGTTTGTAGCTGCAAATATCTAAATGTCACGTCACTTCCATTTTGCTTGGAAAGAAGGAAAATAAACCAACAAATAACGAACCCAGAAATGTTGCAAAAATGATGCCTTCCAAGGAGCTTTTTACCATCACTTATAGATGCTGAATTCATTAAAGAACCTTTTTAGTATCCTGTCAGTGCGCCCCAGGGCAGCTGTGGCTACAATGTAGCTTGCCATCACCAGTGTGTGAATGTGTGTGTGAATGGGTGGATGACTGGATGTGTAAAGCGCTTTGGGGTCCTTAGGGACTAGTAAAGCGCTATACAAATACAGGCCATTTACCTTTTACCATTTCCTGCACCCTTGGAAAATGCTTTAAAAGTCTGGATAATGACTAGAATTATTATTATAATGGTAAAAATGAAATTTTCTGATTCTGTACAAATATACATTGAAAGAGCTATACCATACAATTTAATTAACTGTAAATAATAATTGAAGCAGTGGTTTACTCTCAATACTTTACATGTACAGTTGCATATGATCTGATAGTTACTATAAATTGACTACATTGTAACTAAGAATGACCAAATGTTCAATGGTCTATGTTGTGTCTGTTAAAAGACGTCATAAATAAGGCATATGCATGACTGCACCTTTTTTCAGCACTATTATTTCACTATTATTATTTACCTTTAATGCAGTATACTGCATGATTTAAATTGTGCATTACTATGCCCGTTGGACTGTGATGTTAAGTTTATCTGGGGCAAGCTCTTTACCTTGTTGATTGTAAAGTAATATTCTCTTCTAAAATGCTTCTCGATTGGCTTAATTGATTGTGGATGTGTGTGTGTCATTGTCATGAACAGCAAACATCTCTACACTAGTGCTAACAGCCTCTACTTGAGGTGATATAATGTTCACCTTTTTGCACCAGACTGGCTGGCGGTTGCAGATCATGAAGGCAGCAATTGGCTCCACTGCTACACTGGCTGGGTCTCAGAGGAGCTGTGTGGACACAAAGAGGAAACTGCTGCAGCATTTCCACCCCCAACACAGTTTATACATTATTGAATTTTTCCATATTAATAAATCTTTTTTGAACTTTGAGGTGACCCCCTGTTTCCATCTGTTGGTCAGTTTCCTCTACATAAAAAAGTAAAAGCCTGCTAAATATTGATGCTGTATCAGCGTCACCTCATGGATGTATGATGAAGTGGATTATTGAATTGGTGAGGTATGCTGAGCCTAGAGTCAGACTTTTGTCAGAGTGCTGGCTCTCTCTGTTTTTTTCCTGGCTAAATCAACTTGGTAACTTAGCTGAACACACAGCCTGGTTGAGAGCAGGTTAAGTTCAGAGGTTTCATTCAAAATTTGCCACGTTGTGCTGGAGGAAAACATTTTATTTATGCAACTTGTTAAATCATACCTTAAAACGCCACTGAATAAAGACTGGCTGTTAAGTTATAGCCAATTTATCAAGTTGTTCAGTAGATGAAACTGATAATTGATTTCTTTGACTCTTTTATTAGATTATGGAAGAGTGTCAGAATGTATCAAGTTAAAATATCAGAGGTCTAATAAACAGCAGCGCAGTGAGTGCACCGAGCAGTAAAATAAAGGTATCAACTCGAGTTGATATATTTATTTTACTGCTCTGTGAACTTGTGATGACCAAATGAAAAGATCAATGATTTTTAGTAGCCTTGTTTGTCTTGTTTTGTTTGTACCACTGGTATTGTATTCTTGTTGGGATAAATTTATGATCTATTTTTTTTATTTGTGTATTTGTGTAGGTCTGTATCACCCAGAAGCATGATTATTAAACTTGGTACCATGATGAAATTCACATTTAGCTTGCTGGGTCTGTAGACTGTTGTGCATATCATTCTTGCATGTGCATATGCAAGACAATCATCACTTTTTAATGTCTTTTTAAGGAGCTGCACTCAATCGTCAGCTATTTTCAGCTTTTTTAATAACATTGTAGCTTTTTATGTGAGATTTAATATAGTAAGCTGTGCTGCAAACACATGGAAAAATGTAAACATCTGTTTAATAATACATTTTTGATCCACTGCCTCTCGGCACAGAATGTACAAACATTAAAACTCAGTCAGAACAGCCGGGACAAAGCAATCACGTCACACCATTGATTGTGTGATTGCAATATTAGCCTCGTCGACAGCTGTACTCGCTATGCCTTAACTAGCAGGAGGTAAATATTGCACTCCTTTGGGGGCTGATTGAATATGTTTATTTAATTTCTGTCCAGAAGCCAGAGAGGCAGCCGGATGTCTGATTACCTCAACCATTACCACAAAGCATTCCTCTAAGGTTGAGAGATTCGGAGCACTGTGTGACCTCAGAAACACAGGGCAGGAGCAGAAATAGGAATGCAGAGCAGTTGTACTGTGATTGTATAGATGTTATGCTTCCTTTGGCTTTGATCCTTTTTGCGGCATAATGAATCTTCTTCACGTCACTTGTAATGTGAATGCCTCCTCCAGGTGATTCACCGCCCCAGATCAGACTTTCTCTCAGTGCTCTCTCAAGCAAGACCAGCTCCCTTCAACAGATCCTTCACACAGACGATAGGCTGACAGTAAAAAGCAGATATTCATGCCCCGGCATAGCATTTTGTCAAAAGATAAAAGCTTTCCTTCCCTCTATCTCCCTTTTCATCAATACAGAAGAACACAGTGCAGAGGCATAGCCCCATTTTCTTCAACACTCGGAATATCTTCGCAGTGCAATGTGGAGGGTGTCATTTGTAATGAATAGCCCTGAGGTAATTAGAAATATGCTTCTCTTCCAGGAGAAAAAACAAGATTGTGTAAAAGTTATGATGAATAAAAGAAAAAAAAAAAAGGATGAAAGAGGGATGGGCCCTCCTGGCTGAGAAACAGATGCCAGGGCTGTATTGTTGATAACTCTCTGCTGTTTGGCAGAGGACACAGGGGGCTTCTGTCAATTCATTAAGCAGTCTATGAAGGAGGCTTCACACTGTCTCCAGCAGCACTCAAAACACTGCCTACTTGTCTTGTCACTCATGAGCATGTTTGGGTGATAACAGGGTGTTTGTGTGTTTTGGCATGTTTGTGTGTGTATTATTTCTGTGTTTGCACAGACTTTGAATCTCAGAAACTTGATAGAAAATGAATCACTGTAATTAAGGAGCAATGCTTTTTTTTTTCAGCCCTACAAAATATATTTAGATCCTTCTCATTTGCTTTATGTAGTACATTTAGAAGGAGTTCTATCATCTGTCTTTATCAGTTTTTTCTCCCTCGTCAGTGTAGGAAGTGGGATATTCTTGCACTGCACAATTGAATGGGGACAGTTTAGATGGAAAAAGTCTGCGTAGCTCTGTTAGGGTGAAAGGTGTTTGTGCTTTAAAAATTAGATCAAGACAAAAGATCACGATTTCACCTTTAATGGGACCTGTAACCTGTACCGCCTAATTAAAAAACAAATCGTACAATAACCTGTTTGCATAAATATTGCACACCTTTAACCCCCTAGGACCTGGCGTCCACATATGTGGACATCACATTTTGGGTTACTTAGACCAAAATACTCAATTCTGCTCTACAAGGGCCTGATATCCACTTACGAGGACATTATACTGCTATTATACTTTACATTATATACTGAAATTATACTGAAATTTTAAATGAATATCCTCATATGTGGCTCTCATTTTTCTTAGAAACTAAAATTAGGTAAAAAAAATTTATCAGGCCCCAATCAGCCCAAATATCAAAGAGAAATTAAAAATGCATGCCGTGGAAGAGTTCGGGTCTTAGGAGGTTAAACGAAGACTTTGAAGAATTCATTCAGACTTTGTGGGCAGCCTATTAGCATGGCACATCCTAATTTGGCAATATTAAGATGCGCTCACTTTTCTTGCAAAAATGCTTCAAATCTAAATGTTTTTAGGGCTGGGCCTTTCCAAAACCTTGACGTTCTTCTGGTGGAGCCATTATTTTGTTAACCTGAATGTATGTTGTTGAGCTGAAAGGTGAAATTCCTCGTATTTTTTTGACCTTCTAGCAGTCACCTGAAGGTGTTTTGAAAAAATTGATTGGAATTTGGAAACCCCCATCTTGTTTATATCCAAAGTTCCAAAAGAATAAAAACAACCCAAAGCATGATGTCACCACCCCCATGTTTTTCTTTTGATGATATGCTGTTTTTGCACCAAATCCTCTTTGGAATTATGACTAAAAACTTCCGCCTTGGTCTCATCATACACTAACACGTTCCTGCATGCTTTTGGTAGACTCGCTGTGTTGTTGTAAAATTGAGATGATTTTATTTTTTCCTTCACAACAAAAGTTTCTGTTTTGCCACCCTATCACATAGCCCAGATGCATTAAAAATACAAAGATTGTTGTCACATGTAGTTCTTGCCAGAAATTGCTGCAGCTTCTTTAATGTGTTTCATCAATTTTGGGGGGACATCCAGTTCTTGGTAATGTCACTGTGTAATGTCACCATATCTTCCTCCACTTGTTGATGACAGTTCTATATTATATCTAATACTTTGGAAATTCTTTGCAGCCTTCTCCTGGTTGATACCTTTCAACAATGAGAGCTTTTTGATGCTTTGTTAGCTTTTTGCTGACAAAGATACGCTGTAAGATGCCACTAAGTAAATGTCATGGAAATACTACAAGATTTTCTGAAAAACACTACATGCACAGTTATAAGAGGGTGTGCACACCCACGTTATTTGAGTTTTTTTGTAAATTAATTACGTGAATAATTTTTAATAGGTAAGAGTTCAGTTGAAAGGTCCTATTAACAAAAGTGGCAAAAGTTATGAAATTATATATAACATCAAAATATAAGAAAACTTAAAAAACGCTTGGTTAAAACGACCCAGGATCGTGACAACTGTGGAGCAGTATCACTAAAAGTGTGTTTTTGTTTTGCTTATATCATGCAGTTACACAACAATATGCAGTATAAAAGCGTAAATACATTTTTCCAACATCTAAGGAGGCTCTTTAGCAGCTAAATGCCCGAATATGTGCAGTTGCTAGGGATGAGGGATCTTTGTCTAGCTGTTAAGGATAGCCAGTGAATGCCACATATATTGAATAATTTTGTGAATTCCTTTAGTGTTACCTTTTTTTCCAACATAATTTATTCACCCCAGGATGCAGGACACTTTTGCCTCACAGAAAAAGGGTCCTGCGTTTGAATACACAGGCTGACTGGAGCCTTTCTGTATTGAGTTTGCACGTTCTCCCTCTGCCTGTATGTGATCTTTCTGGGTGCTCCAGCTTCCTCCCACAGGTTAGTTGGTGATTCTAAATGTGCCGTCGGTGTGGATCAGACCTGTTCAGGGTGTACCCTACCTTGCGCCCTGTGACGGGTAGGATAGGCTCCAGTTTCCCCTGCGACCCAAAGTTGGACATATCATTTCACACATCCACCAGTGACCCAATAGCCCTGTCCTTTACCATTTCACATAATGACATGTGAAATGTGCCAGAAGCAGCATGCTATTTATATGCAATTCCAGGATATCATGTAGGTCTGCTGCTTGGTGATGTGATTGTAGTGTATAATTGATTTATTATTAGTTATTAGTTATTTCCACAGATAACAGCCACCCAAACATGATTTTATGAGAGTCTAATAAACTGTAAATTAGAGTCTGGACTGCTCAGCAGTCAGCTAAAAGCTCTGTGAAGCTGACAAAAACTCGAGATTTTGGTGATAATTTTATGTAGATTCATTACTCTGAGCAGCACCTTTCACATTATATCCACACTGTCATTTGACAAACTCCACCAAGGGTTTAAATGCATCAGTGTGTCCAGCCTGCTGCTTTGAGCTGTCATGTTGTGAGACACATTGATCCCACTTCACTTAAATGCAACATAAGCTTCACCAACACTGACAAGGGGAGGAGAGGTAGTCAGTGCCGACTGTCATAGATGGGAAGAGCAAGATACAGACACCTATAGAGAATTCAGTATTCCCCATTTTGAATACTGAATCAGGTTCCTTGGCAAAAAAGATGGCGGACTTGATCTGATAATAATCTTGCTGTTAGCTCGGTCCTGTACAGATGTTTGGAATCTGCACAGCTGTCTGTCAGGGCTCCCCAATTGAAACCTTCTGTCCTCTGAGTCCTGGTGAATCCAGTAATATATGCTTGTGTTTCTCTCGTTCTTGCATTTTCATGTGTATTCTCATGAGTGCGTTTGTATGATAAGCCTGAAGGAGGCAGATTAAATATGTGAGAAAAATGTCATCATCACACACCAGATGCCTGTGTGTTGGAAGCTGCCATTTTCTATCCCGTGTATTTCAGCCAAGTTTGTGTCTCTGAGCGAGTCTGCAGGTGACGATCATGTGCAACCACACTGTTGGGGGAAAACTCTGTAAAAGACCCAGGAGAAATAAAGACACAATGAGACAAAGTTACTTTCTTTATCAAACGTGTACACGGGTGAGCTGCTAAGAACAACTCACACCATGCACAGTGGCTTGGTAATTTTTATAGGAAAGACAGTGAGAACAGGATAAGAAAATACAAAACAAATAAAATAAACAACTCCATATGTGACGCTAGTCTCGTCAGCAGAGAGCTGGGAGAAGGCTGTGAGAGATAAAACAATCTAAAACAATATGTCCCAGAAACAAGATGTCTTTGCTGGGAAAGTCTAAAAAGATCATTCCAAACTAATCTAACCATAGGCAAAGGGCAGACAAAAGGCATCTTTGTACATTTAAAAGAAGGTAAAGAAACATAGAATCATTTTTCCTGTAACATTCCCTCCTGTTTTAACTTATTTTAAATGTATACAACAATTGTCTATGAAGGTTATTTATTAAGTATCTTAGGCAATTTTTTTAATTTCCAAAATTTTCAAAATGTCAGCATAGCAGAAATGGCAGTCATTTGGTCTAAAGAATAAAACAAAAGAAAATAATAAAAAAGAAAAACATAGTAAATGAAATAACAAGTGGAATAAACAAGAAAAAATAATAAAACTAAAACTACAAAAAATAAAGGATAAAAACCTTATATTTTAAAACGAAAACTTACAAAAAATAAAAGGGTGAAAAGTAAAATGAAAACTTTATATTTAAAAATGATGAAAACCTAATATGTAAAATGAAAACTTCAAAAAATACAAGGATGAAAACTTCAAAAAATAAAAGCATGAAAACGTTATATTTAAAATGAAAAACTTATGTTTAAAACTCAAGACTTCAAAAAAAATAAAAGCATGAAAACTTGCATAACCTACTAATGTTTTAATCAGTGCATGATCACTTGAAAAAGGCAGAAATCATTTTTAATCACCACGTCATTCATTAGCAGTTATTACAAGTTCTCCTCTAACAGAATTGCAACGGGATGCTGTTCTTCTTGAGGCACGGCAACATAAGCAGTCATTGTAGTTGTTATCATCTTTGAAATCATTACTCTTAGACATGGCGGTGTAGCTGCTCCGGATGTGTGGTCAGTGACATATTTTTGCAGAATGGACAAATTCTGCAAAGCTTCATAAATGTCTCCTCCAGTTTCGTATCCATCAGGGATAAAAGTGCAACATGTTTCCCCGATCAGCTTGCAAACTCCTCCTTGTGATGCTGTTAGCAGGTCTAGTGTCAGTCTGTTCTGCAGCACCATCGTTCTGATGGCCTGCTGTTCTCCTGCTAAGGCAGTTCCCAGGGTCTTAGTCAAGTTGATGTGTCGTAGCAGAGCATATCGGTTGATTTCCACATGATCCCGCACCTCGGCAACTCCAATGCCGGGGATCAAGCTCTGTAAGAATTTCACTCCTCCTCCCCAGATGCGAAACTCTCCCGGCACTCCAGTGTCCACGGTAATGCCGAAAGAATTGGGGGAGGCGATGTCCACTTCACGTCTCTGCCGGCTGCTTGGGTGATGTGCAACACTTTGCATGAAGAAAACGTGATCTGATAATTCCACCAGGGCGCACAGACCTCCCCAACCTTCAGGGAGTGACAGATAAGCCTTGTTGCCACATAGGAAGTACCAGTCAGCCAAAACTCTGGTTCCTCTGCTGCTGGGTGCCGTCCGTGCACATCCTGTCTGGTACTGAGTCTTTGTTTGTAGTGGCATTTGGTAGCTGTAGTCGGGGCGACAGTTTAGGCCCATCAGCGTCGTGTTACTGGCACAGGTGGCGTTGATTGAACAGGTCATACACTTCCTCTCGTTCCTTGGTGGGCAGAAAGTGTATATGGACTTACATAGGTGAGTAGGCAGCTCCCCCACTGCCCGCGAGCCATTGTTCATCACACATACTGGCAGTTGTGATGCGTTCAGTTTGTTCAGTAGAATTACATCAGGCAGTGGGTCTGAGACTTGGGGCCAGGTCAGTAGGTAGGTCTGTCCGGAACAGTTCACATTTGTGAGTGATGATGACCTCCAGGTTGCTTTTGCTGGGATGCTGTAGTTGGCTTTGGACCAAAGAGTACCGTAGCCTGGATGTGTTGCCAGGCCCAACAGGCACCAACTGCGATCTTCAGGTATGCTGTACGGCCACAGGCCAGACGTCTGTGAGGATAGGGGCATATGGGTACATGCATAGCAGTCAGTTTTGTTATTCAAGTGCGCTGTAGTGTTCATAAACTGCCACCAGAAGTTAGTGGCGTATCCATGGGGAAACTTGGTGTACTTTCCTTTGTCATACAGTGTCTGCCTTTTCTCCATATAGCGTGACTTGTTGTCCCTCATGGAAGCAAAGGTGAGGAGCCCGGCCATGGTCAGGGCCGCTGCAGTTGATAAGAGCCACCACCTCATGACGACGGAACACACCCTCCTGTCGCGAGTAGACCCCCCGGCCAGGAAAGCTGACCCCTCCACCGGGCGAGATCACAACAAGCGGGCAAGCCTGCCGTCAGCTGTGTTTAGATGGCTTCACTGACTCGCCTGCAGTGACTCTGATGGATCCAGGATGGTCGTCCCGCAATTTTGCAAGCGGTCGGTGTAGTGAGGAGGACTTGGTATGGCCCCTCCCACCTGGGTGTGCTCCAGTTTTTCCTTTGGAGCACTTTGATCAGAACCCAGTCACCGGGCTTTAGTCTGCAAGACACTTGATAGACATCATTACATTCTTCGTCATTTACAATCATCTCTTTATTTTCCTACAACTTAGACATACATTTTGCTACTGAAATTGTATCTGCCTTTTTCACTGGGTAGATTTCTGGCCACTTTGAGAATACATCTATAACCACTAGGGTGTATTTTTACCCTTGGCATTCATTTAGCTCAATAAAGTCCATATGGATTGTGTGGTCTCAGGTTTCCCTGAGCATTACATTTTTTGACACGTCATGCATGTTCTGACAAATTGTTTTGCTGAGGTTTCAAAATTTACAGTGTAGAATTTACAGTGTAGAAATGAGAGTTGACAATACTGGTCAGTCCCCCCGTTGACAAATGCGTACAGCCATGAGTCACTAATGCCGCCATTTTGTGGAGGAATTTTGGCAACACTGGCTTGCCATAACACATCATTAAGTCGTTTGTCAGAACTGCACCGTGTTTTAGCCATTTTGCCTGCTCTGCTGTGCTTGCTGCTTTATGTTCATTTTTCAACACATCCAGTGGAATCTGATGTGTGTTTACTGCCATCAATGTGATGTTTGTCTTTTGTGCCGCCTATTTTGCTGCTCTGTCAGCAAAATTGTTGCCTGTAGTAATGAAAGAGTCAGTAGGCGTTGTAAGAGGTTGGCATGCTGGTTTGCCAGTTGGTGTAATCATTCCTCTGGTTTTCCAGATTTTTTGCAAAATGATGCACAGCAGAGAAAACATACTGGCTGTCTATATAAATGGTTATTTGTTTATCTTTGTGTATTTCACATGCGCAACAATCTCGTGTGAAGTGACCTTCCTCTCCACGGTTCTAGCAGGCGTTGTCTCTATGTTATCTGCTGTTTCTGCGTGGCTGTCTGCGGCCTTGGTGTTTGTGACTTTGCTCGCCTCTCTGTTCCTGATAGCCACCTGCGAATTAGTGTTTTAGTCTGTTGTCAACAGTCAGCCTTATTTTTAAGTTACAGAATGCTTCTCCCTTTTTTTGGTTTTTGTTTTTTTTGTTTGGGAGAATAGATGCAACTCTACATTTTCACTTAAGGCATTTTTAGGTAATTTCTAGTTCTTCAAACAATGCATGGATCTCACACATTTCAAACTTTCAAGTTAGGGTTGTTTCCCATTTATACAAATATATATTTAACTTTGCATTGCTCACAGCTCATAGCTCACAGCTCTAAACCTAGGCATTTTTCAATCATATGCCTAATCACTATGTGTCACTGTGATTCTCAAGTATTGTCACAAGTTCGTTTAAATTCGTTTCCAAAACCAACAAAATAATCAAACAAAAACAAAAAACATAAACGTGTCAGGACACAAAAGAAAAAGAGGAAAAAAAAAAAAAAAAATGCTGCCACCCGAACAAGGCAGAAGTCTGCATATGTTGGCTTTTAATAGCATGCAGCCTGTAACATACTAGACTAATGTGCCTGTGTTAATTCAGCTCCATATTATTGTGTGACGTTTCACTGGGTTGGGAGTGGTTTTGTGTGTGTCACATTTTTGGTGAGCCAATGGCTGGAATGAGGTTGGACTAATTAGAGGCAGGTGTACTTGATTGCACTGATACACTGGTCTACTTATAGCCCACACTACAACCACTGCTGTTTTGTTTTGTCTCTCTGTGCAGGTATGTAATGTGATGAAATCAGATATGATTGGGATGGATTGGTTTTGCGCTATGAATTTTATATTAAGTGTGTCGTTTTGTCTCTCTGTGCAGTCCAGGGCCTATTATATGCCACAGCCTAAAGGCAGCTGGGTTGCAGAGGCTTGAGTGACCACTGACTATATGCTTGCAGGGTGGTGGGTCTCCAAGTACAACTTCTAACCCTGTTAAAGGCAACAGGTGGAGTGCAACTTGGCCGTGTGTCATAGCTGTCTCTGGCCTTGGGACTGTGTGTTTTTATACAATTCTTAAGTGGGACACTGGACTGTTTTATCTTTTATCTCTTGATATATTTTTCGTCAATAAATTATCTTTTAGAATTTTATTGACTGACATCTTTTTGCCCACGACTGAGACGGTTGGTCAGACCTACAGTCTTTCTTTGGGTGTGTTACAGCAGCTTCTGCTCTAAAAGAAACAAATAAATAAAAAGAAAAGAAAATGTGGAACATGTTCATCAGCTTAGCAGTGTCTACATATTTAATTCAGCTTCTCAATCCTGTAGTTTTAGCTGTTGTCTACAGGGTTTTGCTTATTGGTTGTTATTATAGGTGTGCTCTATATCTCAGCAATGTGTCATTCTAGGATGATAAGTTTCAAGCTGGTCAAGTGCCTCTATGCACTTCATTAGTTTAGTTATTCTCCGTATTGTCTTCATCTCACATGTCATTACACTGAGTTTCAGCAAACCTTAAGCTTGATGCAGACTACTGCTTAACAATTATCCACCTCACATCATAACCGATTAAGGTGCCTCTTCATATTAATATTATGTCATTGTTAATATTATCCTCTTTGTCTTATATAACAGCAATAGCATATTATAATATTTTATCAGTGTGTACCATTATACTACTCCTGAGCCAATTTGTTAGTTCATCTTATTCAGCAAACAGATAATTTAGAATTCATCCAATCTGCGGTCACATTTGTTCTCTCTGTTGCATGGCGGACCAGGCAGTTCTATTATAATATATTATTTATATTTTATTTTGTATCCATCAAGGGCTTCAGATGACCTGCAGAATCATCCTTTTCCCAAGGTGGAGACAGTTACCTTTTCACACACTGTCCTTGGCTGAACAGTGACACAGCCTTAATATACCTTATTAAAATATTTTCGTGTGAATTATTTGCTTTATATTCATTTTATACATGCTGGGCATGGTCATCATGTCAACTGTGTTTCATTGTTAATATCACTTTACAGGTTGTTATCCTTGCTATTATTAATTTCAAGTACTCTAAAGATAATTTCTACTGTAATTTTCCCTTTGTTCATCTTTATTTCGTACTTTTTATATTTATATCTACTCAGTGGGGTCTGTTTTCAACCCTTTTAAACTACTTCAAACTACTTTGATCTCTAGTTTTCACTTAATAAGGGATTATTATGTTCTTCCTGATATGGGTGGTGCTGCAGATGCGGCTGCAGGAATGAGTGATGGCTTTCTAAAAGGATTGTGGGAACTGCACAGTGTCTCGTCTTCTGGTTTTACTAAACTGGCAGTTGGATTCTGTTCTTCTGACTGTCTATATTTTGTTTTCTTAAATCTCTCAGTTTACAGACACTGTTTTTGTCCGGCGTCTGGACTTTTCTTTTCTCACCACTGCTCGTCAGCAGGAGTGAGTTTTAATTTCACTTGCTTGATTACCCATCTTATTTATGTATTTACTTATTTTTGTTTAAGTAATATATACACAATACAGCTGCTATCACCTTCGCTGGTATTAGAGACGAGAGTGGTTGCTCACACGCCCTTCTACTTTCGGACTATTTCCAAAAGCGGTGTGAACTTTACGAGACGGAACTCGACCGTTCTCTCAACTCACCAGCACGTCAGTGAATAGCAGTAAAAGAAAAACACAGTAGGAGCAGCTCAGTCTCTTATTGGACCGTGAAAATTCAGCTTGCTCCATTAATTAAAACAATACACACACACACATTCACAGCTTCGACGCGCGCGACCGGAACCCTTATAATAAGGGGAGCTCCCAGAGCTACTTACTCCCTAGACCCAGTCTAGACCCAGCTGGGGGAGCTACCCAGAGCTCCAAAGCTACCAGTCGACGAGCTCCCAGAGCTACCAGTCGACGAGCTACGCTACCAGTCGACGAGCTTCCAAAGCTACCAGTCGACGAGCTACTTCCGCTATTTTAAATTCCCTGAATTCAAAATGCGCTTTTACGCAAGATTGTGTCAGTGTGTCTGTATCTACCTGGTCGGTGTCGCCGGGTCTGGTCCACCTCGATCGGGCCCCACCACCGTGGGTCGCTTTCTAAGACGTTGGCCAAGACCCGAATTTAACGCTCTTGGTCTTTTTCCACACACCTGGTGTGTGGGCTGTCGACAGGCGAACAACGTGGACTGGTCACGGAGATGGGACACGATGGAGGTGATCCGGCTGTCGAAGGACCAAGAAATGTTGGGGGAAAACTCTGTAAAAGACCCAGGAGAAATAAAGACACAATGAGACAAAGTTACTTTCTTTATCAAACGTGTACACGGGTGAGCTGCTAAGAACAACTCACACCATGCACAGTGGCTTGGTAATTTTTATAGGAAAGACAGTGAGAACAGGATAAGAAAATACAAAACAAATAAAATAAACAACTCCATATGTGACGCTAGTCTCGTCAGCAGAGAGCTGGGAGAAGGCTGTGAGAGATAAAACAATCTAAAACAATATGTCCCAGAAACAAGATGTCTTTGCTGGGAAAGTCTAAAAAGATCATTCCAAACTAATCTAACCATAGGCAAAGGGCAGACAAAAGGCATCTTTGTACATTTAAAAGAAGGTAAAGAAACATAGAATCATTTTTCCTGTAACACACACAAACGTGTACGCCTAGTTATTAAAGGACACTTGACTTTTTTAAAGAAACGTGACGTTATGTGTCTCATGCCTTCTAAATCTAGATCAATTAAAAATACAGTATCAATTTGGCCTCTATAAAGTAGCATCATACGTTATGGACACTTAGATAAAATGACTTTTACCCTTTGTTAGCTAAAACAGTAACAGTGGCAAATGAAATCGTTTGTCTTTGCTTAAACGTCATACATTAAATGCTAGCCTTCTCTACCTATGAAAGCTCCCTTGCGTATATACAGCAAAATCTACTAAATCTACTGCTCAGATTTTAGGTGGTGTTTAGTTATGATTATTTTGAGGATCATTTCAGAACATAAAGCTTGTTTTTACAAAACAAGAAAAGCTAGCCTGTTCTTAATTTCCCCTTCTTGTCTTGCTTTACAATTTCATGATATTTAGTGGGTGAAAAGAGCTCATTTGTAGCTTCTAGCTACAAATGAGCTCTTGGACTTTTGTGATGATGCACACCCGGGTCTACATGAAACAGTCATTAATAATAGACCATACCTGCAACCTTAACTCTACACAGAGGGATGACGCAGCTTCTTTGCAGCCATATCTTTGATTTGCCTTTCTCTCCTGCTGACTTTGAGTTTTATTTGAAAGCTTTCTTCTTGACTTAACTTCCACAGCTCCTCTTAACTGCCATTTTCTAATGACATTTCAGATAGTGGAAATGGTTAGCTGGAAGCGATTTGATATCTTTTATTGACCTTCCCCTGCTTTGTAGGCATCAGTTCGGTTGATTATCAGATGCTCAGTAAGTTGCTGAGAGAAGCCCATTGTTATTGGAGAGCATTCTTAACCTCCCTTAAAATGAAACCTCCATGGAAATAGAGGTTATGAAGACACATAGATGTGAAAATATATATTGGGGAAAAAGATATCTGACAGATATATTAAGCATCAAAAACACACAACTGTTTTCTTTTGGCCGAGACAGCAGTGAACATATGGTGGATAAAACAATCAAGTGCATGTCCACAGGAGAAATGATGTTATGAAAAAATATCCTTCTTGTAAAAACAAGCCACATTCCCACACGGAGCATGCATTCTACTTTTTTTGT
Organism: Maylandia zebra; assembly: GCF_041146795.1. Classification (NCBI taxonomy): domain Eukaryota; kingdom Metazoa; phylum Chordata; class Actinopteri; order Cichliformes; family Cichlidae; genus Maylandia; species Maylandia zebra. The sequence goes on along the minus strand of NC_135171.1, from coordinate 35,367,492 downwards.
TGTAATCTCAGTCTTTTTCCTCTCGGGTCTGAGCATCTGAGTGGCAAGGCTGCAGTCCTGTTTGTATCATGTTTGTGCTTGTCTGTTATGTGACACATTTCAGTTGGCCTTTGTATTGCAGCATAAGAGAGCTGAGCATGACTCAATATGACAAGCCTCTCAGGATGGAGGATGATGTCAACAGCGAATTGCTATTCAGCTTCTTGACTCAGAGATGACCAGTAAACGTGCCAGGAATCTGTGACTTACTGGATTTCCTTTGGTAAATGAATACAGGCAGGTGGTATTGTAGCAGTTGCTGTATGTTTTTCTTATAAAAAAGCAGGTGCCACAGTAATTTACTCCAGTAGCATTGCCTGATTTTTTTTTTGCCTGATATTTTGCGTCAAGCTGCTAAGTGTAACCTTAAATAGACATTTCAAACCTATTTCATCCAGATTGTTCTGGTTTGAGCTTTCCAGTTTTGGTGACAGCAGCTGTAGAAAGAGATATGTGTTCTCTGGAATATAATTGAAACAGTCTTTCAATGCTTAAAGCACTAAAAAAATAAATTTGAAAACCACATGAGCAATACTTTTTTTTTCTTTTTTTCAAAAAAATCTGAGACTGATGAAACAATCCATAAACCTTGTTGCAAGTAGTTTCATGTAGGGACTATTTTCTCTTTTATCAAAATACACTGTACAATCGCATTGCTGAGCAGAAGGGATTACAAGGGGCTACACAGCATGGCAGGACATTGATTGTGTTCCCCTCAGCCGAGCTGTAATATTAGCTAGCTGAATGCTCCTTTTGGAAAGCTGAGTCTAAATTAGAGACTGATTATTTTTGTATTTCTTTCAAATTAGCTTCCTGTCCCATTATGTCAGTCATCACCTTTGTTATTTTGTTCAGAATCAGTTGTTAATTTGCTTTTACATACAAATGTGTTTTAGGTCATGTAAATTGTGAATATTATTCTGTTGATACACTTTCAAAAGTGCATAATATTTATTTGCTCCTCTTTTTTAAGAATCGTGTGTTGTTTTAGAGACAAATTCAAGGACAGCAGGAAAGAAATACTGAAGCAAAAACATGCACGTTTAAAACGAGCTTTGATTTTCAAGTATTGCTAGAATACTTTGTTCTTCAAAGAAGGCAAACCTGCTCTCCGCCTGTACGTTATTTGGTTTTACATAAGAAATCTTGTATGCATATTTTATAATAATGCAGTCAGATTACTCTCTTGATCCATGCTAATTCTTTGTGGGCTTTTGCTTTTCCCAGAATAAAAAAGGGGTCATTTTCACTTTTTTCCTCTTTCTTATCTGCACTTCTGCTGCAAAACAGTAGTGCAGAAAAGAGGCTTATTTTTGTAAGCTGCACTGTACTCGTCGGTGTCTGGAAGGTGATACCGTACTCGCAGGTAGCTGAACAGAGAGCTGCCAGGGAGGAAAGAGGCCGAGAAGAAGGAGAAAAGGATGAGAAGAAAAGGGCAGAGGATACAACAAGGGCAAAAAGGAGATGAGAGCAGAGGAGAAGCAAGGAAATGAGGAGGAAAAAAAATCCTTGGAGTCAGCAGTCAGCAACTTGTCAACTGCTCTCCACAATTCTCTGAACACACACACAAAGGGCAAGCAGGTAGTCAGTTACAGTAACACACCTTATGTTTTTTCTGTCAAACACACACTGTAAAGAAAAGTCAACTCCTCTGAAGTGCTGTCCTATGAGCTGCACTTTGGTGCATCTGTTAAAAAATAAAGTAATACACCAACTAATTGGTAAGTAAGCTCATGGATCAACTTAAGGTTTAGTGTTGGTTAGCAGCAAGAGTGTGTCTGTGTGTGTGATTTTAGGATGCTGTGGTGCATATGCTTATGCTGCTGAGATTATGCTAAGCAAGCTTATACAATCCACTTAGCATACAGGCTGTAATAAAGTATTAACATGCACAGTCACAGGCTAAATAAATCCTGGATTAAAAAAAGTGATGAAATTGCGACGACTATTTTAGTCACACAATGAAAGGTTGATCAAAGAGGAATCAGAAAACAAAGAGAGGGTTTTGGTTTTCTGTAATGAATCACAGTACTGATATAAAACAGCAGGTTTTAAGCTGCGTGACCGAGGTACCCAGTTTTTCTTGCATTGCCCATTGATCTAAGATGCTGTGTATCCATGAAAAAAAAAAAGAAATATAAGCATAATCATACCAGACAATGTGAATGTCTTTCGATATAAATAGGAAGATCTATTTTCATTTCATGGAGCATCTCATCATAATGCTGTGATGTGTGCCATCTTTATCTACGTCTGCATCAAGACATACTTTTAGGAAAACTGTCAATCATTCGAGCAATATATTAAAGCAACATTAATAAAAATGCAAATATAACACGCGTTCATTAGCTTTCCATCAGCTCACATCAGCTGTCATTATTTATAATTAATATTATAAATACATATACTGCATGTGCCCTATGTATCAGTAGAATTTAAGTCAAAACTCACTGTCTCCTAAGGTCCTCTTTTAGTTACTTTTGTTATGTGAAAAACAAAAGTAACTAAAAGTAAAAAGTGCAACCTTACTGCTTTCATAGGAATTAAGCAGATAAGTAGCAACCAAGGGCTTCTAATCAAATGAACTTGATGCACTGATCACTAGCAGGAGTGACCACCTCTACAACGCTGATATGGAGCGTTTAGTATGTGTTAACATAATGCCACAATCTTCACAGGAGTGCACCTTCTGGCAAATTCACCCCAAGGTGACGCCTAGAAAAAAATAAAGAAGAAGCGCTATATGTCAGGTAGCTTTACATGTTAAAATTTGTGATAGTAAAATTTGAAACATACTGAACAAGTGTGGCTTGTTAGGACGGGTTGCCAGGAGAAAGTGTCTTCTCTCTAAACATAATGACTCTGTGGCTTACAGTGTTTTTATGCTATATGAGTTTGACATCACATGTATCCGTGGCGCTTTGGCCGATCGTGCAACTCGATTTTTGCAATCTGGCACGTTCCATCATGGCCACTGCAGTTAAAGTAATAACCTGTGTGTGATTTTATAGGCATTTTAATTAGATTCCAGTGCAGAAATGTTGAGATATACAGATATACACAAGTGTTTGAAAAGTTGAGCCTTTGTGGAAGAAAATTTGCAAAAAAAAAGTCTTTGCCTCTGGTTTACACTTGTTCTCTTATATCAGGAGTTGTGTGGCGGTAATGTCTGAGTGGCAACACCTGTTGTTCAGGAGAATACTGTAGTGACTTCCTGCACCTTAATGGTCGACATGAATACAAGTGACTGAGTGATGATGTCATGGAACAATGTCTTTTGGACTGACGGGTTCAATCCGACATGACTGGCCATTGTGCATAGCACTGTGTTTGATGAACACAACATCCCAGCACAAACACCTCATGCAAACTGTCAAACACAGGGATGGAGGGGTGACGATTTGGGCTTGCTTTGCAGCCACAGTATCTGCACGCCTTGCAGTTATTGAGTCATCCATGTCCTTGTATAACAAAGTGCTTTAGAGTACTCTAGAGCTACTGTAAATCTTGGATGAAATTGGGTCATGCAGCAGAACAATGATTCCAAGCACATCAGCAACTCTACAACAGAATGGTTGAAAAAGAAAAGAATCAAGGTGTTGCAGTGACCCCGAGAAAGTCCAGAATTCAACCCGATTGAAATGCTGTGGTGGGATCTTAAGCGAGCTCTGTGTACACATGAATGCCAGCAAACCTCAAACAATGTTGTAAAGAAGAAAGGTCAAAATTCCTTCACAATGATATGAGAGGCTGCTAAAGGTGTCTCTGCAAACTATTGAATCATGGGATATACTAAGTTTTTCATAGGACTGCATAGAGATCTGTGAAAAAAAAAAAGAAGAAGAAGAGAGTTTGATTAGACTTTCAGTATCACATTGCCCATTTCCTAAGAATGGTATATTTACCTTTAAAAATTCTCAGTAACTTTTTTTTTTAAATTTGAAGGTCATTGATATAAAAGCCTGATTAAAACAGTAATTTCTACCTGTAGAATTTATAAATGTTGTGACTGAATCAACTTGCAAAACTAGGCTACTTCATTGGTCTCTGGAAGACGTTTTAGTTTTGTAGTTGGGAGGGTTTGATTGAAAGGGGGGGGTGGCTGCGGGGGCACTAAGCTATTATGGCACACTCATGAGTAACTGATCAGCAATGTAAAATCTATGGTAATTTTAAAAAAATTCTTGTGTTGAAGTGTAGCTCTTTTAATATTTTACTACTATGTTTGATTTTACTATTATAGTTACAGTTAAGAAAAATGGAAGTTTTTACAGAATGATGTGCTTCTTGATTTTGTTTGTAACAGCAGGTACAATGTTCTCAATAGATTTTGATGTGTGACAAACACTCCCAGTTTTCTCTTTTTTTGTAAATCAGACTTTGATCTACTGGTTCTAATGTATTTAAAAAAAGCTTAAGTAATGTATTTATGCTCTTTTGGCTCATGCTCCTTACTGCTCCATAATGCATCACTTCATACCTTAAATGTGTTTATGGTGTTTTAGTGCAGCGGTCCCCAACCCCCGGGCCATGAACCGAGTCGTTTGGTACCGGGCTGTGAGATTTGATGCTCGGGTGGGAAATTTATGGTTTTTAACTAACTATGTTTGATGCAATGGCTTTTAGAAGTGCAGAGAATCCAGGTACAGCAACACATAAATCAATTAGAGGATGTGAAACATATGAAACAGCCTTCCCCTCTGCTCCGCCTACGCTGAGCTATACCATTTTCTCTGTAAACACTGTAAAAGTGGATTGATTAAACCCCCTTTGCTAAAACCCATCTGTTGGGCCAATCAGCCCTTACCTAATGAATGAACCAGTCGGTGTCCCTGAGCTGTGTTTAATCCAGCAGCTTATACTGAAGAGCACAAGTAGAGTGGTACTTCTCTGCCACCACTGGCCAGACAGATGCGTTTTGAGAGCAGTGGTTTGAGGAATTAGTGAGAATCATGCACAGATCTGAGCCAGAGCGTACTCATAATTTTGGGTTTAATAGCTGGTGTTATCCTTCCCAGCCTTCACTGACGCATGTTCAGTGTTTGCCTCCAGGGGGCCTGCTGAATATATGGTACACTAAGTGGAAAAGAGTGTTAAGTGTTGCTAAAAAGGAAAGAGGGGAATAGGAAGCAGGAGAAAAGATGAAATCAGCCACTGCAGCGTGGGCAGTGTTGTTTATAATCATGCTAAGGTAATATTTTAATGAGCAGCATTCAATAGGTCATCACCAGAGCCCCCTGCTGAGCCATTTCAGCTCTCAGGTCAAAGGATATTAGAAGAAAAATGCTCATAACACATTAAGAGCATCTTGGTTGACAGAACGAATCAGCATACTGTTCTTCTGATGAACAGATCTTTCTGTCATGATGAGGCAGGAAACGGACCCAGACTTGGAGGCAAACTTGAAGAACAGAAGACTGACCTTTATTTAGGTGCCGCCAGCAGCAAATCTCGGTGATGGTGAAGACAGAGACATTATGACGCCAAGAATAACTACAGCAAAACACAAGGGCAGACAAACTACTACACGACAAAGAACTAAAGAAAACTGAGGGCTTAAATACACACGAGGTAATCAGGGAAATACACACAGCTGGGGAAAACAAGGTGCAGGTGAACAGAATCAATTAACTAGCAACAGGGAAGCAAAACTGAAGTCAACACACACAGGACAAGGGACTATTAAAATAAAACAGGAATCTAACACTGACACAAAGATTAAGATACGTGAACTCGACAGGCCAAACACAAAGACAAAACTGACTAAACACGGGAAATATCACAGGAACACAGACTAGGCATGGCGAACATAGGAGGGCAGGAAAAACCTAATAACCAACAAGAGCAGAGTGAAAACACAACCAAGGCAAAGGTAATATCCAAACATGAAATGGAAAATATCAAACAGAAAACACTGGGTACAAAACCCAGGATCATGACACTTTTCTTTTCTTTAACTCTTGTGTTTATTGTTCGTATCTATGATAGTTTCATAACCGCTGCACCCTGGCTCTGGGGATTGAACGCCGGTGTACCCGTTTACAATAGAATTTAGTGTCTCATACAAAAGAAGAAAATAAGCATTGCTTTTGCTGATCCTTACTGCTAGACCTCCAAGACTGCACTGAAACAGAACAATGTATTTCAGAGATGTTAGATGTCTGTTTCACCTATTTTATGTACGTGCTTCTTATAGTTTAAGAGCACAATTCATGTCAACCAGTCTAGCTGGTTTCCTGAGTATTTTTTAAAGCTGCTTGACATACTAGTGATCACAAAGACATATTTTATTGTCCCGTGCGGGCAGTAGTTGCTGCAAAGCTAGGATTCAACAGATTTCTTGGTCAGAAAGCATCCATAAATCTTCTTCTTCCTCGCTCAGAAGAGAGAAAAAAGGCAAGAAATGAGCAAAAGGAAAAAAAGAGAAAATAATAAAAGAGATTGTCTACACGTATGTTGTAGAGAGGCTCTCTGTCCTTGATCTGGAGATTAATTTTTCATTTACAGAATAAAGTACAAAGCTAAGGAAAAGCCTTCAAAGAGTCTCAGTGAAACTGATAACACAGCACATATCAACATTCACCTGACGTTAGGCAGAATGTCATTATAATATGTGCTGTGCTACCGTTTCAGGCCAAATGCAATGAAAGCAGTTTTCAACCTTGGGGCCTTGAGCTCGCCTTCCAGGCTGGCAACCACGCTGCCAATTATTTCTCCACAATGTCAAGGTTGCATGCTTCTCACATTTTGAGCACCTCTCCTTGCTAATATCTGCCTATGAAGCTACAAGAATTGAATAACACTGGATTTAATTTCCATCCCTTTAATGTTGGATTTTAAATTTTTCGTCTCGGTCTGATTGGCACTCGAGGCATTAGAGAAAATGTCTTTTGTAAAGTGGTGTCAGACAGTGTCCGAGCTGTAGGATTAGACTGCGCAGTGATAAGTGAGCAGGCAGGAGCTAATTAAGTCTTGCTTATGCCTCCGAATACAGTTTCATATATCAATAATTCTGTATGACCTCGGCCACTGGAGACCAGGGATTGTTGGCTCAGGCACTGAACACTCACTTACATATAGGATGATGTAATAGATTTCACTTTGTCCATTAACAGATCATTTGACACTGTAATTAAAAACAGCTCGCAGTGATAAATTAATCAATTCCCCCGAGTGTGTTTGTCAGATAAGCTGAGAGCTCTTTTTTTCTCTCAAGAAAAACAGAAGGTATGAGCGGTATTTGGATACTTTGGACAGGAAATTGACAACGGCTGTGATTCACTTGGCACTGCACCTGAATGAAATGGGTGAGGTGAAGCAAGACGGGCGAGCTAGTGTGTTTGTTATTCCAACACTTTTCTCGTGCACATACACCTAAGGTTGCTTATGGGAGGATTTTATTAAAAACCTGCACCTAATTTAATACATCTAGGTAATTATTTAAAATGTATGCATGACTGGAGGAGCTGTGTATCATTATTGCTTATTACTGAGAGACTGAAGTAGCATGTTGAATGGCTAGTTAATCAAAAACATCTTTTATTCACTGTCAGCTTGACGTGAAGCAAAAGTGCAGCTAAAAATATCAAGAGATTAAAACATCGAAATCATAACAAGCATCAAACATACGAGACTTTCAAGGAAGTACTGCATACCTCTGTCACTACGAGCAACATCATCTCGTACTGCACACTGCAAATAGGTGCACCAAATGGACAACTCCTGGGCTCTTGCTGCACCATTAGCTCAATAACAAGAGACATGCTCAGAGAGGAATTCAGCGTCCCTAAATGGTTGCAGTTCGCACACCAGTGTGCTTCCAAGGAAGATCAGCTAAAGTGCATGCTTGCATCAATCTCTACAGTTCTAATCCCACTTGGAAAGGTGCTGTTTTTTTTTGTTTTTTTTAACAGCAATCTGTGATATTTTTTGACAAATTTTTAGCTTTATCACCTTGATCTGGCATTTATATGAAATGTATATCTTACAATATATAATCCTAACATTTTAAAGGTAGTATTTATGCTATAAGTCAAGCCTATGTTTCACTTGAACATATCAGCCATCTGTGGTTCAGTTTTTCAAATTGCATTCAAGATTCTGTGTAAATTCTGTACAGAATAAAAGTCAAATGCTTCCCATGAGCTTGTTTTGTAAGGAAATAAGGAAGTATATGATTCTTTACTGTAATAAAGTTTCCAATTTATATGCGGCACTTTGACTGAAATGTGTAATTGTATGCAACATTCTCAGTCTGAAGTCAGTGGAGACACAGCATCATGCTCCTGTGACTATAGGTGAAAAAATAAAATGGTAAACTCTATTCCCACTTGCAATTGTCTGTGCACTCACAAAAAATGCGTCCTCATTTATACTTTAAATTAGCTTGCATAAATAGGCTGAAGTGTGCCCGGAAAACACAAACACGAGACTCCCTGCAGGAAAGGCACAAAGGAGCAGCACAGAACAAAATCTTTTGAAGGGACTCTAAAAGGGAATTAAGCAGGCCTGTCAAAAAATTAAACTGGCTCTAGTTTGAAAGGGGATTCTTTTAGCTCCTCTCTTTTGCCTCTTCTGCCGTTTCTTTTCTCAGAATCCATGGGGCCCTGCCAAGACACTGCAGTCCACACTGCAGATCTTTCCGCCATGGAGGAAAACCTCACACAGAGTCTGTTAATACAACACATTGTGTCAAAAAAAATTAACTCTTGTTTTTCTCAATCGTGAATTTCAAATTACAATTTTATTTGTCACACACACAACCATACACAGTATGACATGAGGTGAAATGCTTGCAGCTGTGCAATGCCCGACCATTAAATGACGGTGGTTTTACAGTATTTACAATTTACAGATTATTACAAAATTTGCAGATTTAACTTAGAAATTTACAGTAAAAATGTGCTAAATAGCAGAAAGAGATTATAAATTATAGGAAGTGTGCATGAAGAAAAACCAGAGTGCGTGTGGTGATGTGATGTGTGTGAGAGTCCAGTCCTACACCTGGTTCAGGGCCCGAATAGCCTGGGGAATTTAGAGAAAGATTTATAGCTTGTTATAAAAAACTGTTATTATAGTCAGTTAAAATTGCTTTGCAATTATCCATAATGGGTTGTCACAGCAGTTTAGTCAAAAGCAGGATCCCCAGATTTAGATTTAGATATGTTCCGATAATATCTGTCTGTCTGTCCAATTTAGAGAAAGTAGTAGCAAGATTTGAGGCTACAACACTAAGAAATCCTGGCTCTATATTTGATCTCTCCTGATTTGTACGATCTATTCATTATACTTTACTCACTAATCATAGCTGACATTATTTTTTCCAAGCTTATTGAACCATACTCTGCACATTTATTTGATTTAACCATAATGCACAATGACAGCCCTCAACAAACCCAAATAATAAAAAAAGGAACCACAGAGCAGCACGTAGCTAACGTTTGTGTATGACTGTCAGGAAGACACAGCAGCGGAGCTTTGTATAGAGTAAAACTAAAGTTCTAAATTGCTCTGAGAATTAGCTTGTCCAAACATGTCAGAGGACTCAGTTAGACATCCAATTACTGCCACTGCTCTCCCAGGGCTATCGGCTGGAACAACTTTTATTAACTACTCTCTTATGAAAAATGAATCCAAACAGTCTGCAAATCCTCACTAGATTGGTAAGGGGTCGGGGTTGACGTCTAATCCCATTCGAAAGGTTTGTTCATATTCATGATGGGAGTCACGACAGCCTGTGTGGAACCCTCAGTAGCAGCTTAAAAGAAGAATTAGACAAGTGGCGGCTGCATGAAAACATGCAATAGAGCGTGTCTCAGTGCATTTCAGCTTAGATGTCGTAAGTGTCTGTAAAAGCCTCTCACTGAACATTGTAGTACATAAAATATCCATAGGAACTGGATCCATCCCCTTCTTGCTTTCTTCTTTGAGTCAGACAGTGATTAGATCAGCGTTACACAATGCCAGCGTGTGCTTGAAACCCCCTACAGATGCAAATTTTGTTTTGTTTTTATTGCCTTCTCATCCTTGTTGTTTGGTGTTTAGTTCTCCTTAAGTGACATACTTGCATGGGCAGTGTTTTACTGTGCCCAGATTAAGCAGCCTTGTTTTATTTCATACCGTGTGACTTGGCTTCTCTTTACGCTTGCTTTTCCCCTTTCCCACACGTTGCACTGCGCGTCTATTATTTATGAATGCATGCAAAGCTACTTCTACTGAAACAAATAGAATGGGAACCCTGCATCACTTCAGAGTAAATAATGCATTTGGCACAAACTTGCAGTCTTTTAAAAGTAGTGGTGGACTTCTAGGTAGGGGAGCACAGTGTCATCTTGGAACCCAATGTATGCTGGCCCATCTCCCAAAAAGCTGCCCTATGGAGTTTCTGGCACCTACTCTGCTGCCCTAAAGAGCATCTAATTAGGTGCACTACAGTAGTTCCAAGTCATTCTTTTGACTCTACACTTATTATGATTCAGAGCACAGTCCAGCAGCAGAAGACTCATTATTTAAGTGCTAGTATGACTGGTATGGGTGACTTGTTTTCCTAAAAAGAGCTGCTCTGCTCTCAGTCTTTCCGTAAACATGGCAATTCAGCTAAATCTTGCCTCTGAGAACAACAAAACATCATGGTAGAAAACCATCACTTTCCTTATAGATGACCAAAAACGGATTATTCTGTAATGAATTCCAAAGCTATCACATCTGGTCAGCATTTATGCAGAGTAACGTCTGCGCTTCCATTCACTCTGCCAGTATCTAACTTCATTAGAATCTTATTTCCTCTTACAGCTCATCTCTGGAATTGAAAACTGACCTATTTACGACTCGGCACAGTACTGTAACTGCTGAAGTGCACTGTGTACCTCTCTGAATAAAAAAGGTGACATCATGAAACTGTCATTTCTATGACACATACACACCAGTCACTTTTATATTGGTGCAGAATGTAGGACAGCAAATCTTTGGTTTCACCACGTCTGAGCAAAATGGAGCCACACAAGGGAAGGTTTGGTGGGAGGAGAGGCAGTTAAATCAGATTATATGTAATAAAAAATTCTTATTATAATACTTATTATAATGAGTCACCTCCTGCTTAATGATTAAATAAGCAAAATAAAACAAATTGCAACAGCAGGCTAAACAGTTTTTAGACGGTCTCTTACTCATACATTTTTGCAGCAACTTGGCAGAGAGACATGGTAGATTACAGTATTTTACAACCTGCTTTAAGTAAATCAACATATGACTGCACAGAGTACAGTTAGTTTTTATTCACAGTTTTGTAAATGAAAATGAATGCATCTTCAGTCAGTTGTAAAGGTGGACTTTACACTCATAGGGCACTTTATGACCTACACCTTTTATTTTGCATTTTGCAAATATCTAATCTGCCATCAGCGATTCACTGCATTTAGGCAACCTGCCGAAGTTAAAACTGAGTATCTGAATGGAGAAGAAAAGTCATTTTTTGCCATTGTTGTTGCTGCCAGACGGACTGGTCAGAGTATTTCAGAAACTGTTAATGTGCTGAGATTTTCTCTAGGGTTTCCACCCTTTGGAAAAAGAGAAAAACAGCCAGTGAGAGGCAGTTGAGATATCAGAAGTCAGAGGAGAATGCCAAACTGTTTCAACTTGATAAGAGAGCAAGAGTACCCAAACAACCACTTGTCAGAACCAAGTTAACAAGAAGAAGATCTCTGAATGAACAGAGAATCTTGAATCTTGAGCGAAATGGGCTACAGCAGCAGAATACTGCACTGGGTGGCACCCCTGTCAGCTAAGAACAGGAAATGAGGCAACAGTTTGCGCATGCTGACCAAAACTGGACAATTAAAGATTGGAAAGATGTTGCCTGGTTTGGTGAGTCTTGATTCCAGAAACATGCAACATTTCAACAGCTGCAACATACAGATAGTAGGGCAAAATTTGGCTGCTGCTGGTGCAATGTTGGAGGATACTTTCTTGTCACATTGTGGGCCACTTAGTATCAACTAAACAATATAAATACCACAGCCTACCCAATGTCACAGAGCTCAGATCAATCTCAACCTGGTCAATGAGTTCAGAGGGATAAAATGATCCCCAAAGTCACCCGATCTCAATCCATAGGAGTATCTTTGGAATATGGTGGAGTGGAAGGTCCGAATCATGGCAAGTATGCAGTCCAAGCTGGTAGCAGTGTGATGGAACTAATAGTGTATATTTAGATAAAGGGTCTCCAGCATCACTGAAAAGATGTAAGGGAAAAAAATGCCACTGCAAGTACCGTACTCCACATCTATTATATATATTATGCATTCTTGTAGATTTGATATAGATATTTAAGTGATATTGTCAGTTTGTCCTGCAAACAACAGAGCAGTTGTCATAGATCCAAAATGAAAAATAAGTCAAGAGGCATACAAATAAAACCAATATGTGCCCATTTCCTCAATAATAAAGGTTTTGGTTTGAGGTTTGAATAAAACTCACCCCAGATACAGTAGCATTCAGCCAAGTACTCAAAAGTTAACAATGCAATATTTTGTATTGCATCTGGAAAGAATATGTGAGGCTGTGAATTTGAAGGTTAAAGAGGACTGCAGGGAACAATCAGAAAAGCATTTTGCTGATTGCTCTTTGTGCTGCTAAAATTCAGTTTTGTGCGGAAGGGAAAAAAGTGCTAGAAATGATTCCGACTCCACTTACTCCTAAACATTGTTGGAGAGCAGCCTTAACTCCACACACAGAGATTGTTGGTCTACGGGTTTATTGCCATCATTACTCATTTTATTTTGGCTTCATTTCTTGATAGTTCTTATCTGCTCAGTCGGTTGTTGGAGCTTAATTGTACGGGTATGAGGACCCGAGTGAATACTGTTTATTGTAGAGTGACTTATATTGCTTTAAAGCAGCAGGATAATTTTCTGCTTCAGCAGACACATTGTTGGATGAAATGTGAAAATAAAGCTTGAATATCCACTTAGCATTACTTTGATCTTATTACAGCTTATGGCTGGCTCACACATTCAGTTTATGTCAAAATACTTTTCACGGTTTTGAATATTCATTGAAGTTGGTAGTACACATAGTACCACATGCAGACACGTGCACACACAGACACACACACAAAGCATTTTGTGACTAACTCAATATCAGATGTAATAACAGAGCTGCAACGGCAAAATAATTTAGAAAAATAACCAAGTAAATTTCACAAACCTGTCTTAGTGTTTAAAATGCAAATTACTCAAATGTATCCTCAAGATCATAAATTCTGTGAGAGACTGAGATAGCATTTATCCACATAATTTGTTTTTTGAATTGTGATTCGGATTTAGGTTTTGCATGTTATTAATTACTGGCAGCCCTACGAGTGTTTGTGACTCATACGAAGCTACAAATTAAAGGTTCAAATAACCTATTCTTCCATATTGCAACAAATAACCTGTGCTTTTTGAAATGCACCACTGATTAATGATAAATAATGCATTTTAAATGATTTACAAACTGCAGATTTAAAAACATAAATGCTTTAAGTATATATACACTATTAATTAATAAATTACTGACAGGTAAATTGATAATGCCTTTAAACTTCTTTAGTCCTGAGATCAGAAATAGCTAATGACCTAAAGTTACATCATCAGTGAAGCACTTTAAAATATGTTTATCACACACAGATTCACACACCAACTCACGCACCTTGCAGCGGGCATGGTGTCATGCCCAAGGATGCACTTTAGTGGACAACCTGCCGTAATACCCACTATGGCTGTTTGACTGCATACTGCATCTACTGTTGACGACAGAAGCTACTTTCTCCACGTATTTAATTTGGAACACTTTTTATGCAACTCCAAAGGGGATATGTGTCTTCACCTGGAATTGAACCAGCAGCCTTTTGCTTGCCAGGTGAATGTATAAACCCCTAAATCTTTTTCTTTTGGCTACTCCCTTTAGGGTTTATCCCAGAGGATCATCCAACTCCATCTCACCCTATTCGTTGAATCCTATTCTGTTACAGCACGAGCTCCCTCACTACATCTGTATATAATGCTGTAAAAATCATAATGTGATAACTCATTATGCCTGTTTATAAATGGTTAACAGTGGGTAAATAAGTGTCACGAGTAAATGATCTGATGATGAAACGCTCTGTTTACATCTTTCATCTTTAAGTAGTTTCAGGAGGATGTCATCTCTGCTGCATACTAACAAGCACTGAATGGTGATTTATAAATATTAATGTAACTGTACAGTAAATCAAGAATTTGTTTTTGAATTTTTTTAGCTCTCATTGTGATGCTTGACTGGAGATGTACAGTCTGCTGAATGCAGTTTGGTGCATAATTTGCAAATGTTTTTGAGCAGAAAAGCAAATACAAGTTCTCTGTGCTACTCCTGTTGTCCAAAGCCAGCGTGGCCTACTCTTCCTCTGCTCCCTCGTGCCTGTGCAATGTGATGATGCGGTAGGACAGCTATCTGATCCCTGCTGCGTTGTACCGTGTGTCCGGTGGCACAGAACATGCTGTGAGGACATAAGATGAGTCAGAAGCAAGTAGACCTCGCTGGACTACAATAGTGGAGGAGATGGAGAGATAGAAAAGGACAGGACTAGACACAGGGACTAGCCAACTGTGTCAGAGACTCCGGATACACTAAAACGACCTCTGCCTCTGCACCCTAGGGGATGTTTTCCAGCAGGTCGGAGCATAATGTTGGCTTCTGGAACTAAGTACACGGCCTCCTCTGGACTGCTGCTTCCAAAATAACACCACACTAAGCCCAGCGGGGAGTAAATGCTGGAACAAGGCCACACTCCTCCACTCCTTTACCGCTGTTTTTCATAACTCCAATTTTCTCTGTCAGCATTAGGCACAATGGGAGCCTGCAAGTCACAGAGTTTGATTGTGGTGAGTTGCTGAACCAGAAATAACTACGAAAATCAAGTTTATACACAGCAGAATTGAAAATCTCTAGCTTCCTCTATCTTTTTGGCTTCAAAACATAGATTCGTGGCCATGACTGTAGGGCAGTTTGCTCACCAGATATCTAGGAGCCATTCTTAGATAGTGCAGGTGTTATAATCTTCAAATACTGTTGCAGTTGTATCTGGATGCAGAATGGGGCAAGCTTTACTGGACTAGTATAAAAATACAACTGGCTGCACAGTCTTTACTATGTGTTATCTGAACTTTTGTTGTTACATACTTCAAAATGCTACTTTTTTCTTCTTAAACCATGTTTATAGTTATATTTTATGTTTAAAAATGGGCAGTAATTTAGAACAAAGGAGCAAAATGTAATGTAGAAACATAAGCATACAGAAAAGTGACTATTTTGACAGTTACATAATGCTGTTAAGAATCATTATAGACCTGCACCCCAGATAAAAGTCACCAACAGTGACAGAAAGTCTAGACTCACACTACACAGTGCAGCAGAGGGTTGATAATGAGTCCAGCTTAGATACCCAGGATAACTGGGATAATGGGAGAAAGGAGTGATGTGTGGCTCTTAAGGCAGATGGCAGATTAGAATGAGTTTAAAAAACATCGACAGCAAGACTCAAAGAAAGTGAGCAGATAAATCACTGGACAAAATACTAATGTTGAAATTGGAAATAAGATCATTTTAACAGCATGTGAGCCACTCATATAGTTTCACTGATGCAGAATGGATTTGGTACTGTTTTAACTGTGTAATTCTGGAAATATGTATTCATTATCTTACCAAAAATAATGACTACTTAAAAATTTTCTTGGCTCTGGGTGTCTATTTGTTGAATTTCTTTAGTAGGAGTCCGAGCCATTCGTCTTATCTCTGTAGATGTTCAGTTGGCACTCTGGACTGAGCCATTAGTGGAGCTATAAAGGCGCACTATGCATGTGCAAAGGGCTCGATGGAGTTGGGACTTTTTAAACTTCAAACATTTTTAATCACATTTGACTGGTGACTCTGTGTGTGGTGTTGTTATGATCTTCTGACCATTGAAATAAAAGCTATTGCTGTGTCTTTAGTCCCACATTTAGATAGGGTCTTCAAAATGACTACCTAAATAAGTGTCTGGATAAAGCTGCTGGGTGACAAGACTTTCTTGTAGACTTGCTTCTAGAAGCACTTTGAAAACAAATCTTCTTATTCAACCTGCCTTGATAAAGGCTAGGTTTTGCACGGATTCTGCCAGTGTATTAGAAGCTTGCAGACAGCTCTGTGCACCAGGGATTTCTTTTTAACACAAAAGCCATAACCCTTGCATCTGATGCTTCTGATTAACTTACTCTTCCTGTTAACAGTTTTGCATAAAAAACATGCAGAATAACCTTGAACACGAGAAAGCATGAGAAAATGTGAGATGGTGCTCTTCCACCTCCTGATATCCATACATCCATTTTTTTTCTAAAGTGGAAATTAAACTCTTTGGTGTCTCTTTCTGTTGTCCTCGTCCGTTTGCCCGAGCTACACTTAGTACATTACAATTAGTGATTGACACTATAGCAGGTGGATAACACTACATTACAGTTTTTTACAGTCGCTAACAAGCGCCTACCCATACTTCAGATACTTTTTCTAAACTCTTAACACAGACCCACACCTACAAAACACAATTGGCCAAATGGATAATATCCTTCCCAAAAATACACTTTGTTAAATATATACTAACTCCTCATTTCAAAATTAGAACACATCTTTCTCTGCACACACTAACTGTACAAAAACACTATAAATCTGACTCAAAATGAAATTAGTCTGTCAAAGAATAACACTTGTTTTCACTTCACAAGGTACATGCAGTCAATCAAAGTACACCAGGTTTCAAAATACTGGCTATTATTGACATTACAAAAACTGCATAGACTTTTATGTTTCAGTTTTACAGGTATTTGCATGCGAAACATGCAATCCACCATTTTGACACCAGAAATGTCTTGGTTGGTAACTGTATGTCCACATGTACAGTAATGTTCACATTCAAAAGCATTCCAGTAAAAAGCAAACAAGTTTTTGTTTCTTTACTGTTTACTACAGGAGGTACAGTAGAAACACAGTATGATAGGACAGAGAAAGTTTTACAGTATTGCTTACAGTGAACAAAATATCCATGAAACACACAAGAGCATTCTGAACAAAAAAACAACAGCAAAAAGCCAAGATAAAAAAAAAAGGGGGGGGGGGCTAAAAAAAGGCAAAAAATTTGCATCTAATCTCTGCGATCTTCAGGGTTAGGCCACATGTTTTCATCAACATCACATCTGATGTTATCTAAGTCGATACACCTGGGATAAAACCGCCTGGTATGTCGGATCCACCCTTGGCAATCGTCAACTGTGATGTCCCTGGAGCCGGCATCCATGGCTTCAAGGAGGGACATCTGGTCATGTGGCTGATGGTCATAAACCTTCCACCTCCATGCAGAAAAGAACTCCTCTATGGGGTTGAGGAAAGGTGAATAGGGTGGAAGGAAGAGACTTACCAGTCTTGGGTGGACTTCAAACCATGTTGTTATTGCTTGCAAGTGATGGAAAGCCACATTGTCCCAGGTAATTACAAAGGTCCTCATGTTTTCACCCTCCTGACCCTGCTCTGGAACCAGGCGCTGGTGGAGATCATTGAGAAAGGCAAGCAAGCGCTCTGTATTATAGGGTCCAACCTGACATCTGTGAAGGAGTAATCCTGCATTTGTGGCCCTTTTTCCAATTACATTTCGTCCACGTCGACGCCTTTTGGCCAGATTGAATCCTGCCTCATCGATGTATATGAATTCATGAGGGGCCTGGTTGGCCTCCAATTCCATAACTCTCTGAAACAAAGTTTATGTAAGTCATGTTATTACTGTATACCATACTGTACTGTAACCTAGTATTGTGTAGGTTACCTACTTGCAAAGTGCAAAGCTTATGGAACTGGACATTGGATTGAATATACACTATACCTGGACATATTGTCGTCGTAGCTCCTTGACCCTCTCACTGTTCCTCTCAAAGGGAACAGTGTAGAGCTGCTTCATCCGCACTCTGTGTTTGGACAATGTCCGCGTAATGGTTGTGAGGCTGATTCTATCGATATTGTCAAATATCTCATGGTCCGCCACAATTCTAGTTTGAATTTCACGCAGTTTTATTGCATTATTTGCAGTAACCATTTCTACAATGGCAAGCTCCTGATCATTACTGAGGAGCTTTCCTCTTCCCCCAGAGGGTGGAAGACGTTGCATTCTTTAGAAAGACAAAAAATTCAACATATGCATTACTGTATGACCATATTGACATGTCAAGTGAGAATAGAAACAATCCATGTAAAATGCAATACTTACCTGTTGGTTTGTTGAAAGATGCGTATAATGGAGGCAACCGTTGACCGCCTCAAATTGGGCTGCACTCTTTCACCAGCCTCTCTTAGTGAAAGACCATGGTTGATTACATGGTCAATGATAGTGGCACGAATTTCATCACTGACTACTGTTCTTGCAGCCCTTGGAATGCCACCACCACGCATTCTTACACCTATACCTTGCCCTCTCCTTGGGCCTGCTCTTCTCTCTGGGCCCCTTGCTCTTACTCTTCCTCGACCAGACATTACAGTGTTTGTCTTTTTTTTGTTTCCAAAAACATCACTCCTCAAGGTCTTGCCTTATAAACCCCACTGAGTCTAAGCCAGAATGGAAGAAGCTGTGGTTGGCCCAATTTACCCAACATAAATAAGCTGTGTCTCAATTATTCAGTTGTTTGTTTATTATCAGCTGAGATATATTTTTGATATTGATATTGTTTTTGTACTGATATCATTGCAGGGGCAGAGGTTTTTATACTGTATCTACGGTTTGGAATATTGTTTTTGCTATTGTGGGATGTTGTGTGTTAACATTCGTAGATACTACAAGAACAGTCCATAGTTTTGTTGGGAGGTATAACTTGTCTGTTAAGAAAATGTAAGCATTGTGGAAATGTGTTCACTGACTGCATATTGGGTGAACACGACATGAAATGTGTGAATGGTATGGCCACAACAGACCGATCCTGTGCTAATTGTGTTTAGAGTTTTGCAAATGTGACAACTGTTTGGACAAACGCTTGTTAGCGACTGTAAAAAACTGTAAATGGGTGAAACATTAAACTGTACTTAAGCTTCTTGAACCCCTAACAGCTTTTCTGGCAGATATCCTAGCATTCAGTTACTGGCTTTTTAAGTATACACTGTAAAAATATTTAATTAAATGTAATTTTGTACTGCAAATTTGTATTTACAGTGGTCATGTTAACCCAAAAGCATCACATTTTATTTTTTTGATGTAAGACAGTTTACCTTATGACATCTATGGGGCTAAATCTAGAATGTTTGCTGAAAAGATGCTGTAGAAGACATTTTTTGTTATTCTGATAAGCATATAGTAGCATGTTGGTCAGGTCACACCTTGAACTGGAGGAGGATATTAGGCTTATTTGAAAAAAATATATAAAGTATGAACTATAAACTATGATGACATGATTTGGCAAAAGATTTCCTATATGTTAATATATAGTCCATGTGTAGTTTAGTTATTTTCATAGATGCCCTTCAGTATTGCAGATAGTGAGAGTTAAAATGACAGAAAATAATTAAAACACGTGTCACCATCTTTTTTAATGAGCCAAACCTGCAAGTTGAACACATCTTATTTTAAGATTTCACAGCCCCTCCTGGTGTTGTGTGATGCTGTTGTATTTACATACTTACATCATCTTGCACTTGACTGCCAACTGAGCCATATGCTGCCGTGTTAATTGTGCATTTGATTACATGCCCGAACTATTCCCTGAGAAGTTATAATTTTGTCAGGTAATCAGTCCTGCTGAGTTAAATCTGTCACTGACAGCCTGTGTGATGCTCCTCTGTCATTTCTCTTCCCATGGCGTTCAGTTGTACAACATGGAAATCTTTTTCTTCTTTCCAGTTATCTCTTGGATTGCTTGGGATTTGTGGGTGCAAAAAAACAAACAAACCACACACTTGGAGCAAATTCCATCACTTTATGGAAATGGCCATTCCCTCAATCCATTCATGTAGGGATTTAAGTAGCACGCTTTCCCCTTCATCCTGTCATTACAATCCTTTTGTTAAGCCGTCGTTCCAGCAGCCTTTTGGATCATCACCGTCTGTTTTTCTGCATTTTAACGCATTATTATCAAGAGAGATGCTTAAATTAGGTATCTCGGCGCAAGTAGCTAGAAAATAGCAGTTCATCACAGACAGGCAATTCAGATATTAGAATTGCAGTTGTTTCCCTCAAATGTCACAACACTTGAAAATAATGACAGAGTGTGTTTTACGTTTGCATCTTCTTGTTTCTATGTTGCTTAAATTACTGCAGAAGATCTGTTTTATAAGCTGCAGTCCAGCTGCCCGAGAGTTAAATTCAAATTGTGTGCCTTAAAAAAAATTGAAAGATTTTTGTGTTTTAGTGCACTGATCCACTAAGTGCTAACAATGATACATACTTTTCATACTGCAGTATAACTCAGGTTTGCACGGCTTATTGTTAACATAGATCACAAGATTAATTTGATTCCAACATGAAATTTATCTGTTACAATGAGTTACCCTTACACAGTGATCCAGGTGAGTACTTGACTTGTACAGTATTCTGCATTGGGTCTATGTGAATTAGACAAAAACAAAATAGATGAACAAATTACATATTTTGTATTGTTTGATTTCAAGATTGCAACTTAGTGAATCTGAAAGTAAAAAACAGTTACATTTTGAATGCTGAAGTAAAAATCTTTTGTTTCATGTATGTTTTCTTTCGGTAAGTCTAATTAACAGTTAATAAATCAATTTATTAGTTGACAGACTTGTAATTTGATTTGTTTTACAGTTTGTCAGTTTTACATAAAAATATTCCTGTGTTTAATTTTTTGTTTTCGCACAAAGACGTGTTCATACTTAGTTTTCTGTTAATTGTAGAAAATGCAATTGACAACCTAGTTTCGTGAAATAGTGCATGAGTGAAACCAGGTATTCATATTATTGTAATACACTTTTGTTGATGTAGGTTTGGTATTTATTTAACATTTGGTATCAAAATAAAGCTACCACTTGTGAGATTTCATCAGAAGTGTAAATATTGCAGCAGATGTTACTGTGTCAAAGTTACTGAGGCTGGAGCACAGAAAAAGTAAGTAGATTTTTCCTCACCTTATATATTTATTTATTTAGCATATAACCCTTTTAAAAATGTTTTAGTTCACATTTTATGCATTTCTTTATTCCAGAAATTCAGTAACCAACATATAAACATCATCTGTGCAAAGATGTTTCTAAAGTGAAACAGTGAAAAATTACAGCACTGTTAATACATAAATATCCAGGCTTTGTACAAGAAGTCCAATTTTGGCACACATTGGACACCATATATCAGTTAAATTCTTTTAGGTATTTTAGGTAAGAGCAGAAATGATTTAATTTCATTAACATGCCTAAAAATGCTTGTTTTTGAATATTTTTGAAGAATTAACCACATGCAGGGCAGGTGAGTTTAAATGTCCTCTGGCTGTTTAAACTCTGAGGAGCTGGAACTTTGGCACCTTTTGGCCGATTTGCATGATTGATACCTCTTTTTAGTCGTTTGAGCCAATATAATCATGGTAACGATGCCACTTTCACTTCACCCAACTAGAAGTTGCTAGGCCAGACTCACGTGGGCCCAAATTTATGACATGTGGCATATGTCCAGTCACGTGTCTGTAGCTGGGTCTCAAATGGCGGTTGTTGACGGAAATGCCTCTGATGCGGCTAGTTAGCCGCGGTAGCTGCTGATAATCACGGGGCTATTGGCTACCAGCAAAAATAACTAAGGAAACTGGGACAGTAAGTCAATTTCTGTCTTAGTGCATTTGCGGCGCTACATGTTTTTGTAGTCTTCTTTTGCAGCTCTTTCAGTGAATTTTGATCAGAGCGTGGTGAAACTTCGTGTTTGGAATCAATAATAGCTCTGGAAGCTAACTTTTGTTGTGTTTGGTGGTTTATATGAGGTTTTAGCTGGGATTCAGAGGTTTCTGTGGATGCTACACATGTCGGGACTTATATTTCTGACCCTGAGTTATAACGAATTAAATGGTTATAACTTCCTTTTGCCCCCGGTACTGGGGGTGTGGGTGCTTAACTGGTTTTAATGCCATGTAATTATAACAAATACATTTCAAGTTCATCCCTTACCTAAACCTTAACCCTTCTGACCCATTTTTAGTGACTTCACACCGTAACTCTCCTTCAGTCACCCATGGGTCATAAAAGTGTGGAGGTGCTGTGTCTCTTCACTTTGTCTTCCTCCTACATGGCCTGCTCTTAGGGTGTGTGTGTGAGTGGTGAGTATGTTGATGTGTTTATCTGCTTGGTGTGTATGTTTTTCTGTATATGTGTGGATGTGTGTTTCGTCTTTCTGTTTTACTTTTCAAGCACAGTGTTCCAGCATTGTTACAATTCAAGGGCCTACACCTGTCGGCACTCACATTCACACTGTGTGCTGTGTGCTCGGGGGTGGGACATAACTAATAAATAGCGTTGCCTGTGTGAGTTCTTATCCATCAAGATGGCGAAAATATTTTTTCCTCAGAAAACCTTGGTGATTTTAGAAGACAGGGGAGATTTGGAAGATGCTGAAGAGGAAAAGTTTTTAGAGCAAGAGTCCTTTTGTCTTTATTGAAGACAATGCAAACAGTAAATATGAGGGTGGGGGAATAGCACACGGAATACAGTTTGGGGCCAGACTCAAACCCAGGCCCCTGTAACGAGGACTCTAACGTTCAGCACATGGGTCACCTGCTCAAACAGGTGATCTATTCAAAGTCGGACAGTTTGTTTGAAAAGACGGATGAGATTGGCAGTCGGTCTGGTCCAAAACAAGCATATGAGAAGAAGTAATAAAATGAATGATCTCAAAAAAATTGTGAAACTAAGCACCTTCTTGCCCAGGAATTGAGGTACTCTGCATGGCTGCCAGTGTGCCGCAGCCATAACCAACACAAATGGCAGCTTGTTAAGAATGTAAAATCTCATTCTGAACTTTCCATCCCAGATATCGTTTGAAAAATCATCTGTATCAGGTGATCGAAATTTTGTTCTAGATTCAGGAACAACTGAATGAAAAAATGTTATGTAAGTAGGCACAAGTGGACAGGAAGACACAGTGTACTTCTTGCATGAAATACAACAAACAACAAAAACATGCCCCTCATCTGTTGTATATGCTGACACAAACAAGCCCTTTGGTGAATGGGACTGAAACTGTTCAATTCCTAATTAAATTAAAAGATGTAAACATCAGTAGTGGTCATTCGTTTATATATTTGTTTGTTAAGATAAATGTTTTTTCATCCATATCTTGGTTATGATTAATATTTCTTTTTTATGACAATTTGTATCACAAAAAATAAATAGCACTTTTATTCATGAATGTTGACTAACAGAGGGAAATTCCAAATATTAACCATATGTGGTTTGTAATGCTTGGAATTGTCAGATATCTATATTACATGTCTTTTACATACATTTTGTATTGGTGTATTGATTTAAAAACAAATAAAAATCAATGTGGTGGTCCATGAGTAACCTAAACATAAAACCTATAAAAAGAAATTTTATGTGCAATGTAAAATCACTTGACAAACACTGGAAAATGTGAAGATAAGACACAAATGTGTCATAAACAATGTGTTACTTAATTGTAATTCCATAGGAACACCTAGTACTTAAATATGCCGCTGGCAAATCTAATTAATAACCAAGCTTCATGATTTAGAAGTGCTTGATTGCATTTGTATTATAAAACAAAATGAAAACTTAGCCTGGAGTAAAATGTACTTTTCCATGTGACTTATGATAACTTACATGTACTCTAGATGAAAAGCGTATTACTGTACAACATGCACTGAACTTAGGATTTGCTGTGTCTGGTTTAGCAGATTTTGCCATGTTTTCTGTGTCAGTATAAAAGCTGTTTATGTAATTGAGGGAAGGCTTAGCCAGAGGCATGACTACTGGAACGCAACCAGCTGTGTGTCATAATTAGATAAGAGGTAAACAAAAACGCCTAACATAAACAACAACACTGATTTTGTTTTGCCCTCCAACCGCAGCAGCCACCTCGAGCTCGTCCGCTCTGTCATGTATCAGCTGTAAACACACTTCTCTGTCTTAATGGTCACATTGACTCACTGCTGCACTAAGGCGATAGTTGCTTTAGGGTAAGTTTGTTGTGTGAAAGAGTGCGTTAGTGCATCTGTGTGTGTGCGCGTGTGTGTGTGCGCGCGCGCGCGGGCATTTGTGGGTCCTTTCTGAGTGTCCATCAGTCTATAATCAAAGAAATAGCTTTACTTCACAGTGAGTAGCGTTGAGGATCCCAAATAGCAGAAGGAGCACTGGATCAGTAACAATTTTACTGCGGTTGCTATGCAACACAAAATTTGCCATCTACATGCAACATGCGTGTTTACTATCATATGGTTATCCTGATATAATAAGGAAGATAATGTCATGAATTCACTAAGTTAATGTCTGACTTATAGAATGAGTCACTTGTTCAGTTTTGTATACTTGTACAAAAACTATATCTAATTAGCATCTGATTCTTCAAGCCTTTGTACACCATTTAAATTATTTCATTTTCTTGTGACCAGCTCTCACTCATTACAGCTCAGCACATTAAATCACATGGTTAGACTCAAGAAAAAAACAAAAATATATTCAAGACATTTATTCAAGACATAGAACAAGGTGAAAGGAAAACATTTTGCAACTAAAATAATTTCTTAAAAATCAGACAGCAACAGTGTTGACTCGTTGTTAAACACTGACTTGATGAAAGTCAAGTCAAGTCATGATTGCAGACCAAAAGAAAAATCCCAAGGCAGGGTTACTGACCTGGTAGCCTGGCTGCCTCTGGGTGGGTCCGGGGCGGGCATGGGGTTTTGGGGGTGCTTCGTCTCTGGGCTGGGGCCCTGGCTGGGCCTTGGGGGCTTGGGTCCTGGTTGGTGTGTCGCCGGGATTGTGGGCGGGTGGGTGTATGGGGGCTCAGCCCTGGCGCGGGGTGCCACCGGTACATCGAGCCACCTGAGGGGCTCTTCAACCTGTGGGGGAGGCTGTTACATCTTTGCAGGTGGTCTCCTCTCTCCAGGAACTCACTTTGCAGGTGGGGGAGAGATATAGGAGAAGTGGAGGAAGAACTCAGCCTGGGTGTCTATTGTCTTGTGTAGTCTGGGAGATGAGTGGATGGTGGGGTCAGGTGGGCTGCCCCGGGCTCTGTGGGGCTGGGCGGCGCTGCTGAACTGGGCGCCGGTCTGGATGGGCCTGAGCCCTCTTGCCCTGGTGGGTTCCAGAGTATGGGGGTGTCTACTGGGGTCAGCGGGGGAGCTGGATCATGGGCCACTTGCCCCTCCCTTCCTTCCCTCCCCATCTCCAGCTGCCTCCCTCTTCCCGCTCCACCACAATCACCCACACATGCAGGGCTGTGGGGTGAAGGTGTGTCACTAGGGTGCAGGGGAGGCATCCCCCCTTCTGTCCCACTCTGGCTGCCTGTGTCTCAATTTTATCTCTTTATCTCACAACTTAGACATTCACATTACTCACACTCTCATAACACATACATATAGGACCTTGGGGGTGGGCATGCTACACGGCATCCAGAAGACCGTCAGGGTGTACAACCTCACCTCTGGCACCGTTGCCCACCTCTCAATTTTAAATACACGTATACATTGAGGGCTATCAGGAGGGGCTATGCACTTACCTGCTGCTCTCTGGTAGGTAGCTACATGCCCTCCTGGGTTTTAAATGCACCTTAGAACGCACGTGCATCAACACTACATATGAGCGGGCGGAGGTTGGTTTGGAGTCTTCACACCCCCCGTTCTCTGTTGCCTGTTGGGGCGGGGGGCTGGAAGGAGGAGTTGGCCATCTGATTGGGGTCTGGAATGTGGGGCCTCCCTGCTGCTGCGGAGTCGGGGAGGTCTGCTTTTCTCCACCCCAGGGAAGAGGGTAACACTACCTGGGTCTGGGTGCAGTTTCCCCCTCTAGGGGCAAGGGTACCTAGACCTGTGGTATAGAGTACGCTCGGGGTGTGTTTTTGTGTGTACAGTGTCTCTTTGTGTGTGCCTACACGTTGGGTGAGTGCTGAGTATTTGCATATGAGAGCATGATGGCAATGAATGGATGTTCGTATCTGTGTTTGTCTGTGTCTATATGTAAGGTGGGGTATCAGACGCCACCTCTCTAGGGACATCTCAGGCCCTCCAAGTTATGAGGCCTATCTCCCCCCACCACTCCCCCTGCTAGTGGCAGAAATCGGTGCATTGGTGGTTCTTGGTGTCTGGGGATGGGTGTTCAGGTACGCACCGGCTCACTCTTGTTGGCTGCTTGTTAGGGCCTGGAGCCTGGGGCTCGCTCGGGCCCCCTTTCTCAAGAGGTGATCCAGGTGATTGATATATGTATTTTTTGTCTGTTTGTTTTGTTGGTTTTTGTTTTTTGCCCTTTATCACCGTTTCTCTTCTCCACTGTTTTTCTTTCCCCACCTCTCGTTCTTTCTCCATTTTCTTCCCCCCAGTCTGTCCCATTTGTAGCAAGTGAAATAAAATAAAATAAACAATAAAAACAAAGGTCAATTAAATGGACCAATACGGCAAGGCTGGGATGGTCCATTTGGTAAAGTAAATCCGTTGGACATCTTTCTTGGCCTTTAGACAATAATTCTGATGGCAAAAGAACCAAATGGGAGAGGTGGGGGGAAAAAAAAAAGAAAAATGAAAAATCCCAAGGCAGACTCAGACTGATATTTTTAGTGCTTTAATATGGAAGTAAGTAGAGTTTAGGTAACAAAGACAGTTTGTAATCTGTGTTTAAATGAGTGGGCAGGCAGGTAAGTTTGCAAAGAGCTTACAGATTTTGCTTGTCTGAGTCAAGATGGAGGATGGGGATGGGATGCACTGTTCCGAGGCTTCGGCGTGTGTGTTGAGATATCCAGGAAAGCTTTTATGAAGCGCTCTCTGAGTGTTGCTTCTTTAAGGAAAAGGGATGTGACTGATGATGGATCGATGGACATAATATGCTTGAAGTATATGAAGTATGCTACTACTATAATACTCACCAGTTGTGTTTTTGTTTTCTTTGCAAAGTATTTGCTGTGTGCCAAGCAACTGGGGTACAACAACACCTGATCTATGGGTATCATCTATGCAGTTGCATATATCCAAGCCTTTGTAGGCTTGCTGTGGGATACTTGTACGCCCCTGCCTCCTCAGTACCATGTGAAAGGGTTTTTGCCAAAGCTGGAGAGGTTATTACCTAAAAGAAAAACTACCAGCGTGGAAAGAAAATATTATTTCTTACTTTTTGTCATTTCAGTATTCAAAAGCACAATCCCTGTCCCATCATTTTAAAACATTGGAACAGTTTTAACATAAACGTCTCGTATCCTGTTGTATTTATTTAAACACTGACTGTAATCATATGGACATTTATAGACTTCTGTTTGTTTTACTTTAAAAAAAAGTGTTTTTGGTAGTGATTATACACAGATACTGTTGTAAGACAGCTAAAAGGCCACGACAATAAAAGTTTTGAACAGCAGGGGGGTTTGTGTGCAAATGAAGCGTTTCCTGAACCAAGTGGATGGAAAGCTTCAACGCTTCATGAGACTTCATCCGGCCATCAGCACTGGAGAGATAAACTCCAGCATTCTGAGTGCACAAGGTGTCAGTTAAACTGGAGGGCAGCATAACCAAGGAATTCCTGGGAGAGAAGATGAGAAGGTGAACCACACACAAGGAGACAATTCTAGATAGTTAGGCTTAGACCCTGTCATTACCATGTATCGCTACCTAAACAATCTGGCAATAAGTGGGGGAAAAGTCTATCCTTAAGTATTACAGATGATGAGATAATGGCACTCAGGTGTGATGAAACAGCTGCTGCAGCCCCTGACCACGCCTACTGGAAACCCCAGTTACACAAACACCTGAGAGCTGGAGAGACAGCAAGAGGGCATAGCAAAAACAGAAGGGGGGGGGGGGGCTCTGTGGACCAATAAGTGCTGGGAAGATTTCATGTTATTTATATCTTCAGTTAAGTAACAGTTTGTTTAGGCTTTTTAATAGACTTTAAAAAAAATTGAAATAATCAATTCAGCTTTTTTTCAGTTGCAGTACAATCTGCCACGATCTCACTCTGTCCTTTGCATCCTCTTCTGCCACACCAGTCCTCTTTGTGTCCTTCTTCACTGTAGCCAAGCTTCATATCTTTATCCAGCATATATTCAACACCTCCTCTTAGTATGTCCTCACTTTGTCTCCAAACTGCTCAACCTTATCTGTCTCTCTGATAAAGTCATTTCTAATCCTGTCCCTCCTGGTGACTCCCAATAAAAATCCCACAATTTTCAGCTCCACCACACTGAGCTCGACTTCCTGCCTTTTTGTTAGTGTCACTGTTTCTTGCTCTTGCTAGTGTCACACTCTTGCTGCTGTCCTTCTGTCACAAATCCAAAAATATATAACAAATACCTTAAATAAGCAGACACTATAAGGGTTAAATATGTTTTGATTTTCTATGCAGACTTTATGTTTATTGTGGCTTAAAAATGTGTCTTTTGACAGTAAAATTTACAGAGCCCTGTGCTATAACCCCCCCCCCCCGCCAGTGGTTCAGGTTCAGGTTACTTTATGTGTACCTGTGGGTTTAGCCTGCAGATGGTGAGTCATCCATCCACATTTTCCAAAACAGACAGACAAAAGATAACCATAATACAGCATAATGAAGAAAAATAATAATAACAAAAAATAATAAATAATAAAAAATGCCCAGCATGGTTTTATGCTGTTGCTTCACAGCATGAAGGTTTGATCCTTGCTGTGTGGAGTTTGCATGTTCTCTCTTTGCTCCCGTGGGTTTTCTCTGGTTGCTCCAGTTTCCTCCTGCACGCAAAAAATATGATTGTTTGGTTAATTGGTGCTTTTAAATAGACACTTGAATAAATACTTGAAATGTGCAATTCACTTGTATTTTTATTTTTTTATTCCTATTTATTCTATTTATCCCCTTCGTATATTTTATTTATATTGTCTCTGTATTTATATATATGTGTGTGTGTGTGTGTATATATATACCGTATTTCCCGGACTACAAAGCGCACCCGAATATTAGCCGCACAAGCTAAAATCAGGGGAAAATCCTGTTTTGTACATACATTAGCCGCACCTGACTAAAGGCCGCAGGTGTTTCAATGTTGACTTATCATATGTAAGAGAATATGCACAAAGGGAATTGTCAGGAAAGAGATGGCTGTTTGGAGACACACCCCTTTTATTAATATTTTGAAAAACAAGTTATGGGTACATATTTGCATAACCTTTTAGGTATATGTACAAGTAGCGGTAATTACAAGTAGGAAACATGTACTGTGCTTCATAAATGAGTAACAAATGTAGTACATAACAATAACCTACAGCACACCAGAAAAATAGATTCGGACTACCTTTTAGGCTCAGGTGCAGCGACACGGCTTTAACAAGAAGAAAAGTCAGTCATTCACCACCATCTTCCTGCCCACTAAAACCACCAAAGTCCTCTTCTCCAGTGTCGGATACAAACAGGCTCAGGATGGCTTCGTCATCCACTCTCAGCTTCTTTCCTTCGTTGTCACTTTCAAAACCAAAGAAATCCTCGTTGTCAGTGTCAGAGTCGAACACCCTCAGAAGGGCCGTGGCGGTGTCCTCCTCTCCATCATGTAGCATTCAGCCCTTCGAAATCCGTTGGTGATCATTGATGTTTTCACACTTTTCCACGCTGTCAGATTCCACCGGTGGAGTTGAGCATAACTTGCTTTTCGCATTGTTTTTCGCGCTACTTGTACGGCACTATGTTGTCTGGCAGATGGACACGTGACCAACACACCACTCTTGAACCCCGATACTGTGTGTCTGATCACATGCCCTTCCGCCAGGCAACGTAGTGCCGTACAACAGCGGAACAAACAAAACAAATCGTCTTACGATATGACAAAAATCATGGACAATCCATAGAAAAGCCGCACCTGACTAAAAGCCGCAGGGTTCAAAGCTTGTGGAAAAAGTAGCGGCTTATAGCCCGACAATTACGGTATATATAATATTCTGTAACTCTGTAACTTCTGTCGGTGCTGTGCTTTTTTGGAAATCGAATTTCCCAGAGGAACCCACCCGAGGGATTAATAAAGTTCTATCTAATCTAATCTAATCTAATCTAAATTGGCCATAGTTGGAGATGTATGAGTGTGTGGTTGTTTGTCTCTCTGTTTTAGAACTACGATGGATTTGTGACCTATCTGGGGTGTACTCTATCTTGGCCAATGGTGAAGGATCGCTGGCAAATAAATTTTAATCATTGTATCATTGTGATATTAATAAATGAAATTAAGACATCACAAAAGACTGCTGGAAAATAGTATTTAATTTTATTCACACATACTATACATTTACAATGTACCACACGAGCAAACTGCCAGTGTGTATAGTTATTTGTATATTATCATTAAAGTCGTGTGAAATAACACGTTTCAATTTTTTATTCAGTTGGCATTGAGAGTTTGGAGTCTATTTCAG
The DNA here is from genome assembly GCF_041146795.1 of Maylandia zebra. Classification (NCBI taxonomy): domain Eukaryota; kingdom Metazoa; phylum Chordata; class Actinopteri; order Cichliformes; family Cichlidae; genus Maylandia; species Maylandia zebra. The sequence goes on along the minus strand of NC_135171.1, from coordinate 35,336,863 downwards.
GAATGCACCTACCAAGCTTATTATTACTGCAGCCATAACTTATGAGATGAGGTGCAAAGGTTGGAAAAGACTTGTTGGGTGCATCCAAACTGATCAACACAACATGTGTATGTGTGTTTCCATCATGTAAAAATCTGCCTTAATGTGTCCCCAAAATAATTCCACCTCATTCAGGGCATTTTGTGATGAGCCACCTGGTCTCAGCGCCACATCAGTCAGGTGGAATAATTTTCTTGTTAACCAGCTCCAATAAGCCACCTGAACACTACAGACGCAAGATGGAAATTGGAGTATAATGTGCTAAAATAGATTTAGATTTGGAATAAAACCTGACATCCTAGCAGCTCCAAACCAAAACTCTGCCGTCACAGACATTTCATTTTCATAAAGCACAGTGGCGTGCTCTCAAATTCCAATTATTTCTGGAGTTCAGCTGTCAGATCAGCTTTCTTGTTGGAACAAATCGCAAATAAGTAAAATAAGAGTAAGACGCTGAAATGTTCAATGTGAGTCTAGTACTTTTTTTTTTTTAGATAAACAGGGATGGAATAAATTGGTAAACTAACAATGAGATGGAGTCCATTACAAGTGGTGTTTTTCTAGTAGTGATCTCTACTTTGCCCCAGCAGACCAAAGAAGTGAAGACATATTTTTTAATCATGTTACCACTTCATCTGGTCTAATGTTGGAGGCGGTATGTGTTAGTGTTGCACCAAACGTCTGAGAGTACAGGTGAAAATTAGTTTTCAGACTCTGTGGGAGTTAATTTAACTCGTCAGTCCCCGCCGAGCAAAGTAAAAGATCAAATCAAGCCCTTAAATTACAAAGGATGCAACGGTGTGTATCTGTTATTTAATGTCTTGTGGAAGTCACACAAGTTCACGTGGTATATCGGGTTGAGTGTGGAAGCCTGTGGAAAGCTGATTTAAATGCATTTAGTAACTCATTAAAAGTTGCTACAGTTTTTTTATACTTTAAAAAAAAATTCATAATGGAGTTTGTGTATACTTGGTACATAATATATAGTATTTAAAGGCACTGACAGGTACTTCAGCCCACCACACAGTTAGTTCCCGATGTCACTTGTTTGCCTCACTTGAGATCCATGCAGGCTTCTTGTTTTTTGGTTTCACATAATCCCAATAACAGCAGCAACATAAACCTAAACCCCAGACTTCAAATAGTCCCTTGATGAATTTATGGGTGATATTACAGACACTGTGTCTATGTTTTTCTACAGTCTGTACGTGCTTTTAACATCTTGATTGCATCAGCTGTCTGAGCCTGTACAGAATTAGAGTGCCGTGTTAATATCTCACCAGCTCTGGCTGGCAGTACAAAGGCAGTCACAGTAAAACATCTCCCTCGTATGTGAGACTCTGCCAGATAAGCAAGGGTTGATCTTTTTGCACGAAACCAAGCATTTTACTAATTTGAGTTGCTGCACTGGAACAGAGTTCAAAGCAGAGCTGCGATTTGCGGCTGCTTTCTCATGAGAGAGGAGGCCAGCTCTGTTGGCAGTAAGACGAGCCGCTGATTGTTCCACTCTCCATGGGCCTCTCAGATGAAGATGGAGAGTATTGCAGGACAACAATCATCTGAAAGTACACAAATTTTACTGAGCCGAGCATTGTAAGACAGACCACACAAATAGCAACACTCACAGATAGGAAGTAGGGAGAGAAGAGAGAAAAAAATACTTCATTTGTCGCTCCAGAACTGGTGTTGTGAATTTTGTGAAATTATTACTGAATCCATCTGTTGCAATTTCATCTAAATTCTACATCTGCAGCTCCATATCATTGGACTGCACATCACTTGAGCTTTTGGTGAAATAAAACACAATAATTTAATACATGAACCCCAGAGGTGTTCACAAGTGAATATGACTTTGAAATTATAGGCTCAGTCATACGAGGTAGTGATACAGCAAACTGATCTGGGCTTTGTTGCAGAGGCTTACAGAATTTATTATGTTTTTACAAAATGACTATTTTCAGAGATGTTTTATAAGCTACTGCAGTTTTGAAGCTAATGGCTAATGCACAAAAAGGACAAAAAGATTCTTAAGTTTGTTTGTTTGCTTCTTTCCCTTTATCACTTGTTATCCTGGAGTTCCCTCAGCTTATTCATTAGCTTTAAGGGAGGGGTATCAAACATATTGCATGTTGATGTCAGTATTAACATACTGAAGTGTATGGAAAGTTCAATGAATGATAAAGAGGTTAAATGCTACTTTTTGTTTAATTTCCTGGGATGTGGATGTTATGAGCAGTGTTGGTCAAGTTACTTGAAAAAAGTAATCAGTAACTAATTACTGATTACTTCCCCCCAAAAGTAATCCCATTACTTTACTGATTACTTATTTTCAAAAGTAATTAATTATTTAGTTACTTAGTTACTTTTTAAAAACACGATTTACAACCTGAATAGGTAATAAAGCGATAGATCTTTCAGCCCAATTCTACTTTTTCTGCATAATCCATCATACAAAATGTAATCAAATGAAAAAGTCTCTTTTTAAAACTTTTTTTATTAGTTTTAATCTTTTAACTTTATGCATCAAGCAAAAGTTTAATTACATGCAACATTCTCTGACTGGAAGAAATTTGTTTAACATTTAAACCTATTTTCCGCACATTCCAGCACATAAAATAAAATATTTAAAATAATATATTTTTTTGTGTTTACACTCAGTCTTTCAAATAGATGCAAGTGCAACACAGCAGAAAATAAATAAAATCAAAGACTAGCGGTCCTGTTGCTCTATTTTCACCTGTAAAGCAGGAGTGGAGTAGGTGGAGGTTTGCCCTGGTGCAGGTGTGCCGCAGCGGTCAGTTGAAGAATCTGCGAGTTTCTCTGTGAATTTCCCGTTACGTGGTGCTTGCTTGGAACTTTAGGGGGTTTTTTTCGCTGTAAAAAGAGTTTTTCTTCCCACGCACAACGGACACTAATGTTTTTGTCACTTTTTATGGAATCAAACTCAAAGTAAGGTCAGTACTTCCACGCTTTAAACGCTGCACGGTCATACTCTCTCCCGCACTCAATATATTATCCATTCTTGATCTGCACACAGCTGTTGCCACGAATGTTGCACTCGCTTACATCACTGTCATGAGACATTCTCACAAATAAATCATGGTTTTAGTAATGCAGTAATGCAGCGTTCCTACGGGAAAGTAACGGTAATCTAATTACCGTTTTTGCAATAGTAATCTCTTACTTTACTCGTAACTTGAAAAAAGTAATCAGATTACAGTAACGCATTACTTGTAATGCGTTACTGCCCATCTCTGGTTATGAGACGTACTTTAACATTGTACTTGCTCTTCTGAAAACATCTCAGGAAGCCCATCGGACCGTAAATGTAAATAGATGGTTCATTGAATATGAACATTTTTTCATATAAAGGGAAAAGTGTAGTTTTCATTTTTCATGTTTCCATGCAGTGTAGCATGAGCACTAATGACTTTGAGATACCTGCTTTAAGGTTATTGTGCACAAATCGGTGGTTTGGCAGTTAGCTGATACAGTTACTGATACTATCATCCTGGTTTCACAGATTCAAATGTCAGTGCAAGTGTAATGTAATAAGTTGAAATGTGGTGGTGACGACAGCACAAGCTTTGTGGAAATGTTGTAGATTTTACAGCTATTCACCTGATTGTGTCCAAATTATTTTCCTTTACCTGACTAAGCAGTTTTGTTGTCTAAACCAAACCAAACTACAAACAAAAATGAAAACTACTTGTCTGACTACTACAGAGAGGAAACCTCAGGACCAGTGAATTTCTTTGTCCAGGACTCTTTGCAGTCCTGTGAAAAATTAAATAATGAATAATGATTTAAGAGCCAAGTAGAAGTAGATTTAAGTAATTGTTTTCTTTATAATGATCAGCCTCTCACAGTACTATGGAGGAATTTTTACTGTTCTTTATAGAACTGCTTTATGTCACTGAGATTTGTGGGCATTAATTTGCATAGATCTCTCAAGAGGCACAGGAATTCATTTGGGTGAGATCTGGATTGTGACTGGACCATTGATTCTTTTTTTATCCATTTTCTTGTGGATTTGCTTTTTTGTTGATTGTGATTGTCCTGTTGCATGACCAAGTTTCAGCTAGGCTTTAGCTGTTTTACAGATGACCCCCCATTTGACTCTAGAATACGGCGTACGGAGGAGTTCACAGTTTACTCAGTAACTGCAAGGTGTCCGGGTTCTGTGGCTGCAAAGCAAACCCAAACCCCTCCACCACCGTGTTTGACAGCTGGTATTTGGTGTTTGTGCTGATATGCTGTGTTTGGTTTTCACCAAACATGCCACGATGTCAGACATCGCCACTTAGATCTCATCAGTCCAAAGAACATTGATCTAGAAGTCTTGTGGTTTGTTCATGTGCAGATTTGTAAACCTAAACTGTGCTATCTCCTTCTAGAGGTCTTTGTTTGATCTGTTTCAAATTGTACTGTCATGAATTTTTGGAGCTGTTGGGTTTTTCTCAGTTTCTCTGAGCATTGCACCATTTGACCTTTGGATACATTTGCTGGGACGTCTGCACAATTGTGTTAACACCACACTAGCAAACTGCCAAAACCTCTGTTTTTATAGATATGATATTAATTAATCAGTCCTTTGAAAACAGTCTCCTTGTTTTCATGTGCCTATGTGAATTTATTCAATAATAAATAAATACAAAGCAGTTGTGCTTGTTGTGTCCCACTACATGGAACCAATGGGAAAACAGCATGCATTTCCAAAAAACCAAGAAATAACTGAACTTTGACAAGGTGTGTATATTTCCTACTGATCCAAAGCTCATCAGCACAACTCAATTCAAGAGAAATAATTTAATTTTGAATTTTATGCATTTTCAAACACATGAATAGATACTGGTAGATTGATTTTGTTTGTGTGGGTTGGTTTAGTTTGAGTTAATCCAGTTAAAACTCAGTAGATTCCACCTGTGACTGCCAAGTCATAGCTATGGGAATTTGTGTCCTTGAATTGAAATGAGCCAGACTGTATATCTGGGTGTTCATATTATGCAAATATGGCTAACTCCTGATTTTGTTGTCCTGTTTTTCCAGAATGCAGGAGAGGGACCTACAGAGCATGTACGGAAGGGCGCTGCTGCTGACCGTCTGTATGGTGTCTCTCTGGGGACAGCTGACCAGTGCATCGTCACATAGGAGCCACATAGGTACACTGCATGTCCTTCCATTCATTAGTTTCGCATTGACCAGTGGCTGAACAGAGTGCTATCTTTCATAAATCATTGTTCATTCATACTATACAGAAACTCAGAAACACACACACAGCAGGATGTTCTGGGCAGGATGCCCAGAACAAATAAAGTCTGTTACTATGTCTGAGCAACCTCTGTAGTGAAGGAACTCAGGAAAGCATATAGTCACTGTATTATCCCATTAAAAGCCAGCAAAATCTTGTGAAATGATTTTTCTTGAAAATAATGAGCTTGTTTGCTTTTCTGCCCATCTTGAAGTCAAAAACCAGGAGCAGCAGACTGTGACAAACACACCAGCAGAATACATATTTAAAGGCGATTCATGCTCAGTTAGAACAAAAACTAACACATGCTATCACTGTGCTCACATTGTCCTTGAAATGTCTAGTTAAGTAGATTGTAATGATTATTGAGAGAAGCCAATAAATTTCCCTGCATACACTTCTTTGTAATTTACTTCCCAGGGATTTATACCAGTACCTGTTAGGAATTATGCATGCATATTGTGTTATTAAATTTTTATTCTGAGCTGTAAATCATCGCTTTAAGTTTCTATTTTACTTGCTATGATGGGCTAACATTTCCCCCCAAAAATATAACACCTGATGTGTTTTCTGATGTGGAAGGATTACAGTTGAGTGCTTTCAGTGGATCCATTCTGACCAAATTGGTACCCCAGTCACAGCATGTCAGACCCAATTCCTTATAGCTCAGTCACATGTTGTGGTCACATTTCATCTCAATGACTTTTTAAAAAGAAATTGATATGATTTGTTCAACTTTCTTGGCTTCTAAACAGCAAGGCAAAGATGTACTTTAAGGTTGTGTTTTGTGCACATTAAAATTCAACAGTTTAGCAGTCTTGTAAGTCAATCATCAAATGGAAAAAAGTAATACCAGTACACTAAGTGCATGCATGCGTCTCAGTGTGTGTGTGTGTGTGTGTGTTTGAAGCAGAGGACAAGACCTTTCAAAGCGATTTTCCTTAATGGAGAGATGGCCTGATCCCTGGGCGTAACGGTAGAAACTGTGACCACACATTGAGATAATGAGCCTTATTCCACTGGAGGACAAACAGCACACAGTGGCTTGAGGGAAACAGCTCCATGTTAGCTGAAAACATATAACCAGCAAAAGACTTTGATAGAGCCAAAACAGGATGGACTACACAAGGAGACTGTACATATTATATGTCACAAATGGATTGCACTACATACCTTGTCTGTGTATGTTCAAATCAAATCAAATCAAAAACAGAGGCTGATAAATATGGCAAATATAACTGTATGTCAACCTGTTTTTAGACTTTGCTATTGCTAGATTAATAATTTGATTCATCATTCATAGGTGCACAGCTATTGAATATTTTCTTGTTAACTTAAGGTATATGTTTTAGTAAAATGTAATCATTCAAATGTAATCATTCACATCTAACTTTGTGTTCCTGTGTCCTAAACCAGCATTATTCACATTTACTTATTTCACTATAATAGATTAAGTGTTCTATAAAACACATTTCCATTACACAACCAGTGATATTGTATTGCGTCTTAAATCATTTTTACTTTATATTTTAAGTGCATTGTATATAACTGCACCAACATCAACTGAACAATCAGACATAATAAAATAAAACAACTAAACATAATAAAAATATAATTTTTCAACTGTGAACACACAACATTCAAAACAAATACAATGTGAAATACATGATGTGCAAGAGTGGAAAGCAGTCTCACCAGCTTTTCCTCAAGAAATATGAAATAAAATATGGAACATTCCAAAATATGGAGCATAAAAGATAAAATACAATATATGGACAAACGCTACATACCTTTCCATACTCTTCTGTGTGCTTTGGCGTTTCACATTTTTCATTGTTTGAACAAAGACCCCCGGTACTCATAAAGAATTATTTACACATTGTGATGTACGATAATGTGCTTTTAGCTCTGTGACAGCAGTGCAGGACAGGGCTTTTCCTGGTTAATCATGACCATGCACAAAGGCCCATAAAGGAAAGGTGCTCTGACTTTGACTGGTCTGCACAGGCTTACCTCACCCAACATCTTTCAGATAAACTGAAACCACAAGCTACACATAATAACATAAATACATAGTGTATATAACCCGATCACCTCTCATTTCATGATTTTTCCTAAAATGGATTTATTTGCCGTATAGTTAATTTTGAGGTGTATGGGGAAACTACATCAGTCATTTTCACCCCAATAGAATCAATGTAAAATGCTGCACTCAGCAGGCCTGTTTACACACATTTTGATGTGAAGGCTGTTATAATATGAGTCAGAACTAATGATATGTGACTGATGAATTAAATATGTAGGAAGGTATAGTGAGTTAAAATAACAAATTATTATTTTCACTGCTCTGGCTGTGCAGAGCGGTTGGGGGATGAACTGAACAGAGTCCAGAGTGTGGAGAACTTACCCGAGCAAGCAAAGGGTGAAAGCTGGAGCACAGCAGCAGAATTGGATGTGTTTTAGGTGATCTGTAATGATAATAATTATCTAAATCATTTCAACCCTATAACTGAATCCTAACAGCTGACTTTGTCAAATATTTATTATAATTAGAAAAACTAGGTGACACTTAACAACTTAATTCCTTCAGGAAATTACTTCTTTGCCTTTGCTGTGGTCAAAATGTCCACATACTTTAGCCATGTTTCATATTGTTTCTGTTTTGGAGTGAGCATCAGGACAGCTTGCCTTTTCGCCTACTCGTGTAATAAACTAATCATTCCAATCAATATGTTCTGTATATATCTCTGTAGACTGACAGTAGAACACCAAATCCAAGTAGTTTGAGCGCAAACATGGTGGATAAACCATTAAATCATCAGGCTTACATTGAACTCTCATTGTTTTTGCATTTGTCCCACTCATGTGGTTTGTGTGCTTATTCCTGTGATTTATTAGGAGAGAGAGAGGGCCAATGAAAGTAGTCTGGCCTGTTCTGCCCAGGCTGCGCTGACACTTCTGTAATCACGTAGCCTCTCCCTGAGCTACAGAGGTCAAGCCAAGGTGCGCCCAATAAACAAACCTCTTTAGCCCTTCTGTTTACTGAAGTGGGGGCTTTGCCAAAGCAATTGAACCTTTCACCATTGCCTGACTGGAGCATGCTGAGCTTACAGCGTGCACACATAACCCCTGTAATAAGACCACTGCATCCCCCAAAGCACTATCTACATTCATTAGCCGGTCATGAAAGAGTGGAGAGGGAGATGAAGGGCGAGAGATGGCGCTAGAAGAAGAAGAGTGGTCCAGCAAGAGAGAGAGAGAACCAGCGTGATAACAACTACCTTTCGGCTTTACAATTTGTTTTGGTCCCATCGATAGGATTTAGACTGATGTTGTGGCCTGGTCAAATGGGAGCCTCATTACTCAGCTATTTAGATGCTTGGACACTTTTTTTTAACAGCAGCTCAATCTGTCTCATTTAAAAAGCAGGAATGAAGCTCTTTGTGGATTGTTGGTCAGTGTCTGTGAGGGGAAATGTAGGAGAGAGGAAAACAGGCGTGAAAAACACATTTCCCACTGAGGCTGTGCGATGCAACATGGCAGCAGCTCCCACTCGTTGAGAGAGGGAAAAGAAAACGCTCTAAGCAGTGCTGTTTACAGGTCGTAAACTTTGCTAGATTTTAAAATATCAAGCATTAAGCCACATGGCTCATGGATAACTACACAAATTGCAAAATGACTTCGGGGATCAGCTTTACACTCCGGTTCTATATTCACATGCACACAAGGGGCCATGCCGCCTTATTAATAAGATGAAACTGCACTGGCTCTCATTTGAATAGAGTAGAATATTTCCATATTTGCTTATGGTGGAGACTTTCTAAAAACTGCGTGATGCACTCTAATGGTTCGTTCTCGAGCTGATTTTTATGCTTTGGGGGATTTTTTTTGTATTCTATGCAAATTGGTTTCAACTTTTTTCACTCTTTCCCAAATTAATGGCAGAATCCAACAAAAAAGTTTTTGTTCCCCACACTGTCCCCATCAGAATAATTTCTGGAAAAAAGATATATTAGGATGTGTCACATTAATACAAATTATGAATTAAAATATGCTTACTAGATAAATTAGACTTGTTTTCCTGTGCCAGCCTGGAGGGAAGGAAGACTATGAAAAAGAGCTTTTCATGCTTGATGGATCTTGATGAGAATCAGGCGGCAGCAGAGCGCTTTTTCTTAGTGTTTAAAGGCTTAGATCATTTTAGAAACTCAAAATAATATAATTTGTTACTATCCAACTTTGAATAGCCTTGGGGTAGATTTAGTCATTGTGTTTTGAACAGTGATTTTTTTTTTCTTCACAGTAGAAGAAATATTAAAATGAAATAGCTTGATTATTGAAAAAGTTGTTTTATCCTGTGCATGTCTCTTTGGTTTATACTTAACTCATTCATGCTTCTCTCTGTATTCCCATTTCCACAGATCACCAAATAAGCAAAAAACACTGAAAGTGAAAATAAATATAAAGTTATCTTCCACTGTGGCTGCTAATGAAGACTGCATGAAAAAGTGAATACAGTGTTGTAAAGATATTCGTATTCAAATATTCTTGATGAGATATGGATTAGTCTTCTTAACTGTTAAAATACCTCAAAATGGTAATATTCATGTTTATTATTAAAATTGTTCCCTTTGATATAAATACATTTTTGACAAGACCTTCCAAGTAACTTCACTTAGCTAACTTTAGAGCAGCATAATATTAGTTTTGCTGGTCTAAATTCTATTATTGTTCAATATCTTCAGCCCTAACAATGTGTTGATGCTATAGATTTGTAAAAATATATAAAAATCCATAAATAAACAGTATCCTCCATAGACACACACACTCTCTCTGTCTTACACACACACTGACACACACACGCACACGCACGCACACACACACACACACACACACACACACACACACACACACACACACACACACACACACACACACACACACACACACACACACTTTATAATAAGAAGTGAAAACCATACTCAAAGATGCACCCAGCCGCTTGAATGAAAAATGCTCACTGAATGCAAGTTTTCATTGCCTGTGTGGCCTGCCGCATGTATAAATGTGTTTCTGTTCAGCTGGCATACTTTAAATTTTGATGACATAGTGCAAAAATTGTAATTGCATTTTAAGTCCCAGGAGACGTTCTAAAAATGTCAAACACCATGGATTAAAGATACAAATGAGTACAAATAAGAATAGCTATATTTAGGCTTAAAGTTTTTTTTTTTTAATGATGGCAAACTGACAGTGAGGTAAAACCCTTTTAAAACGTGGACTAGACAATAGCTAAATAATGAAATAAAACATAATTTATTTTCTTTTTTTCTTTTTTTTAAAGACGTAAAAGTGGTCCATTAAATGTGATTAGAACCAGTGATCAAGGTGCGAGAGAAATATTTATGATTTTGGGAAAAAAAATAGTTTATTAAATTAACAAATTGCTGCTAATGTGGTTACATTTTTTGGTTTTTTGTTGTTTTGTTTTTGAGCTCCCCAATCCCAGAGAGGGGATTTGATTCTCCCACTTAAAACGAAAGACAAATATCAGGTTGACTTAAACAGAATTTTTAGCTAAGACTGATGAATAGGCACATCAAAGTGCAGGTTTTCTTGGAAATTTCCAGAACGGATCACGCAAAGCAAAAATTGTTAAACCTGTGCCAGAGTTAACTAGCACTGGCAAGTTAAAATATTATACAGCAGAACTGCTTGACGCCAGCATTAGTCCTGCCCTTTTGTGCTGCAGAATGCATTGGACTAATTGCTGTTTAATCCAGAGACTGCTATATCTTGTCATAATATCAGTGTATTTTAAATACAGGTCTCCTTGGAATTGATTTGAGTCCACCAAAAGGATCAAGTGGATTTTTCTGTGTCATATTTTTTTTCATTTTGAGACTTCATCATATGTATCTATTCCAATTTCCTGACTTGTATAAAAACCTGTAATGCAGTAAATTTACTGTATCTGGGTCTGTGTTGGTGTGTGGTAGTATTCATTAGCCTTCTGCACAGTCCACATCAGGTCAGTGTGGAACCCTTGCCCAGAGATAGCATGACATTATACGAAGCGGCTGAGGAACAGGTCATCCCCACCCTGGGGATGTGCGGGGATGCGGCAGTGGAGCATTTGTCCTGACATTTGGAGAGCAGGTGGACAACACAATGGTGGGGAGGTAGTAAGCAGAGGGAGATTGAGATGGAGATGTGGGGCTGTTTTAGATGCACTGTGGGGATGACGGGGGTCAGCTCGCCCCATCTTCCAGTGGCAGGTCCTGAGATTAGAAAACCATCAAACGTCCTCTGCTATACACATCTGAATGGCAGCTATAGATGAGCCGTGAGTGGCTGTGTGTGGCCTTGGTTCTATCCTCTGTGTGTGTGGTTGTGTAGCTGACAGAGGGGAACAAGGGGACACTGTATGTGCTGAGAGAATATCAATAGTTTTATTCACATACACAGAGGAATCAAAGTTCAAGCATGATAGTTGGGAATTGTAGCATTGTTGCATTAGTACAGGACATAGTGTTAAAGGACAATTTTTGTTTTTGCTTATGTGATTATTCTTATTGTCTGTTCTAAAAATATAAATGACTGTTATACTATAAAATAAAACATTTTCCCCCAAATTCTGTTACGATCATCAAACCACTCAAACTATACTCTTAATCTACATATTGCTCACATCTAAGGGTCTGTGTAAGGTAAATTTGTTTAGTGCTCTCTCACATGGATGCCAAAATAACTGTCTAGACTGTAAGCATCAATTCTATGCGTGAAAAGGCCTGCAAATTTAGATAACCTACAGTGTGAAAAGAGCACCAAATGTGTTAGATGTCTAAATATCTATTTTATAATACGTTACGTAATTGTGAGCGTATTAAAAATACAGTTATGGTCAGAAGTTTACATACCCATGATAGCCCATTAAGAGTGTAATTATGGGCTTTTAATGATTTCTTTGAACTGTCTTTCCAAGTTGGGATAATTGTATAGCTTACATCTTTATTGACTTTAAAAAACGAAAATTTATTTCAGATTTCCTCTAATCCACAAGGTCAAGAGGGTCAAATGAATACAAATACTTAAAAACTGTACATTGTCATTTAACTTAATAAGATCTTCGCTAGCATAAAATAATTTTGTTTTACAGCATTGATTAGATTGACCAATACTCAGAACAGTGGGAAAGTCCAAGGAACTATGTACTGGAAACTGCTGTTGACAATAAAGCAATTTTTTTTATTGTCATAGACAGAGACGGCACTGACAAAGAACGAAGCCCCTGCTCCAAAATTGACACCTTTAAGCTCAACTGAAAGTACACATGGACATTCAACATGACAGTGACCTCCTGTATTTCAACCCATTTTTAACCCATAACCAGTTTAACAATAGAACCACCAGTACGGGTATAAATGACCCCCTTGGCGGTTCTAATGTTAAAATGAACCCCAAATGGCCGAATATCCAGCCAGAATTATGGCAGAAGCTTGTTGATAGTTACCAAAAGTTTCTGGTCAAGGTGCAACTTGCTGAAGAACATAGGGAAATTCAAACTTGTTCACCCAATACGATGTGTGTGTGTGTGTGTGTGTGTATATATATATATATATATATATATATATATATATATATATATATTAGGGGTGCAACGATACACAAAATTCACGGTTCGGTTCGGTTCGATACTTTGGTGTCACGGTTCGATATTTTTTCGATACAAAAAATGTTCATGCATTTTTAATTTGTCATTTATTAAAATTATAAATATATATTTTAACTCAAAAGTACAGTTTTTAAATTTAACCCTAACCCTTGTGCGTGTTTTTTATTTTGACAGCGAATGCGCACCTGCGGACCACTTATGTGCAGCCCTGGTTATTTAGCTCGTCATATTGCAGCCACAGAAATTCTTTTGTCCATGAAACCATAAAGCTGCACTTTCTTTTTGCCTCATAGTCTGATTTGTCATAACTTCTCCGTTTTGTGGTAAGCTTTTCTTTGGCTGTCACTTCTTCACCCTGACCTGTCTTATTTGGCTCAGCAGAACTGAAATGCTTTTACACGCTCACTCACATAAGCTCAGCGATTCTCTGCGCGATCAACCTCTCACATGTTTAAGCTGCGGGAGATTTCACTTGTCATGTTTGCATAGTAAGCTAACGATTAATAAGACGATGTCAGAGGAATTGGTTCACAAATTATCATCACTCACAGATCAGTGCTGTCGCTCTCTATACACAGTTCGCACGATTGCAAAGTGAAAGCAAAAAAACAAGCGCAAATTCAAGCGCGACTTCAATATGTCACATATTGACAGTGGCTCACCGATGCCAATGACATAATTACCCAGCTACATTTCTGAAAGAATGCAAAAGCATTGACATATATTTTTCCTACAATAGCCCGACGGGCAGGGAAGAGATAGATTTTGGTAGCCCGACTGAAAAAATCGCTAGCTCCGGGACGTCGGGCTAGCGATATTGCAAGCCCTGTATCTGATTGAGGAATCACTCATCTTTGGAAAAGAGAGTTTATTACAGAGAAATGGCTCTTTCCAAAATAAAAGCTATACTATCCGCTTCTTCTGGGCTATATTCTCAGCAGCATAAGGAGAATCATGTGCTAACAGCTGTCTAAATGACTCGGCTAAAGTTAGTAGCATGCTTGCTTTTTTTGTCTGCTTCCACTTGTCTTTGCACTAGGATGATGTCGGCGTAAATGTGCAGTCATATTCGTTGTGTTCCCACTAGTGCTTTCAGGTTAATCTCGTTGAAATGACCTTAACTTCACAACACGGCAAATCTCCGTTAACGAGCTACCGCCGATCGCTCCGTGCATGGGGCTAGACGGCCAACACGTTAACGAGCTAACTGCGCTAACACACTAGTTCACACCAATGTAATTGAGCATTGCATGGCACATTCAACATACTGTTTTACTTTAGTCCATGACTCGCTTACCTTCAGGGTCATACGTCACATGAAAACCAAAATAATTCCAAACGCCAGATCTGAATGACGTTCAATTTGCCTGTTGCAAGGAGAGCTTAACTTCTGTCTCGCTAGCTTGCCCTGCGCTCTTCCTTCTGACTATGCTGTCTGTGTTGAGCGCTCAGTGGATCTGCGACAGTGCAGCCTAGGCGGAGTAGTCGAACACAGATTCACTGAGCGCTCAACACAGACAGCATCGTCAGAAGGAAAATTGATAAAATAAATTACAAATGTTGTATTGTTCGATACATATGCGTACCGAACCGAAAGCACTGTATCGAACGGTTCAATATCGATACGAATATCGTTGCACCCCTAATATATATATATATATATATATATATATAACGAGAGACACCCGGAATGGCTAACCGAAGGTCGGACGGTCCTGATCCCCAAGGACCCCAAGAAGGGACCGGTCCCCTCCAACTACCGACCAATAACCTGCCTCAGTACTACATGGAAGCTCCTGTCAGGCATCATATCGGCTAAGATGAACAGGCACATGGGTCAATACATGAGCGGGACACAGAAAGGGATTGGCAAGAATACCAGAGGCGCAAAACACCAGCTACTGGTAGACAGAACAGTCAGCCGAGACTGCAAGACCAGACTGACCAACCTGTGCACTGCCTGCATTGATTACAAGAAGGCCTATGACTCAATGCCTCAGAGCTGGATACTGGAATGCTTAGAATTGTACAAGATCAATGGGACCCTAAGAGCCTTCATCAGGAATTCAATGGGGATGTGGCATACAACACTAGAGGCCAACTCCAAGCCCATAGCACAAGTCACCATCAAGTGCGGGATCTACCAAGGAGATGCTCTGTCCCCACTGCTGTTCTGCATAGGCCTGAACCCCCTCAGTGAGATCATTAACAAGACTGGCTACGGATACCGACTACGGAACGGAGCAGTTGTCAGCCACCTCCTGTACATGGATGACATCAAGCTGTATGCCAAGAGTGAACGAGACATCGATTCACTGAACCACACTACCAGGCTATACAGCAATGACATTGGAATGTCATTCGGACTGGAGAAGTGTAGTCGGATGGTAACAAAGAGAGGAAAGTTAGTCAGAACTGAGGGGATTGAACTACCAGAAGGCAAGGTTCAAGGTTCAAGGTTCTTTATTTGTCACATGCATAGTTATACAAGTATAACACACAGTGAAATGTAGCCTGACATGCTCCTCGACATGTGCAAAAAAATTGGGGGGGGGGGGTGTAGAGGAAAAACATTATATATGTATATATATATATATATATATATATATATATATATATATATAGATAGATAGATAGATAGATAGATAGATAGATAGATAGATAGATAGAGAGAGAGAGAGAGAGAGAGAGAGATATCTATCTCTATCGACATATCTACAGATATATCTATAGATATATAGATTTGTATACACACACACACACACACACACACACACACACACACACACACACATATATATCTATATTATTCAGAGTCTTATTCAGAGTATGTTTTTTTTGAAAGAAGGAAGTTATAATTTAAGGGGTTTTTGTAACTTCAAAACAATAAAGGTACGTACTACAAGAAAAGGCTTTTGTGTTTCTGTTCATGGAGTGAAACTATGGAACAGTCTGAATATGGAATTAAAGCGATGTCCAAACATAAAACTGTTCAAAAAGAGTTATACAAATATGATCTTCTCAAACTATAAAGAAAAGGAAAATATTTAAATTAAGTGAATGTCTCTATTTAAAAACAAACAAACAAAAAATCATGATGTTATATTATAGTATATAGTATATCAGAAATCTGTTCACTATTTTTATTACAAATTATATCAGTAAGGAAGCTGACTAAATATTAACTGATAATTTATGGAAAAGGGGTGGGATTAAATAAGTGTATACTTCTTCCCACTCCCTTTCAACATGTAAATTAATCAGAATGTTTTTTGTATGTAATTGGTATCGTATTTTTTCTCTCTCTTATTTTCTTTTAAATGTACTTGTATATTGTTCACATGTTGAAATAAATTATCAATCAGATAGATAGATAGATAGATAGATAGATAGATAGATAGATAGATAGATAGATTGATTGATTGATTGATTGATTGATTGACCTCAACACAGGTTTGTTTTGGTTCCCTCCCTTATTTGTTTGCAGTCTCAACAGACCAGTTAGACGGGTTCATGAGTATGACTCCATGGGGAAAAGATTGTCTCTGCAGAGAAAACACAATAGCTGCGGTGGTTCTGTGGCTGCCCATATAAATGTGGGAAAGACATGGCAATGCTAGAAATGTATTTAGGTTTGGCATCCTGACAATTTAACAGTTTACCAATAACGTTTAACACTTTCTGGTAGGTACTATCAATGATATTACAGAGTATTGTGACAGCGTGTATGCAGATTATTACACTAATTTGTAATCTTGTTTGTCTGTTAATTCAGCAGACAAATGCTTGGTATGGCATTATTTGTCAGTAATGGCTGGGGAAATGTGGATAAACTGTTGGCTTGTTCACAACCTCTGTAATTGTCTCACTGAGCTGTAACAACATTCCACGGTCCCAACAATTAACCTGACGGAGAGCCAAAACAAAACAAATATAAAACACAATAATGCAACAAAACAACAAAAAAAGTGTCCAAAGCTACAAAAATGAATAAGCTATACTAAAACAGATTCATAATTATTGTCTATACTTTTACTACATTAGGGTCAATCCACATGTAGTCAATGGTTTCTGGAAAACAGTGTGTTCTCAAGACAACACTGACTGGCATAATAGCTTAGAGTAAAATTTGTCCCAGTGTTTTATTGCAGCAGAAAGGACACATACTGTGACAAAAACAGATCCGCCAGAAGTCTTCCATCTCCATTCCCTCTCTAATTACAGCTCAAATGTAAACCCATTATCCCTCGCCACATTATGAGTTACCTCTAGCTATTCTGAAACTCAAAGAAATTAGGATTTTTGGATTTTGATAGAAATCGAAGGAGAGCCTGGTGATAACGATTTGAGCTGATGAATGCAATTAGTGAAGAAGTGCTAACAGCATGGTAGTAATTGGGTCTTACAAACTAAAAGCCTGCCCTTACCCAGCAATTAAAGCAACCCCCTTTAAAGTTAGTCAATTGTATTGCTGTTAATGGCCTATGCCTGGCTAAAGCTTAGCGTTAGGAGGCACAGACCCCTTTCATATTGGCAATAGAGCAGGTCCTTATCACAAGGTTTCTGTGCGGTGTTGAAATCTTAATGCGTCGAAGAATTTTTGAAGTGATTAATTTGTTTGTGATGGTGATTCCTTGCTCCACAGACTGTGTTTTATGAGAGGTTTGATGCATACTGCTACATAACATTAACTCTGAAATGAGTTACTTACAGTTTATATTTCATAAAGAAGAATAGTCCCATTGTTAAGCTTTTAACATATTGTAATTAATGTGTGGGTAGTGTTGCTAAAATTAAATGAAAGAAAGGGAAGCACCATGCTCATAACTCTGATGGTTATTTTTTAA
Source organism: Maylandia zebra (assembly GCF_041146795.1). NCBI lineage: Eukaryota > Metazoa > Chordata > Actinopteri > Cichliformes > Cichlidae > Maylandia > Maylandia zebra. The sequence continues at coordinate 35,319,051 of NC_135171.1, read as the reverse complement.
TTTGCAATTACGCAGCTTAATGTTTTAGCCCATATTGAATCCTTCAGTTTTTATACATTGTAAAAACTGGCATAATTAGTACAACATACCACACGTATAGGGGATGGGAATTAATGAGTTCACAGGGTGTTCTGGAGGTAAACCTGTGAAATATCAGGGTAAAGGTAATTTGGTGCAGAGGTCAGACTTCACCCAGCTGCATCATGAATTCTTTGTGATGTTCAGGCAGTTATGTTTTTTCCACTTGTGGAAAAAAAAAATCTCTTCATCCTCCCAGTTTTTGTCAGTGAAGTAATAGCAGCACGTATACCAGAGTAAATCGCAGATTATTCACTAGTTCTCTGATATGTGTTTTCAAAGGAAATTGAAAGACCAGTTATATGAGATGACGGCTCATATACACCAATCAGCCACATATAATCTGTTGCAAACCAGGTTCAGCAGCTTCTGGTACAGAACAGTTCACTATGTTCAGGGACAGCATCCTTATAAACCCGATGATCCAATCCAAAATCGACAGTAATAAGACGGATCTGTATCTCGGGTCAAAATGCTAGACATGAAAAGCAGGATAAATGCAATTCTGACCAGGATTAGTATGAGTATTTTAAAGGAGCAACACTAGGCTATGAGATTATAACATATTAATACTTACTCTGAGTTGTGTTTTTTCAGAGTGGCTCATTCTGTAGAGTGTATCATAGCAGTTTGATAGTTTCAGAGGAGCAGACAGGAAAGCCTCGTCATGAAGGAAACTGAAGCAGACAGGTGCAACCATACTGAAAGCAGGCTGAGATGTGTCAGTGCAGAACCAATCAGACAGAGGCAGGAGAGAAAGGAAACTGAAAAACACAGTACAGACTTTCCGTTTGTTGACATTTTGAGAGAATTCAAATGATGTACTTGCATAGAGCGGCATGACGTGCACACCTATGACAGTGCATCTTAAAACTGTGTATCAAAAGCTAACACATATAACATTTCTGTAGTCTGAGCAGATAGCCTAGTAGTTTGGGGGGTTTTGCAAATTCAGTTTTAACCACATCTATCTTATCAAACACGTATTTACAACTGCACCATTTCTTTCATGTGCTGTGATTACAGACTTCAAAGAAAATTTGTCCCACTATCGAGTCTGTAGTGAACTCAAGCCAAAGAATCATAAATGAAAGTCTGCAAAACAAAATATACAGAAATCTTTTTGGTATGGTCCTAGTTAGAGGTTATATAAAGAGAAATATTTGTTGATTAATTAAGAATCTCTCCTTAGAAAGCTCGAGGTGTGAACACCAGAATTCATATAAGACAAATTGCCTGTAGTCAAGTCAGGTCAGTAATATTAAAGAGCAACAGTCAGAAGTAGCAGTCAGCAATCAGCGCCCCTTTGCTACAACCTGTTTCAAAATATGAGGGATGCCTCTTTCTAAATTGTCATGTGGTATTATTTGAAGATGTCTGACAAGATGTTGGGAAAGTTTATTATCCTTTCTAAGAGCTAATTCCTTTTACTTAATGTTACAGATTTTCAGCTCCCAGTCATAAATTTAACACATTTCCCTTAAAAACAGTCCCAAGAAACCTCTTTTCCAAGCAGTTTGATAATATAAATCGTAACAAACACTTTATGAAACTCATCATCCATTCAGCTTGGGGTAGTTTCCTCTTTTCTTTTAAAGCAGTGCTATGCTAGGTCTGGTGGTTATTCACTAGAGGCTGGATACTGACTGAATAAAGTGAAATATAAGCTTCTGAAATGTAGTCTATCAATTGCTTGCCTCCATCTTCCGGCTGCGCTCCATGACTTTTCGCCTTCTGGCTCACATTTCCTCAGGAATGAAGTGCAGTGCTGAGTGTCCACATCGGACCATAAAAACAGCAACCGAGGCTGAGCATCAAGTTTATGTGAATGGACTGGAGCATAAAAAGTAATGGGTGGGACCATTGGAGTTCTTCTGAAATGGCTTTTTTAAAAGGTTTGTCGACATATTTTTCAGCAAGATGGTCTATTAAAAAGAGGAACATTTATATTGAGCTGTCAGTGGGTGGACGGGTCAGATGCTCCTTTAATAGTGTCCTCAGGCGGCCCGCAATTCAACAGGGGATCAGTGCCGGTGGCTGCCTCACCACTAACGAGATAATATTGTTTTCTAGGACAAGGTTTGATTTAGAGCAACTGGTTAAATATACCTCTCAGTTAGCAGCATTGTTAATGTAATTACATGACAGTTTGATTTAGAGCAGAATAATCTCTGCTCCTCAGCTATGAATAACTGGAAACAAACCATTAGTCTTATTTTCAGACTGAGCTTGTTGCTCCACTTTTACCACAGGCTCCTATGTCTAATGAAGATGGATCTTTCTGCAGTAGAAATGATTGTGGTTCAGCCATTGTTATAGAAATGTAGGATTTAACTGAGGTTACTCATCTCCTTTTTTCCCCCTGAACCAATCCTGTGTTTCATGATGCTGCACCAGTCACTCAGCTCTGAAAGGCATCAGTGGAATCTGCTCAACATGAAAAACATGGGAATCCAGTTGGAAAGCAGAGATGGCAACCATTTAGAGCAGACATGACATCCACTTGACAGATAACCACCATGTGTGCATGTCAGATGAGAGACCACAGATAGTAAAGGATCCCTGGCTTCTCTCTCGTCTGCCTCTGTGGAGTCCAAGAGACGTTTTTCGTGGACAGCCACTAATAATGCTTCTAGAAAAATCCAGGAATATTTATAATGTAATTATTGTAATGTTAAACATCATTGCTTTATAGGCATGAGTTAGGTTTTGAGATTGGGGATATAAACATTCTCCATTCAGATACATCCAAGAGTTTTGCTCTTCTTTGAGTGTGGCAGCTCAGAGGAAGATATAAAACACAACATTTTCTATGGATTTATTTTGATATAAGAAATTAAATTCTGCCAAGAAGATCAGGTTTTCACAATTACACTTATCTACTTTTGGCTTCACAGCTTCAAAGTGATCTAAACTCTATTGATATCTCCTTTGGTAGAAAATGATGTTCCCAGTGAATGCAGTTTGTGCTTTAAGAAAAATATCCAGACCTTAAAACAGAAGATTCAAAAGTACAAGGTGGGGTTTTAATTTAAAAAAAGAAAGTATTTAAGTATTAGACAGGAGTAATCACAGAGGCCCCACTTCATTTATAGTAGTAGGATGAGGAAAGCATCTGGAAAGTGTTCTCTATAACAGCGGTTCACAACACACGAGAAAAGACCCGAGGTAATGATAAAAACAGTAACCCCCCCCCAATAAAAGCCAATAAAAACCATGAAAACCATAAATTTCACACCAGAGCCTCAACTCTTGTAGCCCAGTACCAAACGACTCATGGACCGGTACCAGTCCATGGACCGAGGGTTGGGGGCCGCTGCCCTGTGATACTCAGTCAAGTTCAAGTAAAGATTTGATTTTAGATCAATTTTGAAGCATAAGAATAATGATAAGAAGAATGAAGAATGAGGTGGAAGCCACGTATTTCTTCAATATTTAATAAACTGATTGTATGTGTTTATGCACAAAGTAAACTAAACATTAGCCGAAAATGTGTTTGGCTTTGCTCTGATGCTTTCGAACATCTATGTGTGCATGCCAAGCAATAGAAAAAAGATAAAAACTAAAAGGAGACACACTCATCAAAGCATTGTCACACAGAGATGCACAGGCATATACTCACTAAGTCAAAGTAAAAGATGCACACTCTTTTGGATGTGTCCTATGCTTTGTACACCTTTTGACTGTTCAGTTCTTTATTTGCTAAGCACTACATATGTTTGCAAATTCAGTGTGTAGATTTAAAAATAAAAATATTATACCACACATATAAAGTCACTCATCTTGCAAGAAAAAACCTTTCTGTATTGTGATATCTCTGGTTTCTGTTCATTCTTAGTAGCACACAAAACAATTCAGTAGGTAGCCTAGACCTGAATGAGAACACAAAACGTCTTTTAAGTTGAATCATAATTGTGACATCAGGTTATTTTGAAAGATTATTTTTCCCTTTTCAAAGACCAAGACAGCATAAAGACATTTAGCTGTTTCTGCTCATCAGACCAGACATGTGCAAATCTTTCCTAAACCTTGAACAGTTTAAGATAAGATAAGATAAGATAGAACTTTATTAATCCCTCGGGTGGGTTCCTCTGGGAAATTCGACTTCCAAAAAAAGCACAGCAACGACCAAAGTTACAGTTACAGAACTGTTATATATATATATATACACACACACACACACACACACACACACACACACACACACACACACACACACACACACACACACACACACACATATATAAATACAGAGACAAATATAAATAAAATATACAAAGGGGATAAATAGAATAAATAGGAATAAAAAATAAAAATACAAGTGAATTGCACATTTCAAGTATTGAGTCTATTGCACTGTTGACTATTTATTAGTCATTACAAATCTATTAGTCATATTACAAATCTCCGTCAGTCACTACAAAGCAAAGAGCATGAAAGCAAAAAAGCTTTTATGGTAATTAAACCAGTCAGAGCTATAACAAAATGCCAAATCCTAAAACACGTGAATTTAAAATTGTGCATGTTAAAATATTTTCTTAGGAAATAAAACCAAAAGTCCTAACTAAATGTTATGGAAGCAAATAGAGCTGACCAGAATGCACATAATTTAACTTTATTTTATAGGTTTCTAGATCTGAATGTGCAGAGTGGCACACAGTGGTGTTATCCATAAATGCCAGACTGCTTTGATTGAAGTACCTGCAGTAGGTGACACAAGACAAACAAGCTTTGTATTCGATCATGAACTCTTAAGATTAAAAAAGGAACATACATGTAGCATTATATTTTAAATGTGCCAGAAAATCATGAAAGTAAGAATAAGAATTTAATGGGTCTCTGGTGGTGTTTCTGAATATCCCTTATTACATTTGCAGTAGCTATACAGAGAATAAGAGAAGGCTTTGACGCCATGTATAAGTCTGTTTCTGTCTCACTGCTGCTGCCACTGCTGTCCCTGGATTTAATAACTTCAGTAGCCTTTCACTTATAAGGCTGTATGATTCCTTGAGGGACTTCAATTGATCAGTCAGTGGTGGGCTCTTACACTGTGGCAGCTAGATGAATGGTACTGACATCGACTTCATCTAAACCACTAAAGCATACACTCTGGGAATGTGAGAGCCCACTCATCTGTTTCTATATTCTTTCTCTCTAACGATTGTCCTCAGTGAGTAGAAGATTAAATATAAAGGAAAATTCAGCTTTTTTTTTTAAATGTTTTTTTTTTTACACAACAAAACTGTGCTTGGAGAATAAAGACAGATGAACAAGCAATACTAGCTTCTCTTTTACTAGTGTTTCTCCCTTTTCATCTAATCTCAAAAGCACCATGTTGCAGATGATTATGATTAGCTTGGTTTTTGGTTTGATTACTCTCACAAATGCTGAATATCAACCTGCAAGTGCTTTCCTTAAGAAGAAAGTGATCTTTTTTGATGTTCTTTTCATATTTCTTTTTATGTTGTCAAAACATTTGGTTCCTCATTGTGTTCTTTTAATAAGAGACTAATAGAAATTGTCCAGACGTCTATCCGAACAACAAAAACAAAAAAATTGAAATCATCTCATACTATAAAATGTGCCTGCTATTATAGCTTATTTAGTTTGTAATATCAGCTCACATTGGACCTTGCTGGATCTGCTATGCTGTGGAGTTTGCTTCTCTAGTGCTGTTCATTTTAAACCTGCAGTAATGATTTTTTTCACCACCTCAGTACAGAAAACCGCAAAAAAACAGCGACAAAGACCAAAATATCGCATCTTTGTATGGTGAACATGTTAGCAAACTGTAGCTTCTTAATACAGCTATATAACATAGACTAACATTCATTATCACATATTGTACGTCTCTCTGTTGTTCTTTTATATATTTTTTTTAATTAACACTTGTCTAGTGGGTAGTAGTTGAAAGTTTGCCACACTCAAAATAAAGATCCTGTTATTTACCCTGTTTTTAGCTTTGTTTTTGTCTCTCCCAGTTGGGAAATATCTCATTCTCCTACAGACAGACATGTTGCAAATTAATGCATGATCACTACAGCGGCAGCTCTTATGGGAACATCTTTTGGGTTCACTTGTCCTTGGAGAAGGAAGGGTCACTGCAGTACAATGTATAATGAAACATTTCTCGTCTAATTGGAGTGGGCTCTTTCAGGATGACAATTCCCCCATCAATATTGCATGAGGGGGTCACTGAATGATTTCATGAGTATGAAAATTATGTGAATTATATGATACGAACTGACAAGAGGGCTCTTCACCTTCTCAAAAAACAAATGAGGGAAATAATGCTGATGAGAGCGATAAAAATGAACCAACAAAAGAACATAGTGTTCCCCATCAAAAACACAAGATAAAACAATACTTAGCAGCAGAGACTTTGCTGTTAAATGTCATCTTGACCAATGTTTGTCCCAAAAATATGAGAATAGCATCCACACTGATAAAAAGTAGAATTTCCAGTTAAATTAAACTGATTCTGCCTCTCTCTCAGAGGTGAGTGCGTCTCTGCATCGTGCTGGGCCTGATCGTCAGCTCAGCAGGTTTGCAGCATGGCAGAAACGAGTCAGTCTTTTCTGATATGGTAATCCAATTAAACACTGCTCTTGTGAGAGATCACTTTGTATTTCTCACCAGGCAATAGGAATGAATGTTTCATAAGTCAATACTTCAGTATGTCTCTGGTGTTTTTGATGCCACAATGACAGATTTTTTTTAATGTATCTATTTCAATTGTTTTACCAGGATCTATTTTTAATGCCCACTCACATTTCCTATTAATGAGTGTTTTGGCTGTGGGAAGCTGGTAGCTGTTGTCATTTGTAGCCTCTGTTATACCTGGAAAATATGCTGCAGTTAGTTGTGTTCAGCATGTAGAGGCTTTTGAGTTGGCAAAAATGGGTTACCGGCCTTTGGAACAAATAGTATGATTTGAATCATTATTAATTCATATAGTGTCTCTATTGTATGCCCCACAACCTCAGTTTTTTTTTTATGGCTGCTGCTGTTTCTGCGGTTGGGCCCTCTGGCCAGAACCTTACTCTGTTTTCAGTGTTTTGATCTGCCTCTACGTTTGCCAACTGAAAAAGGCTGACTAGCTGCACACTGCATGGGGCAAGATTGAAACAGAAAATACACACTGGATTTTTTTTGTTCCCTGTCCTTCTGTGGTGTAAGCCCACTAAAGCTTAATGTGCTTCATACCTTATTGAATAACAGAGATTATTTCTTGTCAGGTGTGGGTCTTTTCACGTCAACAAGAAGATTTGATTTGATGTTAATTCAACTTAAGAACACTAGGGTCTGTCAAGTGCACTTGTTTGAACTGTACACTTGGAGTTTAGATAAGCAGGTTCTTACTCACTCTAGATGTATAATTGTTATATTAAAGCTAAAATTATTTATTAATTATGTATTTTCTTCTAAATGATATAAGCTCCTTTAACTACCTAACTAATTTGATTTGATGGGTCATTAATAAATATCTCATTTTGTGCTATATATATATATATATATATATATATATATATATATATATATATATATATATATATATATATATATATATATATATATATATATATATATCAGTGTTGTTCCTTTGATGTCGCTAAATGAGCATGAATGCAGTGCAGCTAACGATGAAATAACCCATTTGGAATATTTCCCCACTTAAGGTGATGCCATTGATATTCAAGACTCTGTGGCGTTTCTTGTTTGTCAGTTCTTTGATGAACTGACCTCAGGCACCTTGATGAACACTCAGTAGATTTCATTTTGCAAACAATACTAGATGTCGCATGACCTTCACTGTTTCTTTGACTGCGTGTTGATGCATTTTATGTTTACAGATTTACATTTTTTACATTACAGGAGCTGTATGCAAAGAGATGCTGGAGGTTCAGCTCAAAAGCTCTCAGTAATGGTGACTACAAAAGAAACAATATATATTTTTTAAATGCTAACTATCATAAGATATTTTTCAAATGCTTGAAATATGTTCCTTCTATTTTTGTTTATATTTGTCTCATACCTAATAATACAGGATACAGAGTTGTTACATGACATTTGTCAGTTTCATGAGAGTTATGTTTTATATGTATTTTTTATTTGTTATTGAAAGTAGAGAGAAGGAGTGTGACAGGAAATAAAAGCCTAAGCTGGTATCAAAATAGAAATTTGTTACTGGCTCAAGGTGTGTTATATTGTAAGTGTCATGAGCTGGTTGTGTGGTAGGCAGAGAGAGGACCCAAAATGCAGGACTTGGCAAACAGGCTTAACTTAAGACAGAGCTTTATTTGCTGGCAACTGGCTGATTGAACAATATACTGTAACAAACAGAGCTAAGCTGGAGTAAACTAACTGAAACCACAAACCCTGAGACTCACACACACATACACACAACATGAGAAGATGACAACGACGTGACAAGGAACAGAGGAAAACTAAGGAGCTAAATACACAGGATATCCAGAGTCTGAGCAATGGGTGGAAAACACAGCTGGACAAAATCTGACCAGTGAAATAAGGGAAGCAAAACTAAATGTAACACATATAAAACGAGGGACTGTCAAAAGGAAACAAAGTGACAAGGACACTGAGACTCAGGCAAAGACACGTGAGCTTGACATTAAGACAGGGATAACAGATATAGAAACACATGATGGACTGACATAAAAAGGGGGACAGACATAAAAGCAAGCAATAGCCAAACTAAAGCAGGACTGCTGAGGGGGATGCTGATGAGGACATACAGAGAAAAGACTGGGAAACTGGACATGAAAGGAAACTAAATTAAACAAGAACCAAGAACTTAAATAACAAAAAAAAAAGAAGCTCCCTTAAAGTGAAGATCAGAATTTCAGTATTCTGCACAAATGAACAACAAACTCAAAAAACCTGGGTCAAAGCCCCAGAACCATGACAGTTTAAGTTTTAAATCTTATGATCTTTAATTAGAAAAGAAACACCAACAATCACTCGGAAACAGTCGGGAGGAAACCCATTGCAGCATGACTAAGGGATGGTTCAGCATCACTTGATCCGTCCCTAACTAGAAGCTTTTTCACAAAGGAAGGTTTTAAGTCGAATCTGAAAAATAGTGTCTGTCTCCTGTATCCAAACTGGGAGCTGGTTCCATAGTGGAGGGGCCTGATAGCTGAAGGCATGTCCACCTATTCTGCTTTTGAAAGCTCACAAGTAAGCCTGCAGTCTGACACGAAGTACTCGGTTAGGATAATAAGGTACAGTGGAGGTCTATATTGGGGTGATTATTCAAGACTATGTGCGAACAGAACAATTTTACATTTAATTCTGAATTTAACAGGGAGAAATATGGTCTCTTTCTTGTCCCAGTCAGTGCTATCGCTGTAGCATATTGGATCAGCTGAAAGTTATTCAAGGTGCTTTTAGAGCTTTTAACAGCACTTTTGGAAATATGCTTACAAAAATTCTACAACAAATAGAAACACCCTATTCCAGGATGTCATTCATAGTATTACCTCAGTTTACGTTTTTGAACTTGTAAGAGATGATTCGATGCATTATGTGCCTCAGTTTTGCCTCTTCAAGAAGTATTTCTCCTTTTTGCAGTCTGTGAGGTCTTCCAGACGCCATTACCACGTTCCTCTTTTTCATGTATTCTCTGTCGTGCTTCTATTACTGTATGTTGTGCTTGACTGACCAGGTGATCCTGATATAGCAAGTCATGCAGCTGACAGCAGGAACAGCGTGTTGTCCTGGACGCCTCCACACCGGCATGTTAGATCAATTGTTTGATTGCTGTAGAAGCTGACAGTAACCTGTTGCTTTCTCCTAACCCTTGCAATCAGTTCTTTGGTAAGAACAACAGGAGAGCACTAGTGATTGCCAACAAGTTTTTTTTAGTAGAGAAATGAATGTATAGCTCTGTTCCATAAGGTTCAGTTTGCAACAGTGTTTCTCAAGGGCTTTCTAAGCTATGACCTGATTTATTTTGGGTTGCAGGACAAATTGCAGTCTGCTTTTAATGTATATATGTGGCCTAAAAAGTGTATTTTTGCAGAAATCAGCAACACTCCAAATATAACTTTAATGTCAGATTGACCTTAGGACTAGTCAGTGGCCTTTTTTAAAGAATTACTATTACCTCATATGTGTGCATGTCATCATGTATGACTTTAGGTGAGTGTGACTGAGTTCTTGAATTAAACAGATAATGTTCTTATGTTCTATTTAGCTTTTTCAGAACACAAAAAACTTGCTTGTAAAACGAAAATGTGAGAATGAAGCATGACTCATGAGGACATTTTATAAATAAAAACAGCGGCTGTGGTTCTCTTTTTCCTGCCTGCCTTTTGTCATTGTGTTGGCACTAAATAAATGAATAAAAATAAGTCAGAGCTAGTGGGCAACGTGATGGGGAAAATAAGAAAATTAAAAGAAGAGTGCATCTGTCATCTCTTTCCATTTTGCACCACGGGATTCACACTTTGCAAAGTCTCTTATTGTAAACTGAAATGGGCTCATAAAAAACGACGAGTTTACTCATGAAGAGTACTACGAACTTCATAGTACAATAAGTGTACAGTAGGTCAGTTTGAGTTTTTCAGCCTTTAAATAAATCTTTTTTGTGACTCTATTATTAATATGAAAATTATTTCAATTATCATCAGTGTCTAAAACTATCCACAATTTGGGATTACAAGGAAGACACTAAAGGAAATGTTCATTCCGACTGAGTTTGTCAATTGTGTTACTTACAGTCCAAATAATAGTTTTGTAAGATGACATTATTAAAGTAAAGGCTATGTCAGCTTAATACCATTAACTGATGAGATACATTCAGTCACCCGGCTTTCATCTGAAATAAACATCACTTAAAACACTGAATGATCTTTACCGTCTAAATGAGGCCACAGAGCTAGGTTTTCTCCTTCCCACCATATTTACCAATACAATATAGCGTAGCTGATGCTAACTCGCACTGACATAAGGGATTTTAGTCATCAGACTATACAATGTGTTCATAAAAGTAAACAAATTCAGCTGACAAATAACCAAATAATCATCATTATCTCAAGAGTGACTATACATCGGTTTAAGTTTCATGTTTTATGACCCATTGCTAATCCTAATGATGTTGCTGGAACACAACCTAGCAAGCTAGAAAAGCTTTATATTTGTTGTACTAATAATTCACAATTATTTAAATGTCATATGTAATTGTTCAGCAATTGCAGTAAATTGTTTCCTCCATACTTTTGTGCAGGTTCTGGTTGAATTTTGGCATTAATCAATCAGGTTTCGATGAATATCATTGCAGAGGAGATTAGAGTGGTATTGACTGGCTGAAGGGTTGGGCCTTGTGCCAGCTCTCATTAGTGGTCTCTGTCCTTTCACCTCGGTTTGTCTCTCAGTTTTCCCTGCTGCTAATGTTTGTGCCTGCTGATTTAAACCGATGGTAGTCCTAAGTGCTTTAATAGAAATGTATTGATCACAGGGCTTGCGAGCCATTTATGTGGCTACATGGATATTTTCACACAGAAAAGATAACAGGCAACCTATTTTCTGCATGTATACATTGCATTTTATGTCTTTCATTCTGCTGTTTTACGGTAAAAAAACAAAACAAAATGTAATCTTCATGTGAAACATTTGTGTTTCATGTAAGCAGTCTGAATTCGGCCTTACCTTGAGACCTATGTCCTATCAGTACTTGGCTATTGCAAAAAGAGTTTAGTCCATTTAGGTCAGTCAACCTAAATTTTCACCCAAAGTCTTAAAGGTTTTAACTCCAAGTTTGTCTCTAGTTTTCCAGTTTTTGAAAAACTCTTTCTCTGGTATCATTATTTCCCAGGACTCCATGCCCACTATGTAGAAGCCATAGTAATCACACATTGTTGTTTCTTACTCAGCTGACCCCTATGGCCTGCTCTCTGACCGCTCACCCCTTCCACACTGCATGGGGTTTTTAGAACGAGCCTCACAGTCAGCGACCTTGGTCAGCAGCTCCAGTTTTAATCAGTGGTTGTCTTCAGATGGGGTGTCCAAACTAGCCGCTTTCTGTTTCCTTAACGAGTCTACAGTCCCATTCTCACTTGCAGCCTATGCTGTAGCTCTCACTTGCTTTGTTTCTTTTTACATCAGGGTGATTGCCTCTTTATGAATGTGCCTGACCAGCACCTAAGGAAATTGGATACTAATTACCATTGCATGTTTAGTAATATTAATAGCTAAGCTAGCTAGGTGTCCATCCCAATTCCCACTTAGTCATATATCAATCTGGTTTTATACATAAAATTTTATATACAAATCTGCCCCTGGACTGGTTCCTTACTATCTGTTAAAATATAAAATATGTAAAAACCAAAGTCACTTTCTCTCATAATAGTTTACAAATTTTTATGTATAGAATAAACAACAAAACGACAATATTTGCTTTGTTATGCTGCCCCACTTTACAAAATAATAAGTCAGTTATAAAAGACTGGTTTCTTGTAGTTGCTCTTCAAGTTGCACTGAACCTGTTTTGACCTTGATATTTATTTTATGCAATCTGCATATTGTGTTAACTCTTGTAGACTGTGACTTTTAATAATTGCTGTGATGTCTGTTGCCCTCTTGGCCAGGTCATTCAGGGAAAGAAACAAACATTTTCTTTAATCACACTGAGACTTTTACCTAGAGAAAAATGGTAGCGTGGAGATGTATACAGAAAAAAAAAACTATATAAATGAAGCACATCAGAGTTCAGACAGGGTTTGAATGTGATATCTAGCCTTATCTTTGAGTTGATGCAATTATATTGTTTTGATGTAAGCCGTTATTAATCCATTATATCCATTATATAAAAGGTGTAATGACTAATCAGTTAATGCTCTATTTGTTTTCCCTCACAATAAGGTAATTTACAATGACTATCTTCCCCCATTGCCCCTCTAGGGATCACCTATTGTCCGTGTGCATCTATCTCTTAACAAAGTTTGAATATTCTGACAAAGCTATTCCAACTTTTGAAATTAACTTTGACCGGGGGCGTGCTGGTGGCTTAAAGATAATCACATCAAGGGCATGCAGCCTGACCTGTTTTTGCATCAGTAAGTTTCTGCTCACTGAAAAGCACTTAATCGTCAATTGTTGTCTTGGCTTTTGTGGGAATGTGAATAGCACCTTATTGATTGGAAGCAAAATGTTTTTAATGTTGTAGATGAGATTTCAGGATTGCTAGCTAATGGGAAGATGGAAGCTCGCTGCAATTTATTTTCAAGAAGAGGCCCAAATTGGAAAATCTTTACAGACATAATTAAGGCTTATCTGATAGTATTGTCAGAACTTTTCAGATGCTGTTTTTATTTATTTATTTTACCTATGCAGCAGTGTTTGTTAGGTACCAAAACACAAACATGCACAGCATTGAGATGGGTCTATCCAGAAAAGTAATGAATATAATGTAAAGAGCAGTATTGATGTTTCATCAAAGCTAATGACAGTAAAAACAATGTCCTTGTAACTGGTATTGCATTGTATTGCCATTATTTTGCCAAATAATTTAAAACTATGTCTTTTGTTGATGTTATATTATCAGTTAGATTAGGCTTACCCTAATCGAAGGTGTTACTTTTGTCCTCTGGTTGCAACTATGGGTGAGCTGCATTGTGTATGCCGCTCAAGGATATGGTATGTGGACCAGTGGAGCTACATGGAGTTCAAAGTCAGGCTCCTCCACCTGGGGTATGACCTGGATATAAAGTAGCTATGGTGTTTTGGTGTTTCAAATAAGATTTCACTATAACAGATAATTGGTACTAGTGGGACTCTCCTTATAATAATATAGGCATGAAAGCACAAAGGGAAATGTTTTTCAGTCTTCTATGGGGCAAAACTCGTGTCCTGACAAAACATTAACAACAGTCTCTCTTGCACCTTTTCTCAGCACTATGCTTTATACTATCTTTCATACTGGATGACTACTTTCTCTTGAGCTCTGCAGAACACTTGTTTTGTTGGAAAGAACTGTACAGTGGATTTCATATTACTAATCCATGTAATCCAAGTAATCCAGAATTGTTGCTTGTAACGCTTGAAAATCAAATATTTGTTCAATTATTAGAATATGCCATTTTGAACTTGAGTAAATCACTATTCAAACAATATAGCTGTCTCCATCTAGTTCAATGAATGTAACCACAATCATAGGGAAGACTGTTGACTTCACTGTTATCTGAATAACGATCATCAAAACACTCCACAGAGAGGGTAAGCCACAGAAGGTCATGGCTGGAGAAGCTGGCTGTGCGGCTGCTGTATTGAAGCATATTGATAAAAAGTTGAAAAGTGTGGTAGGAAAAGTTGCACAAACAACAGAAGCTGGTGTTAGACCATCAAGAGCCACTGCAAACAGATATCCTCAGGAAAGAGGCTGCAACTGTCAGAGCTAACGTCAACCCACTCCTGAGCCAGAGACAACATTGCTTATCTGAACTAAGTTGAAAAAGAACAGTGCCAGATGCTTTTTTGGACCAATGTTCTCTTTTTAGATTAAATATTGGATTTCATTGGAAATGTTCTGTATTGTAAATCCTTCTAACTGATCATTGGAGCTATTCTAAAAATTTAGGATACTGGATTTCTCATTTACATGAGCTATAAGCCATGAACATCAAAAGTAAAGCAAAAAGGACTTGAAATATTTTAATTTAGAGGTAACCAATAAAGAATCTATGAAATTTGAACTTTCTGAATTAAAAAAAAAAGTTTTTTTGAGCTGTACTATACTTTAATAGCTGGGTAGTTGACACCATATTACCAAAAGATGCCTGTGTACCTTGTTTTTATTCATTTTGTTAGCTTTTGGGCATCTTTAAATTTCTTTGCTCTCTTGCAAAACTGATAAAACTTACATATCTGTACAGTAATATGAGAGTACCACCCGCAACTGGTTAGTTTAGTGTACCACAAATGCTGGAAATGTGCTGCACTATTTACTATGTTCATCCATCACCATAAAAATGGGCACTTTCATTTATTTTTAGCCAAGCCCACTGCTGACTGTAATTAGTCAAAATTGTATATTTAAAATGATTCCCATCAACTGCACTGGAGTCTTCTGTATGATTAATTTCCCTAAATGATACAAGAAAGGTAAGGACAATTAGATAATCTGTATTAGAAAGTAACCTTTGCAAAGAATTACATTTTTAGTGCAACCACATGGGAATGGGGCAGAATATCAAAAACAAGTTTGGACGTTCAGAGAGGGAATAGAGGTTCAGTGGTTGAAAGTTTTGGTTCCATGCAAGACGGCCCTGAGTTTGTACCCTTCTGCTTGCAGTTATTTTCTATGGGAGCTCCAGCTTCTCCCACAATCACAACATGCGCTCCTCCTCTTGTGACCAAAGTACTGGCTAAATAGATCTCCTAACGCAATGCTCCTTTAAACGATTTAATGTGATTTTCAGTGGATCCAAAAAATATACGTCCAGATGAACAGAATCAGCTTTTGGAGATTTACTTACTTGGATGATTGAGAATGCATCAAGACATACCACGCATTATAAGAAAAAGAAAACACTCTTATATTAAAAAATACAAACACTCTATACAAACTACCCATTTAGAGTCTTGGTATTTGTAGCTTTGTTGTTGTGGTGAGAGATATTTCAGTTTGAAAAAGGCCGTCTCATATATTCTAACCACTGTGTATATTTGTGTTTCCAGTTCATGTGAAAGCAGGAACCTGTGAGGTAATTGCTGCACATCGATGCTGCAACAAGAACAAGATCGAAGAGCGATCCCAGACTGTCAAATGCTCCTGCTTCCCTGGACAGGTGGCAGGAACAACAAGAGCAGCTCCATCTTGTGTAGACGGTATGCCAAGCTTCTCATTACAGTTTTGGTGATGATTTGAGACCAAATTCTGATTAGGGTAGAAATGTGGCACGGTGTAAACCTGTCACACCTGTCACTGTGCCTCTGGTGCTTATTTCACTGATCGTTTGGCACAAGGAGTTTCTCGTGAAGCAAAAAATACAATGTTGAGATTGCTGTTGTATAACCCAAAGGCTTCATAATCTTCAAATCAATTCACTTATCAGTTCATTCGCTCAGCTGTTTGTCTGCTTTATATCAGACATGTTCAGTGGAATAGACAGAAGGCCAGGTCATTTAAAATTATGTCAAAAGTGGCCTCAGTTACAGGTGAATCGATCCCTATCTCCTCTTTTCACTGTAATATCTCTGACAAGGCTTCCATATTTTGACAGTTCTCCCTTCACTTTAGAAATGTCAGGGAAAGCTGTTTCTGCCCTATAGGCCTCCTTGAAGCAACAAAAAATCTTGACGCATAAGCTTGCTGCACGCTTTTGTTCTCCTCCTACATACAAACATTCATCCTCCACACACCTGCTCACTACTCTCACTGGCTTGACATTGACCCATGCCCTGTAATTCAGGCCTGAAAACACTCTGGAGCAGGACTGACAGGTCTCCACCACCAGCTAGAGATCAAAGTGCTCTCGTTAATCACTGTGCTGTGTATAGAAGTCAAAGGCACTTGCTGTTACTTCAGTCAGAGCAGAAGAACGCTACATATTTAAACAGCATGGTGCTAATTGTTTACTCTGCTGTTTTTCTCTTTTCCTTTATTTCCACTTTTATTTTACTCCCAGCATCCATAGTTGCACAGAAGTGGTGGTGCCAGATGCATCCCTGCATGGATGGAGAAGAGTGTAAAGTGCTGCCTGATCTCAAAGGATGGAGCTGCAGTACAGGAAACAAAGTTAAGACAACTAAGGTGTGTTGAGTTCTGTGTTTGAAAGTAAAAAGTGGGTTCGCGCCTTCATTCATTAAATTGCTAAAATCAACACAATGACACAGTGATAACAAAGTCACAGCCTAGAATAAAAGCTGTAAGAAAATGTGACCCTAAAATAACGGGGAGGTGCGAGGTGAAAGAAAAGGAAGAAAACCTAAGAAAGCACTGAAAGTTTTTTTTTCATTAACTTCAGATGAATGAGATCAGAGTAGGCAGAGTAGAAGGCAGCAGGAGAGGAAGATGTGACTCACAGGGGAGAATCAGTGAAGTGTATCTTGAAGCGATCAGCTTCTGCACTGGAAGGGGGTGAGTTAAGTTCAGCAATCTATTTACTTTTAGACCTATTTTGTTGTCTAACTACAGTCAGTTTATTGTATTTTACTTAAGCTACTAATTTGGTTGCAGCATTTAGATGAGGTATTCGGCAATGCAGCAGGCTCTGGGGCAGACCAGGATGTAAAGGGAAGCTGCTGCTGAAATGTACTCTTCCATGCAATACAATTAAAGCCAAAGAATTCTGGCCTCAACCCTCAGTTTATTTTGGCACAACTGAACTCAAAAGCAATTTTATCCACAAAATACCAAGGAATGTGTAAAATGAAGATTGGTATAGCTAGCCAGAAAACAAATCTAGTTTTGTTATATTAGCAAAATAGTAGCAATAGAACTTAACGTACAATAGGCTAAAGTAGGTAGTTTGGACAATTTCTGACTGTGTTCAATCATCCAAATTCTAGATTATGTTAGAAAAATTCGGTTGGTTTATGTGAACAAACTGCCTGGCTTGAGCTGCAGGAGGCAGGACACGGGATGATCGCTCAAGTGTTGTTAAATACACCAGACAATTACATCCTCTTTTCCCACCTTGGCACAATCATTGAAACTTTGTAGGGAGCTGACAGGCTAAATGTGTTTACCGTATTTACTGTTGACTTATCATATGTAAGAGAATATGCACAAAGGGAATTGTCAGGAAAGAGATGGCTGTTTGGAGACACATCACTTTTATTAGTATTTTGAAAAACAAGTTATGGGTACATATTTGCATAACTTTTTAGGTATATGTACAAGTAGCGGTAATTACAAGTATGAAACATGTACTGTGCTTCATAAATGAGTAACAAATGTAGTACAAAACAATAACCTACAGCACACCAGAAAAATAGATTCGGCCTACCTTTTAGGCTCAGGTGCAGTGACATGGCTTTAACAAGAAGAAAAGTCAGTCATTCACCACCATCTTTCTCTTCTTCCTGCGCACTAAAACCACCAAAGTCCTCTTCTCCAGTGTCGGAAACGAACAGGCTCAGGATGGCTTCGTCATCCACTCTCCGCTTCTCTCCTTCGTTGTCACTTTCAAAACCAAAGAAATCCTCGTTGTCAGTGTCAGAGTCAAACACCCTCAGAAGGGCCGTGGCGGTGTCCTCCTCTCCATCATGCAGCAGTCCAGCCCTTCGAAATCCGTTGGTGATCGTGGATGTTTTCACACTTTTCCACGCTGTCAGAATCCACTGGTGGAGTTGGGCATAACTTGCTTTTCGCAAGTTTATCGCCGCTCATCATCCACGCCTCCCGCTGAACGCGTAGCGCTACTTTGAAGTTTGTTTTTCGTGCTACTTTGTACGGCACTACATTGCCTGGCGGACGGACATGTGACCAACATACCACTCTTGAACCCCGATCAGGCAACGTAGTGCCGTACAACAGCGGAACAAACAAAACAAATCGTCTTACGATACCACAAAAATCATGGACAATCCATAGAAAAGCAGCACCTGACTAAAAGCCGCAGGGTTCAAAGCTTGTGCAAAAAGTAGCGGCTTATAGCCCGACAATTACGGTAATATATGATCCAACTGCGTCAGCCATGGAGTGAAAGGTGCCAGTTTAAAACTGTTTTGGACTGAAAAGCTCAATCAGGCTTTCTGGAAAACGCTTGGTTCCAAGTAAAGAAGGCAATAAAAATGCATGGTATTGTACACTGACTGGATATTTTATAAGGTACACGTTGCTGGTATCAGTCTGGATCCTCTATTGCCTTTGTGGCATAGATTTAACAAGGTGCTGGAAACATTCCTCAGAGATTTTGGTCTATATCAGCATAACAGCATCATACGGTTGCTGCAAATTTGTCAGCTGCACATTGCTGACTGAGATCAAGATTGTGGAAGCCATTTGAGTGCAGTTACTTTCCAGAAACCAGTTAGAGATGATTTGAGGTTTGTGACAGGTATATTAATCCTCTTGGAAGCATTCGACCGTGTCCCTCGGGGTGTCCTGTGGGAGGTGTTGCGGGAATATGGGGTGTCTGGCCCATTGCTACGGGCCATTCGGTCCCTATACAACCGTTGCAAGAGCTTGGTTCGCATTGCCGGCAATAAGTCGGACTCGTTCCCGGTGGGTGATGGGCTCTGCCAGGGCTGCCCTTTGTCTCCGGTTCTGTTCATAATTTTTATGGACAGGATTTCTAGGCGCAGCCAAGTGGCAGAGGGCTTTCGCTTTGGTGGCCTCAGAATCTCATCTCTGATTTTTGCAGATGATGTGGTTCTGTTGGCTTCATCGGGTGAGGGCCTCCAGCTCGCACTGGAACGGTTCGCAGCCGAGTGTGAAGCAGCGGGAATGAGGATCAGCACCTCCAAATCTGAGGCCATGGTTCTCAGCCGGAAAAGGGTGGAGTGCCCACTCTGGGTCGGGGATGAGTTCCTGCCCCAAGTGGAGGAGTTCAAGTATCTCGGGGTCTTGTTCGCGAGTGATGGGAGAAGGGAGCCGGAGATCGACAGACGGATTGGGGCTGCAGCTGCAGTAATGCGGACGCTGCACCGGTCCGTCGTGGTGAAGAGGGAGCTGAGTGTAAAAGCGAAGCTCTCAATTTACCGGTCGATCTACGTCCCTACCCTCACCTATGGCCACGAGCTGTGGGTAGTGACCGAAAGAACGAGATCGCGGATACAAGCGGCAGAAATGAGCTTCCTCCGAAGGGTGGCTGGCCTCTCCCTTAGAGATAGGGTAAGAAGTTCGGCCATCCGGGAGGGGCTCAGAGTAGAGCCGCTGCTCCTCCACATCGAAAGGAGCCAGCTGAGGTGGTTCGGGCATCTGACAAGGATGCCCCCTGGGCGCCTCCTGGGTGAGGTGTTCCAGGCATGTCCCACCGGGAGGAGGCCCCGGGGCAGACCCAGGACACGCTGGAGAGATTATATCTCTCGGCTGGCCTGGGAACGCCTTGGTATTCCCCCGGATAAGCTGGAGGAGAGGGAGGTCTGGGCCTCTTTGCTTAGGCTGCTGCCCCCGCGACCCGGCCCCGGACAAAGCGGATGAAGATGGATGGATGGATGGATGGAAGCAGCCATCCAATGATGGGTACTAACATGTGAATTTTTCAGCAGAAAATGATAAAGAAGAAGAATTATTAAATATCAGATGTCCAATTTAAGTGATTCTGTGTGAATTGTAGCCTAGCTGACAGGAGTAACATTAATGTGGTCTTCTGCTGCTAATGGAGGCCACATACTTCAAGGTTCAATGCTGTTGTACATTCAGAGATTTGTTCTACTACTAGTTTTTGCACCATTCACTCTAAATTCCAGTGATGGTCGTACAGGAAAATCTCAGTAGATCACCAGTTTCTGAATTACTCAGGACAGCCTGTCTCACACCAAAAACCATGTCACATTCAAAGTCACTTAAATGAACTTTCTTTGTACTTTTGATGCTTGGTTTGAGTCAAAAGTGGGAAGAAAGGTCCCACTTTTCTTCCCATCAAGATGTCAGCAGGTCATCTTCACCATGTCTACATGTGATTGACTGAATAGTTATTTGTGTTAAGAAGGAGTTGAACAGGTGTACCTAATAAAGTTTTCCATTAGTGTATACATATGCTGAACACATTATAGTAGATGTGAAATTAAGAAATGAAGAATATCACACATTCATATACTGATGATAGGTATGTTATCGGACCGATATAGAGATATGTTCCCCGAGCTACATCATAACAATGCATATAAATAGAGATACTGCCAAACCTTCACCATGTTCTTAAACAACTTTGGAGATGACCTGAGATAAATATAGCATATGCTGTATATTTTATTATGGCTTTAGTTTATTTTATCTTTAGCTCCTGTTAAGCAACATTCAAAAGGAATGCTTATTTAATCAGAGCCAATTGTTGTAACATTAGTCACAACTGGTTTCTTTAAACTTTTTCTGTCAGAATGTAATTTTGGGGGGATTTAAGAGATAATCTGACATATCTAAATAGCACTTGTGATGAATTACAATTATTAAATCATGAAATGAGCTCAGGGTTTTAATCACAAGTTGACAGTTGAGCTTGTTTTAAGACAGCCAGCCTGCAAAATATTTAGTGTCAAAATGATTACTGGATATTCATTTTGTGCTTCATTAATATATGCAATAAGACATTTGTCTTTTTTCTGCATGCATAATTTCACACTCAAAGCAATTAAATCATTACAGGCTGAAAGTCAGATATAATCTTTTATATGACTAGAATAAATATAGAAATACAATTATCATGAGAGTCTGCACTGCAGTTGGTAGTTGACTACTTTGTAAGCAAAAAACAATTATCGTATCTGTAACAGACAATGTGATTGTACACCACTGAGGTCACTGATACAAGATGGAAACTGCAGCCTCTGATGAACGAAATGTTTCGCATGACTGATCAGATTCGTATACCATGTTGCCATCTCATCCTCAAGGTTTCTGCATTAAGGTTAAGTGAGAGGAGGCTTGAATCACAGCCTGCCTTCGAATAGGCTTGCATTTGACTTCCAAAGTGCAAGAGAGAAGCAAAACAAAGGCAAGCAATGGCAGGAGAAAGACAAACAAACAACGAACAAATATTCCCCCAGGAAGCAAAATTGTCGAGTGGGATATGCTGAAGGAGCCAGGAGGGCTCAAGCTGGAGCACTTCTGGAGATTAATAGAGGTTATCTGGAAGTGTGTTTTGGGTTTGAGGGTGTGGTGGACCTGAAGTGGATGGTAGGTGAGGAGGGGGGACACAGTAGGCCCTTAGCCATCCATCACGGTCCACTGTTTGACTCACCAAACGCCTGTAGTTGAGCTGCCTCTTCCATTATTCATGCCTACAGGAGGCTGGGATGAAGCAGAGCTTTTTATTTTAGCCGGGTTAATAATTCATGCCCTCTCACACAGCCATGGGAAAGCAGAAACAGAGGCACAGACGAGCAGGGGTCCAGGTGGCTAGTAGAACCCGTCAGAACCTCGACTCTTTTTTGATTAGGGAGTCAGCGGGGGTCGCTCCATGCTCATGGCCTTGCTACCTCCCACAGAGAGCAAGCCAGGGACGGCTTATGTTTGCTAGAGGGCTCTGTACCTGAGTATCTCAACAGTTAGCATCATTCTGAGGAATGAAGGGAGGGTTTCCTGAGGACTGAGCTCAGGTTCTTAAGTGTGGCATTGGTGCAGTAAATGTTTCTGTGAAGTCTATTACTCTCTGAATAGAAATCCCAACAAATGAAACTGGAGCATATCCAAAAATAGTATTTCAATGATTCAAAATGTAAGCCTTTTAAGTCTTGGTTACAACTTAGGTTGAAAGACATAAACCCTGGTGAAAATTATATTTTACACTCCATTTTTTAGATAATACGTGATTTGGGTAAAGTGTAAAAAGTCCAATAACAATCATAATTACATTAATTTAAGTAAGTCCGTGTACAGAACGGGAAAGGTCAGAGGTGGCCTGGTTTTACAGTACACTGCATATTGGTTTCTTTGAACTTAGGACTTGCAAGTTTACAGTTTGTTTTGGCTTCACAGCTTTTATCGGTGTCTTTACAAAACCAGTGGGCAGAAATGCTTTAGAGAACAAAAGGTAACCCCACTGTTGTTTACAATACTGCTTTAAGACTGAGCTCAGTTTACACTCTTCAGTCTGTAAGTTATTTTTCATATTTGGAATATTAAGGGTCCAGAACAGACTTTGCAGTACATGCCTCCTACAGTACTTATTGCCCAGCAGTGTTGCTTCGATTAAAAAGAAGTGTCAATTCAGTTATGATGAAGTCACATCAGTAAAGTAGATGTCTTAACACCTCCCTAGGCCCCTTTTCAGACAGCTCCAGTTGTTACCTCTTTCTCAGCATGTCCAGCAGCAGCTAGCGTTATGGTTCTGCTCGTAATGTCAGGAATTATAACCTCGGCTGTTCCTGCTTTTCACTTCTCATCAATCAGAAGACAAAACAAAAAGAGAGGCTTTCCACTTGACAGGTGCTGCTTGTAGAGAATGTGTTGAAGTGTGTTGATTGATAGCTGTCCAAGAGAGATTTTTTTTTCCTGTAAAAAAAAAAAAAAAAAAAAAAAGTGAAAATATCTCTTGTTCTCTCTAACATAACTGTGTAAAGTGTATGCATTTTAGCTACAATGTATCAGATAAATTATAGGTGCAGTTCAGCTGAGAGGACAAATAACCCTAGCTGGAATCTAATGTTTTCCGAGACAATATCCACATGAGAAAATAAGTTTTACTGGCCAAAATATAACGGAAAATGCGTATTGTTAAAACAACAAGAAAGAAATAAGCATGAGAAATTCCTTTAAATAGATGGTTTATACTCCAACACAAAGGTAAATTCATTGAAAGGTAATGGAAAAGCAGAACAGTGCTGATGCTGGTTATTCACACTATATCTGGTCTCAAAACAAACCTGTTAGTCCAAAGCTGCTAGTCCAGTAATGACAAGCGGCCTTATTGGAATTTCTTTCCACCGTCCAGGCCTGAAATAAACTCTCATCATTACACATCTGCCAACGGGGAACCCTATA
Source organism: Maylandia zebra (assembly GCF_041146795.1). Taxonomy (NCBI): domain Eukaryota; kingdom Metazoa; phylum Chordata; class Actinopteri; order Cichliformes; family Cichlidae; genus Maylandia; species Maylandia zebra. The sequence goes on along the minus strand of NC_135171.1, from coordinate 35,295,362 downwards.
CCATCTTCTAATTGATTAAAATGACTATAAAAGAAAATATCAATGAACACAATGGTAGTTTTTTCTTGAAACTGAATCCCAACTATATTGCCAGTCGAAAGCATGAGAATAAAACTGTTTTTTAGAGTTAAAAGGGAAATGCTCAGCAAATGTTTAATCAATAGACAGCTCAGAAAGATGAGCTAAATACGTTTAATGACAGTTGTTTTGCTTTTTAAATCATTGATTGAGGCTGACATCAACTATGTAATTTGCACAATGAAAACTCTAGAACTGTGAATTAGTCTTTTTGTTACTTAACAATGATGTGCTGATTCTCATGGATATGGCAATAGTGTATACACGAATGTGCTTCTGCATACGTGTGCTTCAGTAGCTATCCATCCAAAGCGGAGTCTTAGATTATTAATGTGACTGACCTGCGGTTGAACAGTCAAGTGTGGTCTTTTATCCTGAAGCAACTTAAGCACTAAACCCGAAGGAGCTGACTTCTGCTGATTCCCCTTTGTGTGTTTACTCCCCAGCAACCATCACAATGACACCCAGAAACCAATGAATGCTAAATGCTTTGATAAGCTTTTGCTAGGCTTCAGGTTTTTGTGACTGCTAACATTGTTTTGCTGTGGTTTTACTCTGTTTAGTGTCCAAGCTTTTTCTCTCTGTCACTAGTTCTTTAAGAGGTCAAATGCCCGTTAGAATCTGCTTCTGCAGTCACAAATGTGTTTGTACTTGTACTTTTCTAACTTTCCTTTTACAATAGAAAACATCTTCAGTGTATAAAAGAAGTTGTGGGGTTTTCACAGTTACTGAGCAATAAAGTGAAATGTAATAATTAAAAATTAAATATTATAAATAAGGATGCAATGTGTCATAGAAAAGACTGTGCGTGTATGGTGGTAATTTACCGGCACAAATACAGGATGCAGAAGACAGGAGTAAAATATTAACAAGCTTTTAATGCTGATAAGTCAAGAAATTACAAAGTCTAACATCTGGGGATGAACAAAGAGCAAAACCACGGAATCCAAACATCCAAGATTTATTGGAATGTACAAGAAGCACAGGGAATCCAGACTCAGAAAACACTAGGAATCCCAATACAGGAAATGTTCTACTACAAGGACACACAACTACACATACAACACAACAAACGACAAATGGGAGAAGTAATGGGTGGAGAACTAACACAGCTGAAGATGATGAACATAACGAGACAGGGCAAGTTAAAGTCAGTACCAGACACAGAACAGCTAGCAAATCAAGCAGGAAGTAAAACACAACTAAACAGGCAAAGGGATTAAGTAATCTGATTCAACAGATAGATTTTTTTTGTTTTGTTTGTTAGTTTTTAACAATACAATAATAATAATAATAATAAGTGCAAATCTAATAACGGATGGCCTGAAAACAGAAATACAGATGAGGTTTTTGTAAAAATGTACCACTTTTTTGTACTTTTAACATAACATTTTATAGTAGTTTCTTTAGAAAGCATAAAATAAAATAATCTCCCCCCCCCCCCCCCCCCCCAACCATGGAGATACACGCACACGCACTGCTTGAAACATCAAGTTAAAACTGAGGGATATCTTCCAATTTACACGTAGTGTAAAAACTGCAGAAAGGGTTTAAGGTGTCCTTTGAGAAGGAATGATAGTAAAAAACAAAATAAATCAGTTTAGACTTGAGGAAAATGAAATGCTGATGCTCACAAATCAGGACATGGCATTATCACAACATTTTAAATTGTCACGAACTAGAGTGAGAAGTATCATGAAGAAATTCAAAGAGTGCTGTCATGTTTCGGCTGTGTGGCAGGCAGGGATTGGACCCAAACGCAAACTCACGGGGACAGAACTTGAACTCAAAAGCACAGCTAGTGATGGGACGTTCTGTATCGAGGCTTCGGAGCGTGTGTCGAGTAATGGAGGGGGCGTTTCCGCGAAGCGCGTATCGAGGCTTGCTTCATTTATGGGAGGAGCTGAAAATGATGACGTCCGAAGCCTCGCTGCCCGGCTGTACCACGTGACTGGTTCATGAAGTGGTTCGAACTTTGCCGCGAGATATGACAGCGATATAAACCCCTCAGACTTCATTCAAAAATGTGGGTGTTTGATGGAGAGTTGCGGTTAGAGAGAGTTTGGAGACCGTTTGGAGGTTTATGAGAGTGAGGAGAGAAAGTCAGGAGAGAATGGAGCCAGCTAAGAAGAGGAGGATGTCCTCCCCTGTGTGGGAACATTTTGATTTTATTCCTCCCAACAAGGTATGTGAATTTCTACAGAAGATGTATTGTCATGATACTGATGGTGCAATACAATTTATGTTGAGCTGTCTTGACTTTTGTACAAGGTGAAGTGTTTGCTATGTGCCAGGGAGCTGGGATATAACAACAACACCTCATCCATGCTTAGGCACTACAGAGATTTGCATGAGAATAAGGGGAACACCGAATGTGGAGCAAGACCAGGTGAGCCATCAAATGCAATGATAATATAGGATGCAGTAATGTTACTAAATGATATAACAATATTATACAACTGTTATAAGTTACGTGTGTGATATTTATATTTGTGCTTTGTCTTTATTGTCTTTCCTCAGGAGAACAATCTCAAATAGATGAAGACCTGGTCAGCATGGTGATTGAGGACTCCCAGCCATTTAGCATTGTGGAGGACAAAGGATTCAAAAGATTTGTTAAATCATTAAATCCCAGCTATGTTCTCCCCACTAAAAAGGTCGTAAAAGCAGTGAAAATTTAGTTTTTACAGAATAAAATGTGAACAGGCAGGACTGAGGCTCAAAGCCTCAGTGTGTAGCTGTCCATACCTCAACGTTACAAAAGCACAACCACTGTCCACACCCCAACCACACCTCACCTCACAGTAAATGATCGTTTCCATTTCAAGCATTTCCAAATAATCATTTCCCATACTGCCAGTATAAATATACACAGTATACTGCCATCACTACAATATACATGTTTTACACACTCCTTTTGTTGTTGACATTTACAGACTGTGTGCAAAATGCCACACTCTTCAAATTCATGCCAACTAATATTTTTACGTCCAGTAGGTGTCCTGCTAGAGCAAATGAAGCTTCATGAAGCTTCGCGTTGGGGTGAACCAATTGGATGAAAAGCTTCAGTGCTTCATGGGGCTTCATCTGCCCATCACTAAGCACAGCTTTATTGCTGGAAAATAGAACACAAGCAATACAAAACTAAACCGGGAAAAGCTAATTAAAATGCATACGGGGAGAATCACACACAGCATGAGGGAGACTACAACACTGACAAAGAGAAACACAGGGCTTAAATACACAGAGGGATAACGAGGGAATGAGGCACAGAAGGAGAGCACAGCTGGGAGTAATCAGGCTGGACGAGACAAGGGAAGCAAAACTAGAAACACGCACATGAGACATGGACCTTCAAAGTAAAACAGGAAACACATTGACTGAACTCTAAACATGCAAACTTAACAGCAACTGAGAAGACAGACTATAGGGACCAGAAACATGGTACAAAGAGGTCACAGTAGACACAACATTGAACACAGGGAAGCCATATTACAAAGCCAAAGAACTAAACCTATGATAACCATAACTGAAATCTAGGGAAACAAGAAACAGTACAACAAAGGACTCAAAACATAATCCATAATATAAAAACACGAGATCTCTTCAAAATAAAACTGGAAACATGAGAGGCAGACATGACAACATAAGACAACAGACATGAAACACACGAAGGGCAAGGGAGACTTCACAGGGGTTGAAAACACAAGGGGGAACTAATAAGCAAATGAACATAGGAAACCTAATGAGCTTAAACATACTATAAACATCAAAATGAACTAAAATTCAAAACACTGGGTCATAAGACCCAGGATCGTGACATGTGCAATAGAAAACAAGCTTGAAGGAGGTTTGATGCAAAAGATTTCAAAGACTCAGGAGAGAAATACTGTAGCCTCAAATAAGACAATCATGAGAACCCTGAACAGAAATTACCTGGGAGGTTGCCGAGCAAGAAAACAGAAGAGACCTTCAAACCGCTATCAAATGTCAAGGCCAACTTGGAGAAATACTATGCATACTAGAAGTGCGTTCTTTTTAAACATCCAAAATAAAACTAGCATGTTTGGAAAAGCTTTTGCAAAAATTCCTTGTTCTGTTTAACCGCACTTTGGAAATACTGAACTTTTCATAGGGGGCTAATAATTCTACCCTCATGTGTATTTGTGCATTTCACTGTAGGTCACACTAGGACACTGTAGCAGTAATAATGTGCCAAAATTTTTCTCTTATACTGTTGACAAAATCGCCAGACCTAACTTCATGTTACAGTTTTTTACAGACGCTAGGACACATTTCTCAATACTTAGGTCACTTTTGCAAAACTCCTCACACAGTGAGCACAACAGAAGTCTATGTGGGCTAAACTGAGGATCAGTTATCATTGTTTTGGCACAAAATGCATTCAATGACTACATCTCTCAAATTTCATGAATTATCTTCTCACTCAGACACAACAACTGCCAAAAATCTTTGTACGTACAGGACATTTTGCATGTGCTTACATACTGTTTTCAAAACTGTTAAACTTATGGCCAAAACAATAACACAATGCAAAACTTGAAAAGACAGCAAAATCCAACAGCAATATTTTATTGAAACATATTTTAAATCTAAAAATGCAGTTTAACCAGCCACAGCTTATTCTCATTGTAGATGAACATCTACACAGGTGTTACTCCTTCAATTTTTCAACTCCTTCAATTCTGGCAGCCAGAAGATTATTTCCTAGGTGTATTGCCCTAGATGACATAAGATGTGATGTGGATGAGAACCTGTGGCCAAATGGAGAAGACCGAGTAGAATAGCATTACTATTGTATGTGTATCAGTGGATGGTGTGTATACAAATTCTTGTATCTTGGGATTACTTAGTGCAAAAAAATAAAAATACATAAACAAATATTAACGAATTCTGCATGATGTCTGATTCATTCCAGTAACATATATTGAAATTATAAACAGAGATGTGTCCTTGTTTTACACAAGAAAACACTGTGTAATGCTACATGTTGTTAGTGTTTTTTAGGTCATTGTTTTGTGAGTGACAAAGTGTGTTTGTCGGCTGTCAACCTTTGCTAGTGTTCTGGAAGAATGAGTTTATTTGAGACCTGAATAAAGTGTTTTGGTAGTTGTAGTGCATTTTGAATGTGAAATGAACTGCTGTGCCAAGCTGAAGGTCAGTTAGGAGAATTGTGTGAAGAGTTTTGCAAAAGTGACCTAAGTTTTGGGAAATGTGTCCTAGCGTCTGTAAAAAACTGTAAGCCACACCATGAATCTACTCCGTTTACAGCTTCCTACAAAAGTAATATAAGACCTACTAATTTTCAAATTGTCTCTCACACCCGTGATTCCCGAGGACTGCCACATGGAAGTGAAAATTAAATTGTGGCTCCCCAAACAGCAAGCTCTGTATTATCAGCTGCAGCTCTAAGCAGCAGAAAGATCACACTTCAATACAGCTTTTGGATTGCTTTGCTCAGAACACTGATTGTGTGTGGTAAGGTCCTTATTGATTCAACTGGTGAGACCCCGCTAACTTCTAACTGAATAGCACTAAAGTGCAAATATTCACACAGGAACACCTGTTCTTATATCAACCTTTCTGCCTGTCTGTCTCTGTGTGTGCGTGTGTGTGTGTGTGTGTGTGTGTGTGTGTGTGTGTGTGTGTGTGTGTGTGTTGGTATTAAAGTCTGTCTAGCATCACAGGCCAAGTCACAGAGTCACTTGTGTTCTACTTTTTAAACGGCAAACCAACAAAGAACAGCATTCACCTCCCAGAGTATTTTTAGAGATTTGCTTAAAGTGAGCGTAGTAGCTACAAACTGCATCTTTCAATCCATTATATTAATATTCATGAAAACATCTGAGAATACTTATTCCAGTTGTATGCCATCATGAATAATAATATTCCCTCTGTCTGCATGGAAATCATTGACCAAGATGCACACTGCATTACATCTGACTACTACTGAGTGCCATTTTTTTGTAAGAGCTCAGGTTTTAGAATTATAAACATACCATGCTGGGAAAATGAGCACCTTGAACCTGTCAGACTTTCAAGAGATATAAATTGCTTAAGATGTAGCATCAAAACAAGAACTTTTTTTTTAATGGAAAAGTTACTATTCCAAGGCGAGTCAGATGGTAAGAATCGATAGCAATGGTAATGGATATTTTTTTAGTACTAGCTTGACTTTTGTATATTTAAAGTTCGACTATTTACTTTAATATTAAAGTATTATAACAATTTCTTTACTAGTTTGATACTTGGTGTTTAGTAATTAGAACCAGGCATGCTCAGCTGAGGTACACAGCAGTGACATTACTTCTGAAGGTATTTCATCATAACCCAATTTATTTAACAGATTGGAAATTTAAGCTGGCGCTGGATGAAAATGTAAGACATCACTTTGTAGTTAATTCTACAAAGAACACTGTCTGGTGATTGTGTTGTGAACATCTGTGCTGTGAACATCTGTATATAATGTGAATATTGTTTTTTGAATTATTTAAATATTTTTGTCTCGACTAATGTACTGGATCAAAAGGCAAACACGGCCATAAAGCTCTGCTGCTAAAATAATCAGCAATCACCAATGCTAATGTTCATTAAGCGTTTTATTTATGCTCAACATCCACATGCATTCCAAGGTCAATGTGTGCAACTTTTAGAAGTTCTCAGTCATAACGAAGCAAAAACATTATGCTCTTTTATTATAACAGCAGCAGTGTGGTATTTTTTGTGTGATAATTTTCACCTTTTGATTATGAGTGATCATGAGCGTCAGAAATGTATTTTGGATTTTTTTTAATGAATAGATAGGTTAGTTTGTTTCAAATCATCAAATGTTTAAAACATTTAGAATTTTTTTTTAAACATTTTAATTTTAAATATTTCTAGAACATCTTAGACAATTTTCTTAGTTATATATAGTAACCCAGGTCATCTTCCAATTATATTGGAATTCAAGTGGGCAATCTACTGATAGTTTTTTTTCTGTCATATTTGCTCAACCCATCGTGGCAGTTGAATGGAAATAGCCTTTTCCTCATGTTTGTGACTATGAATGCCATGCTTTTTTCATATTTTAATGAGCCAATACTCATTTGGCACACTTATATTTGCATGTGTGCCAAATTACAAGTCCTGATTCAATGTTATGGTAAGAAAAGCTAGTGAAGTGTTTGTCTTCACTTTGAGATATCCATGCTCAAACAATGCCTCAGATTTCAATGTGTGAAAAAATACCTGAAAGTGGGCAGGTTTAAAACAAACAACCTAAAACAAACAAACCTTCACCAACAGTTTATGCCATAACTGGCCTTATAAATAGTCAAATAAGAACACAAACCATTTGCAGTATTTCCTTCTGCTTCCTAACTTCTTATTTCTTCCCTGTCTCTAGGTCACCCGATAGTCGTCTGTTTCAAGGATAACCTCATTTGAAACCAGACACTGTTTCTTTGATCAACACCGTTGGACAATTGGATGTCGTGTTTTGAGAATTGGTGGTAACCAGGGACCAATGAGGACAACAATCACGGACATTCAAGTGAATGAACCAGGGACCAGGGAGCATCGTATAAGACTACATATCCAAACAAATTCCTGACATTTGATCTAGCATCAACAGTAGCTGTCTCTGAACTCTACTGCCCACCAAATCTCTCTTTGTATTATAGTTTTATTCCTTTGGACTAGAGATCTCAACAGTGAAGATATATATTGACTAAAGGACTCTGGATAACAGAAAAAAAAATCACTCTTGAAACAAAACCATGTGATGTGAAACTTTTGTGTTATTTTCTTGCCACAAAGAGCCCCAGGACTCTTGATGCATATCTGTGTTGATCTTGTGAGATCATAAGCATTTCCGTTCCTTTTAGCCTTATGGAGCAGATATCTCTTCTGTTTCTTTTTGTTAATTTAAAGTGTTTTGTCTTTTTTAAGTTTGTTAGGATGTCAAATCTTCTTTCTGAAAGACAAAAAGACAATGCCACAACAATGAAACCAAGAAAAAATGTAAGATGTTTCGCTACAGCTCACCAAGGGTCAACATAGCTCAGTTCTGCCAAAATGTTTTAATGGTATCTGTTGTTTTCAAAGCCTGGTGACTACTATTCATTACAAATGTCAGTATTATATCAATAAATCTAACTTAATGGATATTGCTGTTTAAAAAAGAAAGTTTGATTTTTATTTTTTTATTTTTTTACAGTTTCTCTTTCTGTTGAGGCATTTTGCATACCAGGCCATAGTGCTGTATAGGCAGGAGCTGTTGGGACTTAAAATTAGCAGGTCAAGCAAATAATCTGACAAAAAAAGCAGGAAGAGGGGGAGAGCTCACAGCTAATCAAGGTTGTGTTCATGGTGGATTTGAAATCTGAAAATCAGCAAATGCAAAAGTAGGCCATGTTCAAAAATACAAATGGGTGAAATCTCATTGCAACGTTCTTCTCAAAATTAACAGACTTAAAAAAAAGTATCTGAAATCTGGTCCAGGGAGATAATTATCTCTTACCCTAAACAACCTTAATCCTATTTGGTTCATTTCCCAAAGTAGATGTTAGTGTCATCCTTGGTTTATTGCATTAAATTAATGCTACCCATCACAATCAAATTATAGGACTTATTTACTTGTTTTTTGAGATCCCATGAGGCTTTTTCTGTTATAAATCCAAAATCCTTGTTACTATGTGTAGTAAAATAAAGCTTCTGAGGGAGTTAGACTGAAGAGTGTACAACAGGAGGTTGGAAGACAATCAGTAAAAGGCACAGGATTATTTAGCCCTAATGACGTAGCCATTTGAATCAGTGGAGTTCAAGATCAAATAAAACATCCGTTCATCTTGACACATATAATATAGTTATTATAGTTACTGATGGACGGGAAGCTCTATCATGAAAATTGGTTAGAACTGGGTTTCTTAGAGAAGTCATAAGAAAGTTAGGGATGCAATTATAGTTCACCTGCATGTGATGTATACCTTAGGGACAGGAAATCACAGTATATTATGTGCCACCCTTTTCTGATATGATAATAAAATAAATTATAATGTATATTTCCTCTATAGGTGTCATGTTTATGACTCTAGGAAAATATCATATAATCTGTGCAAAAATGGCATTTTAGTAATTTCTTTCTGTAAATTTTTTTTTTTTTTTAAAAATCAAACATTACTTTGTGCTACACTTTCATAAATCCAGAGATTGCAAAAGAGAGAAAAAAAGAAAAAGCTTCAGTCTAGACTCAAAACAAACCCTCACTTTATGAGGAATTTCATATTTTCTAAGTCAATTTCCATCTGTAAGTGAAGCGGTACATTTGCCACAGAATGCTTCTTATACTAAACACAATTAATTAAGCAAAAAATGTAAAAAGCTTGCTCCCAAAGACCAGACCCCAGGGACTGATGCTGAAGGGGAGGAATGAGAAGGTTTGCTATGGTTAAGCGATCCAGGTTGCCTCTTGTTTGGTTAGAAATCATTAAATTACAGTAATGACTAATTTCTCATTCCTGCATGCAATTCACTGGAGACCACCATGGATTTAATAAAGACCTGGCGATGAATTACAAACAGTGAATGGCTGAGGAAAAGCTATGTGATTATACAGAGTAATTCATAAGTGCATTAATAAAACAATACAGAAACATTGCTAAATCATTTGAGAAAAAGGCTATTTGCATAATTCATTAAGATTAATCAGACCAGGCAATCTAACACAGTGCTCCAAGGAAAAGAGGGAGAAGACATGAATCCGTTCCCCTGGAAAACCCTTTCTATCTACAAACAATGATACAAATCTACCCTTGGATCAGAGAATTAACCTCTGTGCACTTACAGCCCCTGCAGTGCTGAAACACAATCCTTCAGTCATTCACCTTTATGCGGGCTAATATTCTATTAATAATGAAAGATCTTTTCATACCATTGCTCCTCTGGGTTTTGTTGCTTTGCCATAAAAGACCTTCACAGAAGTTGAATGGAAATACAGGTTTTGTGTTTGGAAACCACAGTGCAAAGCTGAGGTCTGGCTGTTTGACAATTTTGTCATTTACTTCTGTATTTCTGAAGTTAAATAACTTCAAAAACTTCAAAAAAACTTGAAACTGCTGTGGCCCTCACTCCAGACTTTATCGCAATCAGCTCTAATTGGGCACTAGTGTGATTAAGCATTTGTTTGTTTAGTAACATTATATCAGAAAGATCTTGTAGAACTACAAAATTGATTTTGCTTTACAACTCTGAATGAGTAGTATATCATCGAATATATTTCTTAGCTTTCGATATATAAGGACCCAAGCAGGCAGACATGCAAACAACGAGTAAACAATTACTGTTGTTAAATGGACTGATTTTTGTACAGTTATTTTCTACTCTCCTGGAGCACTCAAAGCGCTTTTTACAACATGCCACATTCACCCATTCACACAAATACTTTCTTCTATGCTTTTTAGTGCTTACTTTCTAACATTCACACACATTCATACACCAATGGATGCATCAGAGAGCATTTTTGGGATATTTGGCCTGCAGACTGGGGGAGCCAGGGATCGAATGAGTATATGACCTGCTCTACCTCCTGAGCTACAGCTAATTGTTAAATCTAAAGAACTACAAAGTCAAAAAACTTACTAGAAACTAGAAAATAAAAGGACTACACTTACCTGCCAGTTCATTAGTTACACAGTTTTTAGTACCTGGATGCATTTGTTTTCCTTTCAGAACTTAATTCTTTGTGGCGTAGATTTAGCACGGTGCAGAAAACAGTAATTTTGATCCATATCACAAGATTTAGCTGCTCATCTGAATTTCCCAAATCCACCACATCTCAATGATGCTGTGTTGGACTGAGATTTGTTGACTGTCAAGGCCATTCAAGTTCAGTGAACGCACTGTCAACATCAAGAAGCCAGCACGAAATAATTTTTGACATGCCATATTATCCAGCAGGAAGCAACAATCACACCGTGGTTATAAAGGGATGGGCATGGTCAGCCACAATACTCAGGTACCCTGTGATGTTTAAATTATGCTCAGTCGGTATGACGGGGACCAAAGTATTAACCCCTCCACATTATATTGAACTATTGATACAAGGCAAGACAGATCCATGCTTTCAGGTTGTTGACATCAAACATGTAACATGTGAGCCTGTAAAAATTGTAGCCTCAGTTTCCTGTTCTTAGTTGACAGGAGTGGCATCCGGTATGGTTTTCTGCTGCTGTACCACTAATTCAAGGTTCAAGGTTGTGCATCCAGAGATGCTTTTCTGCATACTGGTGTTGTAACAATGGGTTATTTGAGTTTTTATAGACTTTTTGTCAGCTAGAAGCAGTCTCTCATTCTCCTTTCACCTTTAACCTTTTAGTGTGTGTGTGTGTGTGTGTGTGTGTGTGTGTGTGTGTGTGTGTGTGTGTCTCCTTTAAGGATTTTTCATAGTAGAGAGAGAGATGAAATGATAATCTAGGAATTTCTCTGGATAGATGGGAGAGAGAGAGAGCTAGTGAGAGTGAGACTGATAGAGGGAATGGGAAAACACCAGGATAAAATAGTTATACCTGAAGACAACTGCAAGACATAATTGCTTCCCATAGTTACTATAAATACAAAAAAAGTTATAAATAAAGAAAGCGATAGCACAATAGATAGCACTTTATGAGAAAGTTTGAGAATGACATGGCCTATGCCATGTCTCCAGCGTTTTTCCCAGCAACCCCCTCCTACCTCTGCTCTGTGTCCTGTAGTTCCATTCGTCTTACATTGTCACCTTGCACCTTGTCACCCACCCTTCACCTGATCATTTTATCAACCTCAGGTGTATCAGTTGTTTCAAGGTTTTGGTTCTAGTTTTATGTTTTGTTCTTTATAAAGTACTTTGTTCTAGCCAGGTTTACCCTTGCCTGATGGTCTGCCCTACCTGCTTTGCATATACAACCAACCTTTGGTTAGCCTCCCTCCATATTCCACTGCCATTCCAAGCTAAATTCCAAAACCAAGACAGAGACTGGTTTCCATTTCTCTCCTCATTTCCCAAAACTATGCTCTCCATCCAGCAGTCACGCTTTCTACAGCTCCCTACGCCATCGATCATCTTTAAACCCAAGTTTTAGCATTAAAGTCTTTAAAAGTTTCCCTGAGTCTGTTTGCTTTCTTTGCATCCACAACAGTAAAGTAATTTTGCAACTGTAAAATTACCATGACAGGAATCACAGGATATTTTTAATGACAACTGCAAGTAGAAATCTGGCGTGATAGAAGGAATGCATCCTTGCTTGAGTTGTCAATGTAGCAACTTTGCTTTTTGATATTGCATTGCACTGGAATGCACTGGACAAAACACATCACACTAAATGTTTTTGCCAAGTCATCACAAGTGTTTCTGACACCCCTACTGTGGAGCCAGACTGGTCTGATTAGCATGCCAGTTTTTCCAGCACAGGGATGATGCTGGTCTGTACAAAACCTTTGCTGTTTTAACCTGTTAAGTTTATAATCTGGGCTGTACAATTACTATAAATGTACTGGATTTGGTTTATGTGCTTTTAAAAATTTTTGTGAATAATGAATGTAAATCATAACTGAGATGAGAGTATTAATCTTTGGAACCAGGTGACATCAGTTAGTGATACTGGTAACCAGTTTGAACATTTGTTTGAAAATGAACTGAACACCTCTGGTGCCACTGTCATAGTTGCTGGGTAAATATATTCCTACAGCCAATAACATTTCAATTTTGTGCTGAATTGTCTTTAAATGCTGCAATTTTCCTGTCAAATTATTAAACCTCCTCCCTATTTTTTTTCTTATCAGGAAGAAAAATAGCTCAGAAATTGCATTTAAATCATCCTGCACATTAAACTTCTCCAGTGTATCTCCTGCTAATGGAATTCTTTGAGGTGTGTTATAGTGCGTAGGTTATTAGCTTATAGCTAGTTTCATTGCAATTTTTACAGACTGATGCCTCTGAAGCTGTTGATTAAAATCCTCCCATAACTCCTCCCAGGAATAAATCCCCTGGTCAGCCATCTGCAGTAGAAAATAATGTCAGTAAAATGGCATTTCTAGCTGTGGTCAGGGAGATGCACACGTCTTATTGGCAGTGGATGAGACTGACTCGCCAATCCTATTTTTATTGGAAGGCCATTATTAGACCTAAATTTCAGGTAAACCTTATCTCAGAGTAGCAGCTTCCCAATGGTACCCCCCTCCCCTTTGGTAACATCTAAATGTAATAAAATAATAAATCTAAATAATTGAAGAGCACTAAACCAATTTGCTCATGTTTTGGGCTTATCTAATCAAACAAACAAACTGAAAAAATATACAAATCTAATTTTCCTACTCATAAAAAAGAGAAACAAAAGACAGTGCATATTTAGATCTAAATCAAGCGGGGTCTTGCACTATGCAAAATGTGCTCACTGAAAACAAAGCTCTCAGTTACACAAACACCATCTGCTGGGTTTGCCCAGGCTTTATCTTGACAGGATGAATTAGTTTGAAAAACTGTCAGATACACCCAGCAAAATTAGGTTTTCTCATTTCATAATGAAAGCTGACAGACTGTAATGAAAAACTGCTTGATCTTGAAAACAGCCAAGATGAACTGTAAAAGTCTAACTGGAAAAACTTTGCTGTTTTTTAAAATCTAATTGTACTAGTCTCTGTTTTCAATATCAGGGGTGTTTTTCTACCGTAAATTGGATGTTCTAATTCCGTTTTGGTCAGAGTTTGATGTTATTTCTGACGTCTGTTTTGTGTTATTCTTGTCAACTGTAAGCAGTTTATTTTGAAATGAGTTTCGCCCCTCTCTGTGTGTGCACTGCTGTGACCTGAGGCATAATGGGATTATCCTGCTCAAGGCAAGACGTAGATGCCTTGAATTCTAATATCAAAGTATTCCTTGCTGTACCTGACACCTCCTTCTCTCTGTGTTTCTCATGCCTGAGTACACTGAGAAGCGATTAGCCCATGAATCGCAACACAGCCCGTGAGCTGTTTCGGCAAGTCATTCACACATTCTGTTGAGTTTTTTTTTCTTTTCTTTTTCTGGTTATTTACAGCAGCATGTACTGTACTTTTGCATGCGCTAGCAGCAGGTTTCTGAGCAAACCAAGTGTCAGCTAATCATATGTAGTTTTTATGTTACCCAAAATGCTGTAGAGAATTCTGAACCACTGTTCTCAGCAAGTCTGAAGCTGTGCTGTGTCCTATAGGCGTCGTTTCCAAGTATGGTGTTGACAAGACATTAGTGCTGGCCAGTGCATTTGCTCTTGCTTCTCATCAGAGACCCTCTCAGCTCCCACACTGCATTATCACAAGGCCCTCGGGTCAGTGAGAAGGCCTGCTGTAATTTGAAAAGGAAATTATCTTTTGTAGAACTTACTCAGACAGACAAAAAGTAGGTAGAGAAGAAGAGGACGGGTGGGTGGTTGTAAACAGGCGGTGGGGGAGGGGACTTGATAGGAAGGTGAAACGTTCAACCTCACCGGCAGTCTCCTAAAGGGTTAATGGGAGCGAGGCCTGCAATGAGCTGACATATAACTGGATGGGCAGAGAAGGAGAAGCAGAGACATACAAAATGACATTCTGATGGATTTCTAACTGCCCCATTTCGTGATATGTACCTGCTCATTTATTTATTTATTTACCTCATTTCTTGATGCTCGAGAAAGAATCCATTTTTTTTTTGCTAATGATCAGGTTACACTGCAGGAGCAGGTGGAGTCTCAACGAGGAATTTGATGATTGAGGGGACCAGAAGATGATGCTAATAAAAATCTTTCACTTATTAGGTCAGCGGTCCATTGCCTTTGTCTCTAAGATGAAGCTGGATTGTGTTTTGTGTAACCCAGGGGTTTTAGTCCAGAGAACGATCATTATTACAACTAGTATAAGATGTTAAGATTCATTTCTTTTAAATTATGTACAGAAATTCAAAGTCCACTAAGGATAAAATCATCTAGCTTTGGTGACGTTGTGTCATTTTGTTTTTTCATGAAGCATCTTCACAGCTATTGGATGGATTGCTGTGAAAGTTTTTTGCAGACATACCCACAGAAATAATTTGGAACTTGGCTTTTCAAGACATAATCATGGAATTATAATCAAAGTCAAGCTAAAACATAAATTTCAAAAAAGGCGGGATGCTGTATAAAATGTAGATAAATAAATCTCCCAAACAGATATTTTATTATTAATAGAATATAAAATACATGGCTCAAGAGTTGGGAGTTCGCCTTGTAATCGTAAGGTTGCCGGTTCGAGCCCCGGCTTGGACAGTCTCGGTCGTGGTGTCCTTGGACAAGACACTTCACCCGTTGCCTACTGGTGGTGGTCAGAGGGCCCGGTGGTGCCAGTGTCCGGCAGCCTCGCCTCTGTCAGTGCGCCCCAGGGTGGCTGTGGCTACAATGTAGCAGTGTGTGAATGGGTGGATGACTGAATGTGTAAAGCGCTTTGGGGTCCTTAGGGACTAGTAAAGCGCTATACAAATACAGACCATTTACCATATTAAACATTTAAAGCGAGACAATGCATCGTTTTAAGAAAAATGGTCACTTTGACTTATTTTAAAAACAATCTGAAAACATCTGGAAACTGAAATCAGCAGCAGGTGGACATTGGGAGAGAAATGTTTTTCTATTCTTGCCTAGTATAGGATTCTAACTGCTAAATCATTCTGGGTTTTTTCTGTTGTATTTTTCATTTCATGATGCTCCAAATGTTTTTAGTTGGTGCTAAACTGGACTGCAGACAGGCCAATTTAGAGCCCAGATCCAGACTTCTATAAGGTATGTTGCAGATATAGATGCAGTATGTCCTTTAACATTGATTTAAAGGACATTCCTGAAAAATACATCTCTGGATGAGAGCATATGTGGCTCTAAACCTTATATATGTCTTTCAACATTGATGTGCAAACTACCAATTCCATAGGACTAATATACCCCCATAACATCAGAGGTTTTCTCTTTTGAACTGAGTGTTGATAACAAGCTGGATGGTCCCACTCCTCTTTAAACCAGATCCAGTATCAATTTTTCAGTAAAGAATTTCACATTTAAATTTGTCTGGCCACAAAACAGTTTTCCTCTTTGCTTCAGTCTGCTTAAATGAGCTTTTTCCCAGAGAAGAAGCTGGCACTGTTGGATCACATCCAGATATGTCTTCTTCTTTGCATGACAGTGCTTCGATTTGCATTTGTGGATGGCACAGTGAGCTGTGTTCACTGACGATAATTTATGGGTTTATGATTTATCATTGTCATGATTTCTGGTGTTCCTGAGCCTGTGATTTCTATGACAGAATCATACTTGTTTTTAATGTCCTGCCACCTGAGGGCCCAGGTGGCAGGAGAAGCAAATATTGATTTTCAATTTTCTGTCTTTTGCACAAACATGTTTCCAGATTCTCCATTTTCCAGAGCCTTTTTTACCCTGGTCCCAAACTTGAGATGTGTTGCCACATAGTACATTTTATTTTGATATCTTTTGATATATTTTCCATGTTCTGTTGCAACTATCTCGGTTTATACGATTTCTTCCTAAGAGGTAAAACTGAAAGTGTAAATCCTCTTCTTTTCCATTTGATGAAACATGCAGATGAATGTCTGCATATTAAAAGTACATTGAAAATTAAGCCATTCTCATACTATTAAGACTGAAATGAGAGAATAAACTTTAAAAATTAAATCCATGAGCCTTGTCAAAGCTCACACAAAAAAGAAAACTACAAAAGCATACTTACTTTTACTTGGTTTGATGCTAGATTAATGGTTTACTACATTGGGATTGGACATTCATGTACCACCTCCTCACAGCCATATGGAAGTTTACAGGTGACCTTGGTGATTAATAAAAACAATTTATCAAAGTAAATAGCTGAAGATACAAATTTTTGACTCTAAGCCAATGACTGATTTAAGATCTGCTGCCCATGAGGTACAGGGGAACTTCCTCCAGCAGATGTTCCTGACTAATTATCTATTGTTGCAGAAATCCCACAATCCCTCAGTTCCTCTGCTGTCTTCCGGTGGGAGTCTGGTCATTCCTGTTTCATATCCTTGGCTTGGTCTCCACTTACCTGGGGCACTCCTCTCCATCTGTGAGGACAACCAGAGAGACACAAAGACTAGCCCACCACCAGCAGCATACAAGATTATACAAACCTTTAGCCGTCACTTTCAAGTGAAAGCTACTCTCTATCCTCTTGTTTAACCTCAATAGAAGAAGAGTTATATAAAATGCAACAGTCTAGAGCTGTTATGCTGAAGTGTGCTTGGCAAAACATTGTGATGGTGTGGCTATTTATGGAAACACACCTTTGTGTGTTCTTAAAGCAATTTTAAAGCAATTCAGTTTCAATTTATGTACTCGGATTCAACAAGTAGATTTAACTTAACATTATCACGGAAAAAGAAAAAATCTAGAATTGCAAGCAGATACATTTGAAGTTACTTTAACAGCAGCGTGCAGACTTAATGTGATGTGAACCCCTTTTCAAAAGTGTTTAGTATCTGAGACGTAAATGAGTTTTCTGCTCTTAACACTGTTGCCTACAATGAGCATGTTGGCACATTTTATAACCAATGAATAATTTAACAAAAGAGCATTAACATGGAGAGAAATTGAAAAAGTGCACATACTTCTACAAATACAGCCTGAATATTTCAGGAGGGAAAGGTCTAAGAAAATCAGTAGGTTTAGCTGCATAACATGAAACGACAGAATACTTCTGTTTCTGTCAGCTGTCTAAAACTCCCCAGCCTGTACTAGCATCTTCCATTCGGACTAATGGACCAGCTGGTTGCAAAAACCCTTCGTATGTGCAGAGAAAACTCCAGCAGCACCTCAGACAGCGCAGGCCGAAGCAGAGCAGAGCTAGAATGGATTAAGATATGCCTGGCTGCCTTTTGCAGTCCTGTCAATGTGGGCTGGGTGTCTTTGCTGCACAGATCAGAGAGACGCAGGAAGGTCATTGCCACTGGGAAAAGGAGGCAGTGAAAATATTGTCCTGACAAGATGTAGAGTGACTTTTGTAACCTGAGGCTCGTGTTTTAGATTAAACCATGTTGGCTGATAGAAGAGGTGACGTCAAAGGAGGTGTAAGGGAGGGAATTGAAGGTGTTGATGTCGACACCTTTGAATTAGCAACTCTCTCCTTCAAATCAGTTTTCATAAGAATTATGATGAATAACTGATCAAAGGTTGTTTATTTGCTGCTCATTTCTGGACTAGAAAGTTGAAAATGTAAGTCTTAAATAAGTAACAAAATTCACAAGACTGCAATACGAAGCTGAATATTACACATATAAACTGTATTATGATATATTGTAGATCTCTGCAATTGTGTATGTGTGATACATATACCCCCAAAAATTGATTCTGTTCATCTGGATGTCGCATTCCCATTGGAAACGCTATGTCCACATGAACAGAATCAAACTTTTGGGATTTACTTACCTGGATGATTGAGCATACATCAAGACACATGATACATATATACTGCTCAAAATAAATAAACAGAATATAGCATCAAGTCAATTAAGTAGAGGCCACTGACAATTTTTCCTTCTTTATTTGTGTTGACTGTTTTAACCCCCCTAATTTTCCTTTGGGCTAGGGTCAGTGTTACCACAGTTAACACAAGGCAATACCTGGACCCCACTGAGGATGCACAGGTAATGTAACTCTTCCAGGATGGCACATGCCATTGCCAAAAGGTTTGCTGTGTCTCCAAGCACAGTGTTAAGAGCATGGAGGAGATTCAAGGAGACTGACAATTACTCTAGGAGAGCTGGAGAGGGTCATAGAAGGTTGTTAACTCATCAGCATGTCTGGTATTGAGTCCTTTTTGCAGAGAGGAACAGGACAAGCACTAGAAAATAACCTCCAGGAATCGGAAACATAGTTCATTAGAGTGGCCTGAGGGCCTGACATTCTCTACGAGCCCTGTGCTCATGCCTGCACCATGGAGATCATATGGCATTTGCCATCAAATACCATAATTGGCAGATCCACCACTGGTGCTCTGTGCTTAAGCGCTTTGTGTGCTCAGAGTAGAAAAGCGCTATATAAGAACCAGCCCATTTACCATTTACCATGATTTACCTCTTCAGGCTAGGCACTGGCACTCTGATTGCCATTAGGTATTGCTATGAAATCCTTGGGCAGTGTCAGACCCTGCGCTGATACAGTGGTTCCTCTTGATGTAAAACAATCCTAGCCTAATATGAGACTGTGTCCTTCAGTAGTATCAATTCATGAAGGAATTGACACCATTGACTGCCCCATGTCCCGCCCCCTGCCCCAATGCTTGCCTGTACTAAATCAAATAGAGCACCTCTGGGAAATGTTTCCATCCATCCAGCGCCACCAGGTTGCACCTCAGACTGTCCAGGAGCTGGAAGGTGATTTCCACAAAAGTCTTTAAAAACTTCTGTCTCAAACCAGCTTGCTTTTAAGAAAAATTCTTAAAATGTATTTCAATTTTAGACATTTATTTCTTTATACCTTAATAATGTATCTAAACAGCTTGGTATCACAGGTTTTACTCAAGCTGGATTAAATAAAAAACATTTGTAGAAGAATATTTTCAGCCACAGATTAATTAGTTTCCTGATAATTCAAAAAACATTTCCAAGTGCAACACTGTAGCCCACCGTGTTTTTGTCATTGATGGATGTTTATAAGCTACATACGACACTGGTAATAGAGAATGAAACGCTTTTAATTGGATCTCTTTATTGTTTGTTTGACTCTTTTCATTTAACTGACTAATGGTAGGAAATATATACATGTTGATTTTTAGTTTTGAAAGAAATTGTGTTATTGTCATTTGGGTGGTATTAAAGATCTGTGTGCATGCTGCAGTGAGTAAACACGTTGAACACAGAGACTTTTGAATCTGATTTCAAAGTAGCTTGGCACAAATCTTAAATGACACATTTAAATGCATGTAGACTCATTTAAAGAAAAAAATATATCCGATAATGGACCAATAGTATTGACTTTAGAGGATACTTTTTTCTTATTCAAACTGCTTTACTGCTTATTAGGTCTGTATTTTATGGAACCATTGTGCCGATTTTGCAGTTTAGGTGTGGTTCTGGCAAGGTCCAGAATATCACAGCAGCACTCCCGATTAGTTTGGCTGATTCAGGGTTGTTAGCCATTTTTTAATTTCCCATTAGACCTACGAAATTCTATTCATGTTTCTCTCAGGTAACCCATTAATTTGCTGTGATGCATGTGAGATGGTGAGTGAGGGCTCTTTGCCAAGAGTTGGTTAGCATTTTATGCATAAAAGAAATACAGAGTGGAGCAGATGGTTACATTAGGGACTGATGATACTGACACAATGCAGCATGTGAATGTATCTTTGTGTGCAGGTGTGACTAAATTACATACTTATTCTGTTTGTTTTTATTAAGATATTAGAATGTGATGATGTGCATAGAGCCTGTGTTTTATGTGTGTCTTTGTATTTTGTATGTGCTTTAACTGTATAGGATACAGATTGAATTTGCACAACTGCAGAAAATGAAAAGTAAAATCAAACACCGAGCAATGTATTAAAATCCATCAGTGTTTTGATCTGCAAAGATAGGAAATGCTTGCTCATGGAGACAGCACATTTTTGCCTGTGGTGTCTGAACAAGTGAGGCCTGACAGAAGGCTTGGCTGACTCCACACTGCAGGACTTCACTTTCATTAAACTCCATGTGAATCTCAGCACACTTTTCCATTGTTGTCTGCACAGGGCCACCATTTTTCATTTTGCTATATACTGTTGGTTTACCACAGCGTGACTCTGAGCTTATGAATGTGCTGTAACAGAAGTTTGTGGATTTAATTATGTGATATAGCATCACAGCAAGGGGCAAATAAAACAGGCCTAATCACTAATAATAAATCTAAACTGTACATTTCACATGCATCTGGGGTTGCAACTAATGATTATTTTTATTGTTCACAAATTGTACTCTTAGAACCATATTGTTTTTTATAGGTACAGGCAGTGTTGTTCAAGTTACTTGAAAAAAGTAATTAGTTACTTATGACTGATTATATCTCCAAAAAAGTAATCCCATTACCATGCTGATTTCTTATTTTCAGAAGTAATTAGTTACTTTTTAAAAACATGATATACAACCTGAATACTTAACCCTTCTTTGGCCCTGGGACCATTTTTGGTCCCAGGGCCAAAAATGGTCCCAGGGCCAAAAATGGTCCCAGGGCCAAAGAAGGGTTAATAAAGCAATAGACCTTTCAGCCCAATTCTATTTTTTATGCATAATCCATCATATAAAATGTAATCAAATGGAAAAGTTTCTTTTTAAAAATTGTTTTATTAGTTTTAATCTTTTCATTTTATGCACATTGCATTAAGCAAAAATGCAATTATATGCAACATTCTCTGACTTGAAGAAATTTGTTTAACATTTAAACCTATTTTCTGCATATTCCAGCACATAAAATAAAATAATATTTTTTGTTTACACTCACTCTTTCAAATAGATGCAAGTAAAACACAGCAAAAACTAAATAAAATCAAAGATTCAGCGGCACTAAGTCCTGTCTCTCTTAAATCTATTTTCACCTGTTTAGCAGGAGTGGAGCAAGCGGAGGTTTGCCTGGTGCCACAGTGATCATGTCAGTGGGGGGATCCGGGGGTTACTCTGTGAATTTCACATTCCCGTGGCAGCGTGCTAGGTGCTTGCTCAGATTTGAAGTTTAATTTTTCACAGTAGAAAGAAGTTTTCTTCCCATGCAGCGTGTACAGTGGACACTATTGTTTTTTGTCACTTTTTTACAGAATCACTCTCAAAGTAATTTCAGTACTTCCACGCTTTTACCGCTACATGGTCGTACTCTCTCCCACACTCCATATTATCCATTGTTGATGTACACACGTCTGTTGCTGCCACGGACGTTGCACGAGACACTCTCACAAACAAAATCACAGTTTAGTAACACAGTAATACAGCGTGCTTACTGGAAAGTAACAGTAATCGAATTACTTTTTGTAATAGTAATCCCTTAGATTACTTGTTACTTGAGAAAAGTAATCAGATTAGAGTAACACTTTACTTGTAACAAGTTACTGCCCATCTCTGGTACACATCTCTGCCATCTTTCGGTTACTGCCGATCTCTGGGTACACATATCACAAGTTTTGCAAATGAAATGTCTGGTAATGATCAATAAATGATGATGTGGGTTGTTTTCAGTCAGAGCAACAGCTAGGTTTGATTGACACAGAACATTGATCTCAGATGTCAATAGTTTTTAAATAAGAGTGCCAAAGATAGAAATTATTGGCAGAGCACAGGGGTCTCATTGTACTGAATGCATATATGGCTAGATAGATGAGCAGACAAAGAGAAGAATCAAATAAGTGACTGAGAGGTTTATTGACTTATTTTATCCCCATTTAGTGACATTTCTCTACTATTTAATTGCCATAAAATGATCAGAGGAACAAAATGTCATAATGCAGTCCTTTCAGTTCAAGCGCCTTTTGTAGAGGGCCAGATAAAAAAGTCTTTATGTCAATTGTAAGATGAATGCATTTGACAATAGCAATACCTTCCCAGTTTCCATAGCCTACTCAAATAAATATGTTAGCCTGAATTCACTGCTGATATTCACTAGCTGTGCTTTTCTTATTACTTACTTTACTGAAGATGGCAGCCCATCTAAAATGTTAATAGGCATCTAAGCCTGACGTGTATTTAAAGTGAAGTATCAGATTTCAATCTATCATGCAAACCCTCCTCCCAGTAATAAAACATATATTTTCAAAGATGCATATCATGGTGTTATGTTTGTCATAATTTTCAAAGGTGGCAAACATGAAAGCCGTAATCAGTGTGAAGATGAAAAGAAGCAAAGGAGCCCTCATGGAAGAAC
The DNA here is from genome assembly GCF_041146795.1 of Maylandia zebra. Classification (NCBI taxonomy): domain Eukaryota; kingdom Metazoa; phylum Chordata; class Actinopteri; order Cichliformes; family Cichlidae; genus Maylandia; species Maylandia zebra. Next base: position 35,272,362 of record NC_135171.1, on the reverse strand, counting down.
CTCTGAGGGGCTGGAGACATTGCAATTATAGAAACTATTGACTTGTGTTTCCCAAGGTATGATCAATTGCAGTGAAATAATGACATCTCTGTGTTGTTTTGACCCATTCACTGCGAAGGCAATTTATTTTGTGTGACAGGAGGCTTGCAAGGGACAACTCAGCTGATGTGTGCCAGAGATCAGGCAGAGGAGAGATCTCAGCTGGAAAGACAGAGAAGAGAATCAGAGGAAGGTCACTACTTTGTACACTGGCCTCTTTTACCAAATGTTTTCTTCTTTTTTTTTAAAGTACTCAGCCTCTCTTTTGATCATCTTCACAGTTGTTTTAATTTATTGTAATTATTTATTTGCATTTTCACAAGATTCCTGTGCGTGTAGAGTGTTTATAAATAAATATTCCCCCGTTATTCTCCAAATTACAGCATTTTAATGTCACTGATGTCATGTAAACACAGACTAATTAAATATGGAAATAATAATGAGAGTCAGTTGAGGAGTGTGGCAGGATCTTTTTTTTTTTTTTTTTCTTCTTTTTTTTGCCTGTCCCGTTTGGCTCTTTTGCCATCAGAATTGTTGTCTAAAGGCAAAGAAAGATGCCCAACGGATTTACTTTACCAAATTGACCATCCCAGCCTTGCCGTAATGGTCCATTTGATTCACCTTTTATTGTTTCTTTTATTTTCACTTACTGAATACGGGACAGACTTGACTGGGGGAAAGAAGGGGAGAAAGAAATAGGGAAAGAGAAACAGCTGAGAAGAGGGACGGGGGAGAAGGGCAAAAGACAAAAACCAACTGGGCTCCTTTGATCAGCTCCATCACCTAGTGGGGGTGGGGGGTCATAGTTTGGTCCTGCCTTCACTGTTGTGATTGGTGTGGGGGTAGGGACAGGCTTAGGGCGTCGGGGGGTTCCCCGGAGGCATCTTCCTTGGGGGGCTCAACCCGGGGTAGCGGTCATGTCCGGTTAGGGGCTCTGTTGGCTCTCAGGTGACTGTTTCCTCGCGGCTGCGTGCAGCGGGGCTAGGGGAGGGTCTGTGCTGACGGACGTGGGTTACTGACCTGGTAGCCTGGCTGCCCCTGGGTGGGTCCGGGATGGGCGTGAGGTTCTGGGGGCGCTCCGTCTCTGGGCTGGGACCCGGATCGGGCCTCGGGGGCTTGGGTCCTGGTTGGTGTGTTGCCGGGGTTGTGGGCGGGTGGGTGCATGGGGGCCCAGCCCTGGAGCAGGGTGCCGCCGGTGCATCGAGCCACCTGGGGGGCTCTTCAACTGGTGGGGGAGATTGTCACATCTTGCAGGAGCTTTCCTCTCCTCAGGAGCTCCCTCTGCAGGAGGGGGAGATACAGGAGAGGTGGAGGAAGATCTCAGCCTGGGTGTTTATTGTCTTATGTAGTCTGGAAGATGAGTGGATGGTGGGGTGGGTGCAGTTTTCTCTGTGGTGGGGTTGGGTGGACTGTCCCGGGCTCTGTGGGGCCGGGAGGCGCTGCTGCACTGGGCCCTGGTCTGGATGGGCCTGGGCCCCCTTTCCCTGGTGGGTCGCGGAGTATGGGGGTGCCTACTGGGGTCAGCGGGGGAGCTGGCCCCAGGGAGGGGTCACTTGCCCCTCCCTTCCTTCCCTCCCCATCTCCAGCTGCCTCCCTCTTCCCGCTCCACCACAACCACCCACACATGCAGGACCTTGGAGTAGGGGTATGTCACCAGGGTGCAGAGGAGGCTACCCCCCCCCGTCCCCTTCTGGCTGCCTCTGCCTCAATTTTATCCCACAACTTAGACATTCACATTACTCACACTCTCATTACACATACATATAGGATCTTGGGGGTGGGCACGATACACGGAATCCAAAGTACCATCAGGGTGTACACCCCACCCCTGGCGTCGTTGCCCACCTCTCAATTTTAAATACACGTAGACATTGAGGGCTAGCAGGAGGGACCATACGCTTACCTGCTGCTCTCTGGCAGGTAGCTCCATGCCCTCCTGGGTTTTAAATGCACCTTAGAACACAAATGCATCAACACTACAATGAGCGGGTGGAGGGAGGTTTGGAGTCTTCTCTCACCCCCGTTCTCTGCGACCTGCTGGAGCGGGGGGGCTAGGAGGAGGAGTTGGCCGTCCGACTGCGGTCTGGAGTGTGGGGCCTTCCTGCTGCTGCGGAGTCGGGGCGGTCTGCCTCCCCCCACCGCAGGGAAAAGGGTAACACCACCTGGGTCTGGGTGCAGTTCCCCCCTTCAGGGGCAAGGGTACCTAGACCCGGTTTGTAGAGTACGCTTGGGGAGTGTGATCGTGTGTACAGCGTCTCTTTATGTCTGTCTCCACATTGGTTGAGTGTGGAGTAAGTGCATATGAGAGCATGAGGGTGGGAATGGATGTTTGTATCTGTGTGTGCCTGTATGTCTGTGTCTATATGTCAGGTTGGGTGTCAGGCGCCACCTCTCTGGGGACATCTCAGGCCCTCCAAGGTTTGGAGGCCTATCTCCCCCTACCACCACTTCCCCTGCCAGTGGCGGACCCCCTCAGACATCGGTGCGTTGGTGGTTCTCTGTGTCCGGGGATGGGCGTCCAGGTACACACCGGCTCACTCCTTGGCGGCCGCTTATCGGGGCCTGGAGCCTGGGGCTCGCTCGGGCCACTTCGGAGGTGGGGTGCCCCCGGCCTCTCGGCCTGGGGCTCGGTCACTCAGGCGCGGCTGGCTGCCGGCGGAGCTAACGGGCGCGTCACTGCAACTCCCCCTGGCTTCTGCTCCGCGGCTGCTGAGTGAGCCCTCATCTGGGACTCTCCTCAGCTCTTTCTGGGACAGTGGCGCGGCTGCCCCTCTGTTGGTCTTCCTTGGTCTCTTGTGTTCTGGGGGCCTCTGGATGTCTGGAGTTTTGATCTCCTCCATACCTGCTTCATGCCCTGGAGGACGGGGCTGTGGCCCCCCCACACCCTCTAGCAGATTATTACAGGAAGGAACCTTTTAAAAAACAAAAAACAAGCGCGTCCATGCTCACAGGTGTACACACGGGTGATCACACCCACAAACTGCACCCTTTTTGGCTCCTACCTCAAAGCACACTGTGTTCTGTTGGTCTTGTGTGCTGCACAGTGGTGTTTAGTGTTTGGTATTTGCTGTCGTATTCCCATGTATCATTGTGGTGTTGTTTGTTCTGTTGCTCTTGTTCTCTTCTGCTTGTTTTCTTTTTTCTTTCTCAGCAGGTGACCCAGGTGATTGATATATGCATTTTTTTCTTCTCTGCCCGTGTGGCAGGATCTTTAACACTTTCCCATAGTTTTGATAATCAGGATATGATAGATTAAACGCTAGGATTAACAGATCAATGAAAACCTCATCACCTCCAACCAGTCACCGCAGAAGGCTTGCCCTCCCTGATCTTGGTTCTGCTAGAAGTTTCTTCCTGTTGAAACTGAGTTTTTCCTTCTCACTTTTGCCAAAGGGCTTGCTAATCACATAATACAATATGTATTATTGGTATTATTGTAGGGTCCCTACCTTACAATATAAAGTGTCTTGAGGCAACTGGTGCAATATAAATAGAAGTAAATTGAAAATTCAATTTCCTGATTATTATTATTATTGCTGTGCAAATCGAGACCTTTCAGCTTAAATTTAAATTTAAATGGTGTTTTCCCTCCATATGCATGTACTTTCACAAATAATTCAGGATTTAATTTAGACATTTTCAAATATATGTTGTCTAATGTTATGTTATGTTACATGTTACACACAGTTTATCTGTGAATCTTGATAGTGTCCCTCCCTTATGGAAGACTGTTTCTGCAAAATAAATAAATAAATAACCTGAAATTTTGACTTATGGATGGAAAAAAATGTTTTGCAAAAAACTTTTTTACAGTGGTAAAAACCAGCTTGGAGCCCTTAACTGGACACGCAGGAGAACATGGATAGATGGTTTGATGGACAGATGAATGGCTCGAAGCTGAAGTACCCTTATAATAGGCTGACATAGCTAAAGGTGTATGTAAGGCTACAATCTGACACTGGTTTGTGTCTTTCTACCCTACATCTGTACTCTCATATAATAATAATAATAATAATAATGGATTGGATTTATATAGCGCTTTTCAAGGCACCCAAAGCGCTTTACAATGCCACTATTCATTCATTCTCACATTCACACACTATCTCAACTCTGTGATTTTTTTTCAGTCTTCTGTGTTACTTTGAAAGAAAAGGAAAAAAGAAAACCTTCCAAAACTTTATTCACTGTGTTATTGTGTCATAATTTAACTTGTCTACCTGTCTACTCAGCATTTTCCTGTCCCTGTTGGCAGCCAAAGACCTCGGTGAATCTTCACAGCTCTCCAGAGAAGCTGAGGTTCACTGCTCTTCATCAGGTGTGTGCTCTGGTCCATACTTTATATTGTGCTACGTGTGAGAGTATTTGTTTAGGAAGTGACAATATGAGATTAGCTAGACTAGATTAGATAAGACTCCCAATAAATCAGTGAATTTTGCTCTTAAACTTGTTGAACTAACATGCATGTTATGTTACAAAAGCACCGAATGCTAGGAAAATGAGCAGATCATGGGGGAAAAAACAAAAGAGCAAAAAATGTATGCTGACTTCAGGCGTAGGCATATTGTTAAAAGAATCTGAAAATTAATACATACTGTATAGTATGTAGTGTGGATTTGGGAGATGGAATATCTGTGTTGTTGCTGCTTGTGCTGATCATATTGCTCTCCTTTGCCCCCTCAACTGGGGAACAGTTCAGCTATTGCCTGACTTAGCAGATAACTGTTTATGGAGATTACTGCCCCCAGATCTGCTTGTGGTTAATGTCTTTGCACCTGCTGGCTGCTAATTTCTGCTCTTAAGCTTATGCTGATCTGCCGGCAGTGTTTTCTACAGAATTAAGTAAGAATTAATTTTCTTTTCTTTCTCCATTATATATTCTGTGATGTTATATTGTGTAGAAGAGAAATAATGTAGCTTTGAATATTTTCCTTTTGGGCCTTTATTATCGTTTTGTACTGAATTAGTTTTGCATCATTGTCTCCACTATTGTTTCCTCCATTTCAGAAATGCTCTACTGGTTAACTTAAAACTTTGTAATATTGGCATTTAGGAAATACAAGTATGCTCATAGTCAAATTGCATTTTTTCTTCACTGTCCAAAAAGGAAACTTGGAATTTGTCACAAATTGCAGGGGTAGACATTTTAGATGTACAGCATCTGTGAAATATCTTGCAGCTCTGATACAGACACATAGACACATGGACGCACATCTACAAGCTAATATCTGTGGACTGATGGTCTTAAGGAGCCCCTGTTTGTACCTCTCATGTTATAGAACGCATTTTTGCTGAATTCAAAGAAACTATTACTTTATCTCAAAAGGTCATTAAAACACATTTCTGTTTTGGATTCATTTCCAGAATCATCAAAGACAGCATTATATTAAGCATTTCTTTCATCTGTTTTTAAAAAGGAAAAAAGTTCCTGGGATTTATTTAGCATATTCTATGACAAATCATTATACACTACAAAAGCTGTTATTTTATAACTGACAGACTATTATGACAAATCTATTAGACCATTTCTCTATGTAAGGTTTATGCCACAGCTTCCTTAAATTAACAGTAAGCAGTCTAATACATTTGGTAAGCTTCATATTCACGAAGCTGATCAGTGCTCTTGTTCATGCATAACCTCTGCTGCCTCAAAAGTTACAGCCCACTCTGTATCCGCTATCCTGTTGTCACAGTATAAGCTATATGCTTAGCCTACAAAGCTGAACGGAATTGGGGTACTGCAAAAAAAAAAATACAATTGATTAATTGTATTTCTAAATTAATTAAATGTATATATATATATTTCTTAATGATTCATGAGATGGTTGTACTTTGGCTTTCTCATTATTTAAACAATATAATCATTAAATACAACATGTACATTATATCAGCCTGAGAGTTGCAGCCTGAGAGTTACGTGGCCAAACCCAGACCATTTGTTTTCCAGGTGGAGGATTCTTTCATTTTTTAACAATTTATACCATAATAATTTACAGTTCATATTTGTGATACACAGTATAAACTATTTGTTTTGATAGACTAAAAAAATTAGTCTTCCTGCCATCTTGCTTTTATGTATCTGAATACGATTTAGAATCTATCACATCTATTCTGTGCATGCAATATTTTACACTACACATAACTTACTTTAAATGACTTAACTGTATTAAGACTTTTCCCTACCTGTCGCCTCAGTCATGGCCTCCGCATGCTTATTGGGGATGAGCTTATCTGTTGCTCTGATGCTACAGAAGCATTCCATTAAAAATTGTTATTCGATATTCCATGGATCACTGGAACCTTTAACCCTTATTTATGTCTTAAAACACTAGGATATGTGTGATTCATCATATATCTACTGAGCTCTAGCAAATACTCTAGGCTAAAAATCTTGGTTATATCAAATGTTATGCTAGCCTTGTAGCCTATGCTGGCAATGTAGCATTTTGCATTTTCTCTGTACTTGCTGAAATTTCACCCTCCAAAGCGTGAAATGCCAACACGATGGGGATAAAAAACAAACAAACAAAAACATCACCCAAGATAAATGATTAATTTGTTGAATGATTTTGCTGCTTCATTGGTATTTTTACTTGTGCAGTGTTTTACTGCATTAGCTTACTGTTCATATTGTTCAGTTATCAGGCCACATAGGGCCTGTTCTTCGTACCGCGCTAAGTGAGTTAGCTGGATTAGATTGTTGACGATTTCGCGTGATCCTGGATCGTTCGGTTCCCCGAAGCCCATCCGGGACTTGCTGTCATAGCAACAGAGCCGTAAGCGTAAACCTGCTGGGGAGCAGGTTTACTTTATGTAAACAGGATTAGATCGCGGCCACGCAGGTATGTCCGCGTCATTCATACGAAAGCAACAGCGATATTCCACCACTGTTTCACCATAAATAAATAACATCAATGTAACTAAAGACAATGCAGCACCTGATCCATTTATTGATTTCACACAGATAGATACAGGCCATTTCCTTAAAAAGGGAAATGTACTATTAATCATTCTATTCCATGTATGTGATTATTACAGATGTAATTCAGATTTCAGAGTAGTAATTGCAATTTACTTCGTGTAATCAAGATGAGAGACCACGGCTATAAAAGCGAAGGTGGATTTGGGAAGCCTGTCGCAGCCATGTCCTGTCCGTATACGCGAGCCACCCATTGCGGAAGGTGCAAGATTGATAAGGAGAGTTTTCAGAATTCAGCGTATATTGCGGGATAGACAGGATCCTTTAGCTCAGCGCGACAGTGTGCTCATAGAGAGATATCGATATTCCCGTGAGGGTATTATTTACTTAACCAACTTGTTGACGAGGGGGTGCAGGACCACCACCTGTCTTTTTTTTGCTCTGCCCTTTTCTTGGTTGCTGTTATGAACAAACTAACAGAGTATTACAGGCCAGTATTACCTTGCCAAGAGACGCAAAGCAATCTAAGAGATAAATATTACCATTCTGTAGAATACTCCTGTATTCCACTTTTACTTGTTCCCATGTTCTTGTGGGTCCTGTTGTGGCTCTAATGATATAATATAACATATTATAATATAATATAATGCCATATGATATTGGACAATATAGTGTCATATGATAGATCTACCCTACCGCCTACTGGTGTTGGCCAGAGGGGCCGATGGCGCGATATGGCAGCCTGGCTACAACCGTAGCTGCCTCCACCAGTGTGTGAATGTGGGAGTGAATGAATAGTGGTATCGTAAAGCGCTTTGGGTGCCTTGAAAAGCGCTATATAAATCCAATCCATTATTATTATTATTATTAAATTACCTACGAGTTTGATTTGTCAGCAACTTTCTGCCAGCCCTCTCTCCTTGCTTTTGCAGCCTTTGCAGTGTTCTCTTGCGTTTTAATTAAACTCTGAAACTCCTGAAATCCCTCACTCAGGAGTTCTTGCTCTGCTGCCGGAAAATACCGAGCGCGCCCCTTCGACATTTTCGCCGACCAATCAGCGGGTTGCCGATCAATGTTTCTACTATCGATGCGTAGCCCCTTTTACGACACCCAGTGATGTCACATTCCTGCGTCCAGCTGTACTAATCGTCAACAGCAGGTGTGTTCGGGGAACCGGATTAGCGCGCTCACGGTTAGCGTGATGGTTTGGTCTTGGATGTGTCATTTGATCTTGGATGTAGTAAGCGACGTACGAAGCACAGGGCCATAGTCTCACATAGTTGTTTGTTTGCTTCTAAATTTAATACCACTGTCACGTACGAGAAGTTTGAGTCCCCTCACATTCCTCTTCTTGGCATTGCAGCATGTTTTTCATTTCTCTTTTACTTCCCTAAAGAGACTCACGTGTTGGGAAATCTTTCCTTGGGGCTTCCTGTAGACATTATACTGGTATCTCCAAATTAATGTAGTGATGATTTATTGATGGTAAAATGCCACATGTAGTGCCTTTAATCAAAGCTAAAATGTTTATCATCAACAGAGCCTTCCTTGTGGACTTGCACTGCATGTGAATTTCTTGTTTAGATGAAGTAGCAGTTCGAAGTGATCATCACTTGTGCTTTTCAGCAAAATGCTCTTCAAAATGAACTCCTTTCTTACACTCACACATCTGTATTTTGCTCTGACACAGACAAATGGGACAATTGGGGACAGTAGAAAAAGTACTCCAAGTCCTCTTGCTTCTTCACAGAAAACGATCCATCAGGCACCCCCGACCCCTCTGCCCATGCCTCTGCCTTGTCTGCAAATCGCTTAAATCCCAATCCCAGTTCCACCCACACATCCATCCTCCCTTTATTACTACTCTCTCTCATGTCTGAATGGCACATCTTGGGCACAAGAACCCTTTAATCCTTTTACAGGAAGACCTTGCAGAAAAGCTAAGCCTGATTGGTAAAAGGTTAACACAGAGTTTTTAAATAAATACAGTAAAATATAGTATATTAAAATAATAATAATATAGTAAAACCGATAATATACTAAAACATTTTTGTCATTATTTGTTAACTCCTTCACTACCCTCTATGGCTGTGATATAATCTTTGATTATTTGATTACTAGCTTTGGACGGTATTATGCTATTGCACAATGCAGGGTTTATAGCAATCGGTACCTTGAAAATAATACATGCCTTTCTTTTGATTAAGCTCTACAGAGCTTTTATCACTCAAGTGAAGTATCTGCTGGTGGATGAACAAAGCTGAGCTCAGTAAGCTGTGAAAATCATGATTAGTAAAGAAATAAACTTAGGGATTTTGTTTCATTTTATAATAAAAAGCAAGCCAACATGCAGGAAGATACCCACACAACTTGCTTGTTAAATGTCATCAAATCCTATGTATGCACAAAGGTAGCAACAAATTTTGCAAGTTATGTAGTGAAAATGTAAATGTTAACCTGTGACTCTAAAAGTTAAAAATAAATCACGCAGTGTGGCTAACATTGGAAATGCTAGCACTAACAGTTTACTTTCTTTGTAGGTTAGAATCCATCAATGCGCTGAATCTGTTATTGTGGTCCCAGGTCATAGGCCCAATTTATCCTGCCACAGCCAACATGCATCATTTTCTAGATCAAAATTCTGCCGGACTGCATTGATTTTACAAGATGTCATCTGTCTCACTTTCTACCTTGTTGGTTTACAACATCCATCGTCATATCACATACCCCTGGTGGAATGTCAAGATTGTATGAGGTATGAAAAATGAATACCACCCAAGTGTACTAGTTACTTTCTGTGACTGGTAGCACAGTCTGCCATATGTTGGGCACAAATGAAAGCAATTACAAGCTATTCTGTCCCCTGTTCAGTTCGTTGTCTTCGAGCGGTGGAGCATGAGAGAAATCGCATGGCCGACTGGAGGTGATGTGGGACTCAAGGCCGGGTAACGACAGGTGACTAGAGTGCATTCTGGACTGCCCTGCCACTGCACTGAGATCTTGTTCAGAGCCGAGTTCTGCTGCAGCTGATTCCAAAACCTCTGCCTCAGCTAAAGCTGCTGCAACGTCTTTCTCTTGCTTCAGTGTGGCCAGAGCAGCCTCCATGCGTGCTTCTTCTACTCTCAACTGGGCTTTTCCCACCATGAGTTCAGTTTCTTTATTGGTGGAGTGAGCACACACTGCTTCAGCTCTTGCGCGTGCTTTAGCAGCTGCTAGGCTTGCTGAAGACTTGCAGGAGCTGTTAGAAGAACTAGCAACAGATCTGGTCACATATGACTTCACAGATGTTCCTGGAGATCTAGTCTTCTGTTGATCTTCTGTATCTGGCTTATTGTCCATGATGACTATTTGGCATGTAAGGTACAACTAAAGGAGGCGGGAAGATTAATGAGAGGTAGCGGTCTCTGCTATCCAGACTTGCTGTATTATCCCTGGTGTGATAAACATATGCCGTAGGCACTGCAAGCGTTGAATGATGAGTCAGACGTGAAAGTAAAGTTGAGGGCTGTTTACTTGTTTGTCTTCGTCAATGTACATCTTACAGTGCTTTCCCAGAAAAACAAAGCTTCTCCATGGCATAACACAGGCGGATGCTGAAGGATTAAACAGGGAGACTTCTGGTATGCCTCATTGCGCAAATCCCAATACTAAAATGGCTTCCTGCATTACCCCACTCATGTGACTCTAAACATCCAATAGGAAGGAATACAAGCCAAGCCACAGAAAAATTAACTTGACCGCAGTCTCCAAGCTAACCACTAGGAGTTGCTAAAATTCTCAATGTGCACATAACATTACACAAGCATTAAAAATTGACTAATTACATTGTTATTCTTTGTCTTTTCATGGTTTTAATTTTTTGAAGTAAAAATAAAAAAGTTTTACAAGTTTGATATTAGAGTTATCATATTTGCATACTGTAGATGATGCCTTTAGAAAAGCCCAAGGTTAAAGTCACAGATTCTGTGCTCCTCGCACCTTGTGTACTTGTGAAGTCGCTGCTTCTGGCCTATTTCTGTATCTGTGAATCAGAAACTGTCATGCGTCATTTAACTGCCATTTAACAAGAATCATATCACCCGTGCCCTTCTTCCTATATTGCTGTTTCATAAGAGCTTTTCATAAGAGTTACACGTATGTTATAATATAACTTGATTTGATTTATTGAACTGTAGAGGTGATATCTCACCTTTTACTGTAGATGTTGCTTTGACCCTGATGTCTGCCTCCAGCTGTTTCCTCTCATTTCCATCTGCGAAACACTGCGAGATATAATTCAAAGTTTTTCACACTTTCTTAATTTTAATATGTCTGATGTGTGAAAAACCCTGCAAAGGTCTTAACACACCAAACACCAAGAAGGATGCCTTGTCATAAGTGCAGCACTGAGACAGGGATTGGTAATCACTCTTCTGTTTTCTCAGTGGTGAAGGACTAAGGGGTGATAAAAAGGAAGCATACATTTCGTGATGCAATTCCTTTAATTAGTCAGTAGAGTCTTGAGAAAACACTCACACACAAAAAACAGACAGAGGAAAAGAAGTAGAGATGGAGGGAGATGAGGTTGTTAATTCCACTGCTGTCTGCTTGCATTTGAGTACTCATTAATCTGAGACAGGGCACGCCCTGTTGTCTTGCTGAGCATCTTTTATAAAAAAAAAAAAAAGAAAGAAAAAAAAGCATTAGCACTTCTGCTGCATTGAGAAATTGTCAGTGATGTTTCACAGGAGAGATGTGCTGAAAGTGAGAGAGGGAAAGATGGATGCTGGTAGCATACTGAACTTCTCAGGCCTCCCTCATCGCCACACTCGGGGCCTTCCACCCAGCAAGTGAATCCATAACACCCTTTCCACTCAAGTCAAGTTCCTGGACTGTGACCTTCAAAGTTTACGAATACCAATCAAGTGTGACCACTTCAACATTAAACGCATCATATTACAGTTAATTGAGTAATTGTTGGCAAAGATGAATGAGCTTGCTCCATTTGTTTTGCCATTAGCACTGATGTGATATTAGGAGTGATTTAGACATATTTTCTATTCCCTCAATTAGAGTAATGTAATCTATGTTTACAGAATACATCTCCATGCACTAAAAATATCCATTGCAATTTCAAGCCAGACAATTAATTAAGCACCCAATAAGTCAATGGAAATTGAACAAAGGGTTATGTTTGTGTCATTAACTCAGTTCAATTGGCAATTCATATTCTCTATGTTGAACTTGTGAACATAATCTGCGCATACATGCATATTCATTACCTTGGCAAGTCAATTCGCAGAGCAGGAAGACTGAATAAAGGTGAATGAGAGGTTGAACCTTCCTACCATCCATTATTACGCTTTAAAGAGCTATTCTAATGGGGTGGTTTCAATCGTGGGTTAAACATGATACCTTTACAGCATTTTTGTGTCTGTTATAGTGCCTGAATTAGGCTGGAGAGAACTTCACCTCACCAAATCCTCCCTCCACTCTATCTGGGGGCACTGGCACCTTCTCCTCTCCTAGAGTCAATACTACCTCTGCTGCCTCTATTCTGCCCAGAGGAGCGCACCACTCAGCTGGTTCCAGGGTGCAGCCAGACCCTCCTCTACCACTGCCATTAATCCACTCCTTCGGCAGACAGAATCCATCTCCCCTTGGCACCTATTTGACAGAGGGTAAAAACAGGGATGAGATAGCAGGGTGCAGATCAATCCCTTCGATCCCCGTCTCCATCTCAGCAGTCATTCATCAGCCAGTGGTTGTTGCTGGTGATGTTGGTGGTGGTGTTTTGCTTGACATTGCTCCATGTCCAGTCAGTGAAAATCAAGCAGCTGAATTATGGTGAAGCAGAGGGATAAATCAACATTATCGTTGCCCTGACATTTAGAACTAAAAAAACAAAAACAAAAAACAAACAAGTCAGTTAACCTATTTCATAAATGGTTGATCAATAACATTGATAATTATTTTTCAATGTAATTTAGCATTTTTGTGCACAAATATCACAGCTTACCTTCTTCAGTGTAAATATATAATTTTAGAAATATTTTGGTTGTCCAGAAATATTTTGGCTTCTATTGAGGTTTGGATGGAGAACAAATATTTTGCCAAAATTGCTAACAACTTTTGCATATTTGATTTTTATCAGATAATAATTAAACACCACACGCAGGGTTTTATAAAGATGAACTGAGGTTAAGAAATACACCTGCAAACTTCAGTGAATTAACAAAAATTTTGATAATCTTGTGAGAAATGTGAATACTGTATTTAGAATTTAACAAAATTATTTTTTTAAATATTCAATTTTGTCAATATGCCTACTTAGTTTTTTGTCTTTATTGACTTTATTTTTAGTTATCCAAGGAGGGAAGAATCACCTTTTCAATTACCTTTATATGTAACCTGTATGCCCTAATGTTCCTGTCTCTTTTTCTATGTCCCTTAATGATGCAGCACAGCTACTGCTGACAAGTTGAGACCTTAGTGTTGATGTTTGTCCTTTGTGTGTCCTCAATAACACATTGCGGCTTTCAAGTGACAGTGAATGGTGGGGCAGTGGTTCTCCTCTAACCTAACTTCATGATGGAAGTGAGAAGGGAAAAAAAAAAGCAAGTTTTAGACAAAACAATCAATGGGACTGGGTTGATGGGTTAATATACAAAAGTCTTTAGCCACCCTGCAGTTCTTAATACTTTTTGAAAGTGGAAGTGTTTTGTGGAAAATAGCTGCAGTGATTCATTGAAACATCTGCAAAGATAGTTTGTACAATTGTATCAAGCTTGAAAGTCAATATTTGGTACGACCTTCATTAAAGCATGGAGGGTTCTTGTAATTCGTTGTAAAAAGTCGTCAGGAATAGTTTTCAGGTTTCTTGAAGGACATTCAAAGTTCTTTTCTTTCAGGATGATCCCACAGTACTTCAGTAAGATCAATAATGGAGAGGCCAATCTATGACTGATAGCGTGTGTTTTTCTTTCCTTTTACTGAATTGGCAGTGTGTCAATGCCAGTCAGACCGCTTCCAGATTATACTGCAAGGTGGATCAAACTCTGACTCTACTCTTCTGCATTCATAATCCCATTCATTTTGCTAAGATCTCCAACACCTCTGGACCTGTTACCACTGATTTTCAGTCTAGTTTTAGTGTAATCTATTCTCTCTGTTTCTTTTTCTTAAAAATGGCATCCTGATGTTTACCTTTACACTGAGACATTTTCTGATGAGGCTTGATGATCAAGGCCAGATGCATCTCTTAGGTCCTGGATTTTTCCATATTTCTTAAGGACATGATATTCAGATACTGTTTATCTGCTATAGATAGTTTTTAGGCCAGTCACTTTTTCTTTTGTCCTCAACTTGTACACTATCCAGATTATTTAAGACCTACTGCACATAATGTCAAGATAAGTTATATTTTTGGCTAATAGCTCTCTGAAAATGACATTGATGATAAAAAAAAATACTGGTTGATGCCTGTGAAACTGTCTTTGCATTTTATTATGGATTTAAGAACAGAACAAATTAAAAATAAAATGTAAATTTGGTTGTCTATCAAATTGTGTTTTGCATAATACACACACACACACACACACACACACACACACACACACACACACACACACACACACACACACACACACACACACACAAACAACAACATTCCTATGAAAATATTCAGGCACAAGATACTGGACTTAAGATGATTGAAAAAGCAAACAAACAAACAAAAGTTCAAAAGACCTTGAGAAGGCCTGGAGAACTATTGCTCGAAACCACTTTAAAAAGTTAAAATAAACTCTGGCTCCTTGGAAGCAAAAGATAAAGAATATAAAATATATATAAAGAGCTTTGCATGCTAGTCACAAAGATCATGCACAAAGAATTAAAATAATAATAACAAAAGAGTAACAAAAACATGTTAATCACTGTACACTCTCTCGAGCCATTAGGTCAGGAATTAGATGAATAAATTAGTGCTGTGATCACAAAAATAGCCTTAATGTTGGCATACAAACCAATCATCAAAAACATAAACCAGGACAAAAAATAATTTCACAAAAACAACAACAACATACAAAGTTCAAGGCATCTGACAGAGTGGGAGGATAATCCTTTGTGGTTTGCATTTAATTTTTTGGATTACTCAGATATATGTGCAAGATGCTTCTGTGGTCCTTTGCTGCTCACAGGGACATATTTCTCACATCTTTCACATCTTGTGATGATGAATGACCCAAACACAAACATACTAGTCAAACACGAGAAGACACATTGAAGAAAGAAAGAAAAAGAATGCAATATAAGGTCTGATTAAAGCTTCGTGTTGCAACCTTTAGGGAGATGGTTCTACCGCCTGTTGCACACATTGCAGCTGAAACAGTCTGCAAAACCGTAATGATTCCAAGGACCAATTGGTTACAAAAAGCACGAGTCCTGCAGCACATCTTCAAAACCATCTACAGTCAAAGCTGGGCTTTGCATGAGACAGTGTGACTTTAAAAAGACTTTGAACTTTAAAGCTTTGTTGGAGGGATGGCAATTAGTGTTAAAAAGGTGTAAACAATAACAGCCTACAGTGAGTTTTGGTAGTAATTTAGAGAAAAGTTAATGAAAGAAAACATTTTTCTGTGACCTGGTGAATCCACTGGTCAGTGTGTCCAGCGTGTGTATAAAAAAATAAAAGCAGCTCCAGCTTTGTCAGCGAGATCTGATTTTGTAGACATTTAAAACTGCACTGCTCTTTATATTGACATGTATTAAATGGCTTAATCATGAATGAATGAAAGAGTTACAGTACTCAATCCCTTAGTTGGATTTGATTTGTTGGTGTTTGTTTGTATGCGGCGAATGACAGAGAATGACAAAGCTGAGTAGTTCTTGGTGCACAGCCTTCGAACTGTATCATATTGTTAGGTCCTCCTACACTGTTCACCAAAGGCCACAGAATGAAATGTGATCCTTACTGGATATGTTTACATTGATGTTTGTTGAATCTTTTGCACTATTTATTATAAAAACAAACAAACCAACAAAAACAAACAATGAATGTTACTCTAAAAATAAGTCCATGTTTTGTTTGATTTTGACAGAGGGCAGGCTGTTTTCCCTTGTGTCTCTGTTCCAAGCTATGCTAAATGTGGATCATGTCGGTATTGATCTTTTGGTCTTATGAGGTATGATGGTAAACAAGTGTATTTGCAAAATTCTACTCTGTTGCAACATTTTGGTTGATATACTTCATGAATCCATGCTCTGCGTTTAAAGGCTTTACCTCAGTGTTTGGAGGAGCAAGTATCAAAGCTATGGATACAATGAAACCCGAAAAGTGTACAGATGTAGCAGAACAGATGCACAGTTCAAAGAAGTAAAAAAACTGGTAGTAGTGGGAGAAGGGTGAAAGTGACTGCTGGAGTGTTTAACTAAAAACGATTTAGCAAAAAAGCACAATAACTCTCAGTGTGGGCGAAGCGCATTTTTATGTTGGTTATATCCATCATCTATGCAGCTTCCAGTACCAAAACATCTTACCCATTTATACCACCTAAAATTACATGTATGACAACACAAACTTCCAACACAAGCAAGTAGTAAGTATCTTCAATTTGTTTCTAAAAGTATTCAGTTTTCAGCAGTGTTTTGTCTGCTGCTTGTTCTCTTCTTGCGGTTGCCTGGCATTGCTACTGATTGCATTGCTCAGGGAATGTATTATATACCTCCAGCAGTTTAATGCTCCTTTTACAGTACATAAGCTACAGGGACTTTTCATAGTCCAGATTTGCCATCTGGAATAGGAGGCAATTCATTTGAAGTGTTAGCATAGTTAATGAATTATTAACTGTAGAGTTAATAATTGCTTTGCAGAAAAAAAAAACCCTAATGGAGCAAATATAAGTAAAGGCCAAACTCACAGGAAATCTATGGCTAGAAAATTACATGTTATTGCTTATTTTTAAATGAAAGTTTTTTTAATGGAGTGCTTGAATGTGTTTGAGTGTTGTTAGGCCTTCAAGTGTTTTCGGTGCATTTTATCCAAGCCTCTCAGACTTAAAAAGCTTGAAAATGCAGGAGTTTCTAATGGCTGCTGTAATGTCTTTGCTGCCAGAGTAGAAAGAAATTCATGACTGAAAACAAGTTTACAGCATCCCCTGATGTCTTTACTGCAAAATAAACCAGAGAGAGAAGCTGTTCAAAGTGAAAAATGGGAACTATTAGAGAAAAATTATTCAGAAAGATGAATAAGAGTGAAAGTGCTTCCAGACAAGGAATGACTGGTCGGTGACAGACAGCCATGTATTATCTAATCAGCGGCAGACCTCACACTTTACTGTACCTGAGTATGTGTGACCCTCTTCCAAACCACCTGCAACACATTATAAAATTTCACTTGTAAAAAAAAGGACTAGGCTTAAATACACTAGAGGATGATACTGAGTGCCAGGTGTGGAAGCACTTTGGGTTATATTTGACCTACTGGCTTGTAGATACTTTTTGTGTGGATGGTAACTAGTGTGTAAGTTATGAGGTGCCTTGATAGAACAGTAATAACTGGTAAGAAACAAACTATAATAATGTTAGCCTAAAGTGATACATTTTAAATTAAATAAGTCCAACTTATTGAAAAACACACACATACACAGAAATCACCATGGTACCAAAGCCGTCCAGAAACCTTAGGGATAAATACATTTTGGCAGTAAAAGCCTTCTTCATTTGTGACTCACAGGTGATAAGAATCAAATATAATTCAAACTTTTTACTCACCTAGAAAGAATCTTTGTTTCTTTTTTTGTTTTTACAAGTAATTGTCAGTATTTTCTAAGCGGCAGTGATGCAAACTGTGACCGGTTTATGCATGCTAAACCACTGGAGTCTAAGATGCCCTTCTGTGACTGAAGGGGGGGTCATCATCACACCCTGGTGTGATATGCAGGCTTTCACAGCACGGTGTGCGTAAGGTGAGAAAACTGGGAAGTGCTGTGATGTACTATATCAAGAGTGAGCTCAGAGTGCTGCTTTGAGCTATGAGATGAGAAAAGTGACAGCAGATGTGAAAGTGTTTCACTGTATTATAAAAAAAAGGTCCTGAATAAAACAGTCAGTGAAGGAATTTTAAATTTATAAATAGGCATTCTGTGTGGGTTGAACCGCCAGTGTTTCATCCTGTAGAGAAAACTAAAACTAAAAAATATCAAAAGTCACAAAAGAGGCTAGATCCTGTGGTACATCATGCACTAGAGGGTAAATCATCATTAACATAAGCTGGCAGTGGACCTTTAAAAGTGCCATAACGCCCAGTATTAGCTTTTGGGATTTACACAGGGTGTGACAAGGGACTGATTCCACTCTTTAGTAACCCTAAAGAGTTTTCCTCTGTCCTCCAGCAAAAGATCATTATTTCTCTAAAGAACATAAAAGGAATATGTTACCAAGCTTTTAATGACTGGAGTGGTCTTGTATAATACGTGACAGACTTGTTGGCGTCAGTGATAAAAGGTGTGATTGCTTCAATAAACAGAAACCTCTAAAGCCCAAGGAATAGAGTTAAATAATTGGACCAATAACTTTTGCTGAAGTTTCCCCTCTCTCCCTATACCATTTATATGCTAACCATGTCCCCGAGGGTCCCTCCCTTTCTGTTTAATTTCAGCTATCCCTTTTTAATCAGTTTCCTTTTATCTCCCAGCAGTTTGAATGCAGAAACATTCTATTTAATTTTTTTTTTAATCAAGGGTACATGTGTGTGAAGCATCAATTATTTGATGAAAAAGGATTCACAGAACAAGATCACACTGATTAAATAGTCTCTCACACTGAGAAGATTATGTTTTCTTAAAGTAAGTGAATGCAATGTATGTGCAGTTTATTGGCTCATAAGGTCAAAGTCAAAAGAAACCGTCTTGCCTAATAGAATAAAGGTAAAAGACAGGGAGAGAGTAACACAAGTGAAAAGAAAAGTGCGAGGATGAAGTAGGGATGAAATGATCCTGGATACACACAAAAAGAATATCTAACCTTGCTGTTTTAATGATGGCTACTTTGAGGATGGAGCATGCACTGACAGCAAATTGACTCTCTATAAGTGACATTAAGAAGGGTAAATGGGATCCAAATATGGAGTATCAAATGAACTAGTTGGAATATCTTATGTAATATGAAGTGCCAAAAGAAAATCCCTGTGGCTCTTTTAGGTGAAGTATTTAGAGTTCTTATTGCTGGGACAGAGGCAACGCTAACATAAATACATTCTCAGGTTGCCCCACAGTGGGTTTAGGGGCAAGCCACCCACACTCATTTCAGTTCCTTCCAGTAATCATTGCTGTCTCGTTTGACCCATTTAGTGTAACATTATGCTCACCCAGCTGGTATGATTTCAGCCTTCTTTGCCCTCCCCTGCTATTTCCTCCACAGCAAACTACCGAGATGAGAAATCCAAGGTACTGATGAACAGGCAGGATGTTAAAAACAAGCAAACAAACAAAAAACAAGCAAACAAAAACAAAAAAGAAAACTTTATATTGAGCCTTCAGAACATTAGCCTTTCTCTTCTTTGCTGCTGTTCTCCCAGTGGAGGTGCCAGAGCCTTGGTTTGCGATGCAGCAGCTGCAGCAGCAGGCTGCCTCTGATCTGTGTGACCCCCAGAGAGGGGTCTATGGTCCTGGCTGCCTGTGGAGAATACAGATCAACCTCCTACATGTCCTGAACCCTGTCCCCTCCACTCATTACCGCTCACATTCACTTACCAGGAGGAGGTGGTGATGCTGAATAAACCTCCCATTCCACATATTTAGTGAGAATGTGCATGGATGCTGGTGCATGGTGAGGAAAATAGACCACTTTGATGCAATGTAATTTTGCACAAGTGTGTCTTTGTGTTATACAGCTGCTTGAGGGTGGAGGTTTTCTCTGGTGTAGGCTTTTAACGTAAGAGTTAATAAACAGCTCACCAACGTGTCAGCTTCTCTAATAGCCTACAGGAGATCTAATTCCACAGTCAATCAAACTGATGGTTTATTTCCATCATTTGGGAGATATAGTGCATCAGCCTGTTAAGAACTGGCTCCAGGCGTCCTGCTGAAGTCCAGTGTTAACAAGTAATGAATAACAATAAATACAAATGAAAGCCGTTTACTTGATTTTACCTCAGGGGTTCATTGTTTTAGTGCTTTGGTTTCATCTTGATTTTATGAAAAGTTTCTACAGATATGCATTTAGCAGTTACAGCATAAGCACAAGTGGAACAAAGTTATAGCTTTGGGAATTGCACATTAAACTTCAAGTCTTGGCACTTAAAGTAAATGGACTGCCATTTATAAAACACCTTTCTAGTCTTGTTGACTAATCAAAGGGCTTTTACACCACAAACTATACATTTACCTGTATGCCACTTTATTTTACCAAAAGAGTACTTTATATGTCAAACACATGACATGCAGACTGGAAGGCCTCCTACTCTGAAGTCCCATTTTTACAGGTTAGAGAGATGGTATTATAAAAAGTTCAGTTTTTCCTTTTTAAATGGCCGCTGTTACATTTTTGAATTAATGTCAGATGCAATTTTTCCAACTTAAGATGACATTGCAAGGAAACAAAAACATTAGTTTGATATTACCTTTTTCTGCTTATCTATTGTTCCACACTATACTCACTAAAAAAAGCCATAGCTTTGTCAGGATATGGCCCTAGGCTTGTGTTTCTTGCTCACTAACAAGTGTCATAAGTCACTGGTGTTAAGGTCATGAGCAATTGGTCTGTTGATGTTGTTCTGTCAGAATTTACCAAGACATAATACAGTTTGACATCAGCTACTTGTTGGTTGAGTGGCATTAACAGTAACAGTGTTTTTGGATATCTCTAACTAAAAAATGTGCAAAAGTGCAGCACGCCTGCAGGCGGGGATTTGCTCTGCATTCAGATTGTCCAGCTGTGCAAGCTCAAACAAAGCCCACTTCATCATAATAGAGCTCTGTCACAGTGGATTGAAGGCCCTTGTAATGAATAATTATAGCATGGGGAAGGAACATGGCAGAATACAAAACAAAGAGGGAATGTGGGAGGGGGAAGCTGTCTAGAAAACAGGTGTGTGCCATGAATTATACATCTAGAGAAATGCCACCATACTTCAGATGAATGCATTTCGTATTGTTTTGTGCTTACTTATGTTTGCAGTGACAAACAACATTGGGTTTGGTGAGTGAACCCAACACCAAAGAGTATACAGTAATGTAGTGGTCATTTTCAAGACATGTGGCATGCTTTTTTGGTTGCAAGTGATGCAATCCACCTTTGGGACATTTAATTCATTATGCTACAAAGAGATTAATTAGAGAGGGCACATGCACTGCATGCATATGTTGCCTAGCCTGTGCAAAGACACCGTCTATTAAATACCAGTGCAGACCACAAGCCTGTCTATCTGGTGTCCTTGCCCGAAGCTATGCGACCCGTGTTGTAAGTTGCAGAGGTGGGAGCAACAGGGTGTGAAGGGGGAACTGGCTTTACAGTTCTCCTGGCCCCTGACATCCCCCTCTGGCCCTGATTATATACAAGCTACTCCTGAACCAAGGGGCACCTGGGCCAGCTTATGAAGAAAAATTACACTTATATGTCCTACACATCTGACTACAACAAACCAGACACTCTAAATTAAAATTTCTCAAATTGTTTGCTTGGTTATTTGACATTAACAACTTGATCTCATATGAATTCTGAAGACACACTTCACAAGAGAGCTGACTGATAATAACTTTAGAAGATCTGGATATATATTTAATAAAAATGTTCTTCTTGGGGTTTGTTTGTAGACCATTGTCAATCAATCTCGTGCCCTGTGTCTCCTGTCCAGTACAGAATGCGTTCAGCTTGTCAAATTTACATAAATCTTCGACTGCCAGCAGTGTGACTCTGAAGTGCTGTACTGTATATTTGTACGTTTTCTCCCCAACAATGTCGACGAAACGGTTTGCAACCGTGGATACCTTTGGTCTCATTCTATAATACTGGACTTGTTTTTCTACAAAGATTTGAACTTTGAGAGTGTTTAAACAAGAGAGAAAAGTGTGAAAATGTTCATACCT
Source organism: Maylandia zebra (assembly GCF_041146795.1). Lineage (NCBI taxonomy): Eukaryota > Metazoa > Chordata > Actinopteri > Cichliformes > Cichlidae > Maylandia > Maylandia zebra. The sequence goes on along the minus strand of NC_135171.1, from coordinate 35,250,345 downwards.
TTCTGAGAAAAGTGTATAAAGTGTGTAGTGAGGATCTTTACAGCCTTAAAACATTTATGATAAATGTAAAAAATAAAGGTGGCTACTTCGCAGATTTCACCTATCACGGGTTATTTTTAGAACATAACTACCGAGACCACTGTATTTCTTAACATTATTGTACACAAATACAATCACGAGAAAGAAGAAAAGAGCATTCCTCAAAACCATTCCAAAAATTCGACTTTTCCTTTTCCCTTTTTACTTAAATTAAATTCACTTCGAACTAAAACTGCAGCTACAGTAAAAAAGACAAATCCATTAAATAGCACAATATTTTAGGCACACAGGGTCTTCATCAGGCTAATGGTCAACAATCTAGACACATAAACCCACTGGCCACTTTCTTAGGTACACCTGTTAAACTGTTTTGTAACACAATTATCTAATCAACAAGTCATACAGTATAAACTTATTATCAAGAGATAATAATATGTTTAAATTTAAACCAAGCGTCAGAAAGGGGAAGACAAGAGATTTGTTACTTTGAACATAGACCAGCCTTTATGACACTAACAGCTTTGCTGAGTATTTCAGAAACTGCTGATTTCTCTCTAGTGCTTATAAAAAATAGTCTGAAACAGAGTTTAAGGTGTTCAGGTTGCTGCTGGTGGCGTAATGGTGTTGAAGATAGGGACCCTTAGTACCAACTGAGCACAGCTGAAATGCCTGATTATTGTTGTATCTCAACACACTGTGCCCATCTTCTGATCATTGCTTCCAACAGATCAATCAAACTGGTTTCTTGAACATGACAATCACTCCACTGTACTCAAATTGTCTTTGGGATGCAGTGGAACAGGAGATTCACATCATATATCTGCATCCAACAAATCTGTAGCTACTGCACGATGGTATGGTGTTGATATGGACCAAAACCTCTGGAGAATGTCAACAGCACCTATGCCACAAAGAATTAACGCAGCTCTGAAGACAAAACAGGGCAGTAAAGTGACCAGTAAGTGTAAATCAAATAAAAAAATGTAATTCCTAAATTCTTTAAAAATGTATGTATCTTAAAGAAACTTTAAACATGAAAGCATGCTCACTATGACTATACATTTGCATAGCCCACTGTAGCTAGTGGGTTGTGGCTTAGACTGCTTGAGTAATACCTGCTCATTTGTTACATCAGCTCAATTTTTTCACTCTTTGTGTTTTTATGAGGATCAACCAATGACTGTAGCAGTAATTTGAAGAAAACATCAGACAAATAAATAAAAGAAGTAATTGCTACATGCTGCATGCCATGAACCCTTGTGATGTGCTCAGAGCTTGTTAAATTGTCATCATAACAAAAAGTCACCTTTCTGATTCTTTTGTAATCCTACCCTATGCCGCATTGTGGATGTTACCAGTTCAAGCTGGCATCAATTAAATGTACTTGCTGTATAAGCCAAACCAAGAACGTAATTATGTGGTGTCAGTGTAAGTGTACACACTTTTTTATTTCTGCTCCCCGGAATACCTGCACAGAAAAGGTGCAGTTTTATATTAATATTTTTTAATTGGCAGATTTTCAGTCTGTTGTGACTACATGCTGCAATGTGAATTTGATGTTCCATTGCAAATCCAGAGAAAAATCCCCCTGCCTGTGTGTATTGCTATGCAGCTTCCAGGACAGAGATATTTTAATTGCTCCTATTGTTGAATTATGCAAGAACTTTGAGTGGGTTCATGTAAATGTGTTTGTGTGTGGTGGCATTATGCTGTCTGTTTCCTGTCTTACCTCTGCCCGTCCTTGACAGATCACATGGATATTGGCTGCCTTTTTAAGGAATAACACCTACTATCAAGTGGATAGAGGAGCTCTGGGGAGCGAGTTTCTCTTCCTCTCTCTCTCTCTCTCTCTCTCTAGGAGGGTTTACATCCAATCCTCCAGGTCGCCATCTCAGCAATGATCATGTATTCAGTGGGGATTTGGGGGAGGGGGTGTAAGTGCTCCTACGGGAAATAAGGGTCACCTCTTTAATCTCAGATGTGGGGATCTCTCCAACCTGTGTACATGATGTATGTTATTATTCTGCACGTTCTATAGCCCACCTGCCAGTTGTTAACTGTACATATTACACATGTGTTGTTAATCATACTGATAGTATGGCGCTCATGTTGATGGACTAATAAGAGGTCACAGATTGTTTGTATAGTACACATGATTTGTTGATTATGCTCTGGATTACTAGCTACACCACAGCAGGTTTACTTAAGACAGGTAACGGACAGCCTCCTGCTACCATTTAATTTTCTTGACTTTATCTGTACACCTGAATAAGACCTTTGCTTGGGTGGTATCAAAGTATTAACTGAAGTGCAATTTAATAAAAAGAAAAACTAATGACTGACACAAATCAGCAGGCACTGCCTCTTTTGATAATTTTATTCCACCTGGTGTTTTGTAGTGACTCCCCTTAAACGGCAGTAGTTCATAATAACCGTTCATAATAGCAGTTCATAAAAACCGAATTAAACCAAATGGAACTGGATATTTTGTCTAATGCTCTCATTCTTGCCTGATTGCAAATTATATACGGCTTGTGAGTGTTAAAACATGATCCAGCAAAAGAAATCATGATCATTTTAGGTGTAATTGTTGCTACACCTAACTTATTTACTTTTCCATAATGACAATCTTTCAGTGTCTACAATTAATGCTAATTGGTTTGCTTGTCTGTGCCCCAGTGGATATCTAAATTTCTTCTGGAAAAATGTTTTTTGTTGTTGTTTTTGGATAGCATGTTGGTAAAGTTTCAGGATAGCTTTAGTACTTTAGTACCACTGTTGAGCACAAATTGACCCCCAGCTAACAGCCAAAGATAAGCCCTGTTAAAAAGTAGTTCCACTAATGCTGAGTATGCATTTGAGGAAAAGGAGCTCTTATATTTCAATGTCCTTGGCTGACCTTTAGTGCTTATTGGATCTCTCATATACTGTAATTTCACTGAACAGGAACTCTCAGTCACTGAAAGTTTGCACGGTTATTTCTGACTTCACTTTCTCAGCTGCTTTGCAAGCTTTAGTGTGAAATCCTCAGGGAGTTGTCTCTACAAGAGTCACCAGCTTTTAGGGTCGAAGCTCTTAATTATGCTGGGTGTAAATGAGAGGACTGAAGAGAGAGCTGGTGTGGCTAGCCAGGGGCCCCATGTGAGGGTGACAAAGCTTATAGAAGCACAGTGGCGCTCTCAGCCTAAGGCTCTGCACAGATGAAAAGAGGACAGAGAAAAAAGGCAGAACATAAGGCATGTATGCTAATGTGTCAACTCAGTAAGCTGGCAAGACGGTGAATAAAGCTGCTTCATCTCTAGCAGTGCGAAGCAAAGCTGATACAGTGAGCAACATATTTTTGTGATTACATACTTTATGTATGCCTTTAGATTTATATGATGTCTCTGGTATGGAAAACTATTAATTGTGCATATAATACAATTTTAAAGGGACATTTGAGAAAAAGTACATTTCCCCTGACAGTAAGAGTCTTATGGGAGTTATCCAGCCTTACTGCATATCTACCTTTCTCTATCTGGCTATCTTGTTGTGCAAGGTGCAGAACTGCAGTGAAAGCAATGTGGCTTCTGATTAGACTCGGTAAGGCAAATGGAAAAGCTGCACAGAGGCATAATAAAAGAGTATCATTTCCCAACACAGACATACCCTTGTAGGCCTATTTAAACATCACATAAGTGGCAATGTATCATAAAACTACAAAGGCATTTCATCATTGGAAAGAAATGTTTTTTTTTCTATATTTCATCTACTGAATTACAACATAATAATGATGATGAACTCACAAATTTGTTGAACAGACTCAGAAGGGCTCTGATAGTTTGAGCTCAACCACCAACTGTAAAATTTAGTGTTTATGTATAGAAATAGGCTAGGTGTGTGATAACGTGCATGACATTGCATTTTTTCATTTGCTTTAGAGGTCTGGCTGATTAAACAGTGATCTCGACCAACAAACACAAAATCTGTGGGTTACAAATTCCTTCAGAGAAGTGCTCGATTCAAATGCTTTGTTTTCACAGGGCTGAAGGATGTGTGGAGTAGGAATCAGTGAGTGAGTGACAAAAAAGGAGAAAAATGCGGTGGCGAGACAGAAAGGAGGAGAGAAAGTGAGAGATGGAGTGAGAGATAGACATAGAGATGCAAGAGAGACAGCAAGAGGGAGAAACTGAGAAGTTGAGAGAAAATGTGATTTGGTCTGGGTGTTTTGGGCTGCATGCTCCATTTGCCCTCCCTGACAGAGAGGGAGACTGACGGGCATTGGCAGGAATTGAATCAGTAGATTAAACACCCCCTCCTCCCCCTCCTCTCTTTTCCCATTTCTTCTCCTCCCCTCACCTCCCCTCTTTTCTCCTCTCCACCTATTCTCCGGTTCCTTTGACAAGGGAAATGTGGTGGAGATTGCAGGCAGAGATGTTCTTGCCAAGTGTAGCTAAGAATTCTTTGTCACAGGTAAGATTGATAGGGTGATTAAATATCCAGCAGTAGAGTATTAGTAGCCACTCTTGACCATTAGTGCCAAGCAGCAGAAGAGATGCATTAAGAAATTGTCTGTGGTAAAGGCAGAACCTCTGCCCCAAGTTATCAAATCCACCGTGCCACCGTGTAGAAATTCACCTCGATGTAGCAGTAAAATTGATGCATCAAGATAATAGAAGCAAAAGTGTATAGACCAAAAGCTGTCTGTACACAAAACTCCTAACCTGCAGCACAAACAAGAACTATATAATAGACCACAATAATATGTCAATATATTAAACTACGGCCAACGCAATGTGTAGCTGGTATAATGTTTGTTTACTGCTATGTCAAGAGCAAAGATTGGATGAGCAGATAACACAAGTCGACTCAACATTTTGTTAGGCACGATTTTCACTGTTTGGATGAACTGCTAATGACGCATATGTTGAATAAGACTGGTCTTACTGGAGGATTTTAGATTTTATCAGCCTGCTTGACTGTCAGAGAAGATGTTTACACATTGCACTATATGCCAGTGTGGTCACACATGCTCACAAGATGCCAAGCACTTACATGGGCTATGAGCTTTAATTTGTTTATAGCTCAGATGTTAACTTGTGACTCATCTTAAAGTGCTGTTGATTTAAAAATCCCATGCACACACATCAGTGATAAATGACTTGCATGAGATGCAGTATTTATAGCAGCATCTGTGTTCTGTAACTGTGCTGCCTGTCATTCTTGGTGTAATATAAGCAAAAATAATTTGAAAGAATTATCTGTGGGGTAAATACATTCACTAGACAATTTATTAGGTACATCTTGTTATTAACTGGTTGGACCCCTTGTTGCCTTCAGAATTGCCAGCAAGGTGCTGGAAGAGATTTTGGTCATTGCTGAAAAGACTCCATCACACTATTGCTGCAGATTTGTCAGCATCTAACACAGTGAACTTATTGTCATTTTCAGGAAACCAGTTTGAGATAATCATCCTGCTAAATGCATCCACCTCCAAAGCAGGATGAATCCATACTTTTATGGCATTTTGTCCAATTTCGGTGCGAAGCCTCAGTTTACCTTCTGAGAGGAGTGGCACCTGCTCTGGTCTTCTGCTGCGATAGACCATCTACTTCAAGACTGTTGTGAATTCAGGGATGTTCTTCTGTATATCTTAGTTACTGTCGCATTCGCCACAATTGTCTATAACAGGCACGCAAGCCACAGCTGACACGCGAAGGGTTAACTGATGGCACTACCATAGCTGGACTGGCCATCGGGCATACCGGCCATTTGCCCGGTGGGCTGATGTGATTTTTCGTTTTTATGGGTCGATGGTTTTTTTTGTTTTGTTTTGTTTTTGTAACGGTATAAACAGTGAAAGGTGTTGGATTGGCCAGATGCTGGCCGATGTGTAAAAATAAGTCAGTTGTTTGGTGGTGGCTATGGCGGAGCTTCCACAGAGGCAACAGGTGGATGAGGGAAAGTGGAGGCAGGAGGAGCAGAGACCCGAGGCGGCCGCCGATCCGAGTGTCAAGTGAACTGAACTTCAGGTAAGAAGTTATGACCTGCAGTCGATCTGGGTCAGATATAAACCAAGTTTAGGTGGAGTTTATTTTCGTTGTGCTGACTTTTTACAGTCAGCTACAATAACTTGTACTGCGTACTAGCTAGCATGACGGTGTTTCTATATAGCTGGGTGGGTGCTATGATGTTACTGATAGTGAACTTAGGTTAGTTAGTAGAGTTGCCAACCGTCCCGTAAACAACTGAATTGTGCCGCATTCAGAGAAAATATTACGCATTTCGTATTGAGCTGAGAAGGAACACAGTTTGTCCCGTACTTCAGCTACAATGGAAAAGACACAAAGCTGGAGTTATTCTGTGTCTTTACACTGTCAGCTGCCTCTTCTTCTCTCATTCGTTCCCCCTCCCTTGCCTGCTGCTACTTCAATCATGAAACTGATCAATGATCAGCTCATCGGCTTTTCTCTCTTGTTTGTTTATCTCCCACTTTGCGCCAGAAAGAAGAAACCAGCGGAGGTCGCGTTAAATAACACCAGTACTTTTAAGCTTGATCAGCTGTTGTTGGGATTTATTTAATATAAATTTCTAGTATCAGGGAAAGGGGGGCACAACGAATTTGTCAAGGCTCGGCTGTGTGGCAAGCAGGAGGAAGACCCAAATGCAAAACTCACAGACACGGGGATGAACTCGAGAAACACAGCTTTAATGCTGGCACGGCAGAACACAGGAAATACAAAACTAAACTGGGGAAAAGTAAACTAACACTCGCAGGTAGACACAGGAAGATCCACACAACATGAGGGACGACGTCACGCTGAACAGAGGGAGACGCAGACAGAAATACACAGAGGGTTAACGAGGAAAGTGGGAACACACGGGGAACACAGGTGACACTGATAATCATAACGAGACAGGGCGGGGTGAACTGAACATGACATGTACGGGCGTGAGAGTCACAAAGTAAACAGGAAGTGCACAGAGGTTCAGACAGGAGGAGAGAGAGCACGGGGAAAACACAGACATAATGGGCAGGGGAAACATGGAATAAAACATAAGGAGAGACGAGGGCTCACAGATACACAGAGGGGCACACAGGGGGTAAAAGCCATGAAGGGAAAACACTTAGGGAACAACACAACAGGGCAACTCAGAAAACATGGCCTAAGCAAGGAACAAAATACAAACATACAAGAAAACTAAGAACACTGGGCCAACATGGCCCAGGACCATGACAGTACCCCCCCCTCAAGGGCTGGCTCCAGACAGCCCAAACACAGGAAAACAAAACCAAACAGAAAACAACCCAGGGCGGGCGGCGGGGGCCCAGGACGGAGGGCTCGGAACAGAAAACAAAAGAAGAGCACAGCAAACACCGGAGCCCAAGAAAACAACCCAAACACAGAGCAGTTCAGGGGGCCGACCGTGCGGAAGGCAACGGCGGAGACGTGGAAACAGTTCAGGAGGCCGGCCGTGCGCAAGGCAACGGCGGAGACGTGGAAACAGTTCAGGAGGCCGGCCGTGCGCAAGGCAACGGCGGCGGCGAAGGAGACAACGGAGCAGTTCAGGAGGCCGACCGCGCGGAAGGCGGCGGCGAAGGAGACAACGGAGCAGTTCAGGAGGCCGACCGCGCGGAAGGCGGCGGCGAAGGAGACGACGGAGCAGTTCAGGGGGCCGACCGCGCGGAAGGCGGCGGCGGCCCTCCAGTCCCAGGCGTGCTGGCCATGGCCTGGTGGGCACAGGACCAGACGAGGCAGGACCAGACGAGGACGAAGACTCGGAGGCTGGACCAGACGAGGACGAAGACTCGGAGGCCGGACCAGACGGAGCTGCAGAGGCTGAGGCCGGACCAGACGGAGCTGCAGAGGCCGGACCAGACGGAGCTGCAGAGGCTGAGGCCGGACCAGACGGAGCTGCAGAGGCCGGACCAGACGGAGCTGCACAGGCAGAGGCTGGCCCAGGCGTAGCAGAAGCACAGGCAGAGGCTGGCCCAGGCGTAGCAGAAGCACAGGCGGATGCAGCCGGACCAGGCGACGACGAGGCGGTCGCAGATGGCGGCTGGACAGGCTCCTCGGGCCCTCCAGCTGATGCGGCGTGAGGCTGAACGGGCCCCTCGGACCCTCCAGCGGAGACAGGAGGCTGAACGGGCCCCTCGGACCCTCCAGCGGAGACAGGAGGCTGAACGGGCCCCTCGGACCCTCCAGCGGAGACAGGTGGCTGAACGGGCCCCTCGGACCCTCCAGCGGAGACGGGCGGCTGAACGGGCCCCTCGGACCCTCCAGCGGGGACGGGCGGCTGAACGGGCCCCTCGGACCCTCCAGCGGAGACGGGCGGCTGAACGGGCCCCTCGGACCCTCCAGCGGGGACGGGCGGCTGAACGGGCCCTCGGACCCTCCAGCGGAGACGAGGAGGTGCTGGCTGGGCTCACTGGAACCCCCAGCGGACGAGGTAGATGGCGGCACGGGAGCCGCGGAGTGCTGGATGAGCTCATCCGAGCTTCCAGCAGGAGCCGATGTAGAGCCAGAGAGAATTGGGACCCCGGGCTCAACGTTAAGCTGGCTAGAAAACTGCACTGCTACGGGGAACTGGGCCAAAGGTTCAGGTGCGACCTGAGCTGCTGGACACACGGGGACCTGAGCTGCTGGACACACGGGGACCTGAGCTGCTGGACACACGGGGACCTGAGCTGCTGTCTGTAGTAACGGTGGTGGTGAGAGTGGAGTAGGTAGTGGAGTTAATGACTTCACAGGGGAACGAACTAGAGGTAGTGACGGTTGTGGTGCTGGTGGTTGAGTGGGTGACTGTGCTAAAGGAGGCTGCACTGGGGACACTGGAGACTGCACTGGGGACACTGGAGACTGCACTGGGGAAGGCAGAGCTGCGGGAGACTGCGCTAGAGACTGCAGTGATGGTTGTAGTGGAGGTGTGACGGGTGGAGGAGTGGCTGAAGTGGCTGCGGGTCGGGCGGCTAGTGGCTCAGCTACAGAGCATATTAACGGCAGGGCTATGGGTTGAATGTCTACCTGAGTAGCAGCCTGAATGGCTGGGTGTAGTGATGGTGGTGGTGGAAGGGAAACAGGTGGTAGTGTGGATGACGGAACTAAGGGCGACTGAGTGGCAGACCGAACTGATGACTGAAGCGATGGTAGAGGTGAAAATGGAGCGTGTGGTGGAGTTAATGGCTGAGCTAGCGGGGACACAGGAGACTGAACTGAGGGTGGCTGCGAGGGAGCTAACTGAGCTGTGAAGGGCTGCGAGGGAGCTGACTGAGCTGTGAAGGGCTGCGAGGGAGCTGACTGAACTGGGAAGGGCTGCGAGGGAGCTGACCGAGCTGGAAGTAGCTGCGAGGGAGCCGACTGAGCTTCTGGTAGCTGCACAGGCGATAAGCAGCTCGCATTGACTTCCGCCACACAAAACACAGCCCCTGAATGAACAGTCATAATGTCTGGAAAAGACACAGAGTTCTCACTCACCACAGCAGGTGAATTAGAAGGCCGAATGTCCGGCTGTGGGGTGGCGCGTCGGCGGCGTGAATGCCGTTTTCTTCGGGAAGCCGGAGGTGCGGTGATGGAGGAAACCGGCAACGACGGAGAGATCACGGCCGGCTCCTCATCCTCCGACCACATTGCTGCGAGAAAGGCAGCGGGTGAGTGACAGTCAGAGTGGAGGGTGGATGGAGAGGAGTCCAGTGGCAGCAGCGTGGAAACGTTTCCCGATTGTGGCGGTCGCTGTTGCGGTATGACGAGCTCGCGAATTTGTACTGTCTCCTTGGCTTTCTGCAGATTGGACAGTAGGCCCGAAAATCCTGAGAGCTCGTGCAGATGGGGATTCCCCTTGAGAATAGCCTCGATGGCGTTTATCCCAATGGACATGGCTTTAATGTCCGAGGCGTGGGAAACTCGCTCCCACAGGCTGAAGATGCGGGCCAAATCGCTTTCCCGGGAGGAGCCTGCTGGGTCCATGTCTGTTGACGTCGTTCTGTCAAGGCTCGGCTGTGTGGCAAGCAGGAGGAAGACCCAAATGCAAAACTCACAGACACGGGGATGAACTCGAGAAACACAGCTTTAATGCTGGCACGGCAGAACACAGGAAATACAAAACTAAACTGGGGAAAAGTAAACTAACACTCGCAGGTAGACACAGGAAGATCCACACAACATGAGGGACGACGTCACGCTGAACAGAGGGAGACGCAGACAGAAATACACAGAGGGTTAACGAGGAAAGTGGGAACACACGGGGAACACAGGTGACACTGATAATCATAACGAGACAGGGCGGGGTGAACTGAACATGACATGTACGGGCGTGAGAGTCACAAAGTAAACAGGAAGTGCACAGAGGTTCAGACAGGAGGAGAGAGAGCACGGGGAAAACACAGACATAATGGGCAGGGGAAACATGGAATAAAACATAAGGAGAGACGAGGGCTCACAGATACACAGAGGGGCACACAGGGGGTAAAAGCCATGAAGGGAAAACACTTAGGGAACAACACAACAGGGCAACTCAGAAAACATGGCCTAAGCAAGGAACAAAATACAAACATACAAGAAAACTAAGAACACTGGGCCAACATGGCCCAGGACCATGACAGAATTACTTTTCTGTCTTATTCTCATTTAAAATGTCTGGCTTTTAATAAATAATTATCTGAATCTTACGACCAAAGTTTTTATCTGATGTAAAAAGTACAGAAATCATGTAGATATATATATATATATATCCATCCATCCATTCGCTTCCGCTTATCCTTTTCAGGGTCGCGGGGGGCGCTGGAGCCTATCCCAGCTGTCATAGGGCGAAAGGCAGGGTACACCCTGGACAGGTCGCCAGTCTGTCGCAGAGCCAACGCATAGGGACAGACAACCATTCACACTCACATTCACATATATATATACATATATATATATATGTATATATATATATATATATATATATATACATATATATATATATATATATATATATATATGTATATATATATACCAACAAGACAGTGTACATCACTGTTACAACAGCGTTTGTTTTCATTGTTGTGAGGAGACCATAAATAGCATTTGCATTTTCTGTTGGACAGCTCATTTGCTGTTATGGATGAAAAGTGTCTTTTTTGTTTCAAAACAGCTGATAACTATTCGCTGACAGCTGCCAACATCTGCAAACAAATATAATTCTGTAAAGTTGTTCTATACAGTGTGTATAGAGCGTTATTAAATTTATTGCTAAAGCAATTATATGGCACATTGACTTCTGAAGAAATTTTAGACGGCACTCGTCATCAAAAAGGTTGCCGACCCCTGCTCTATAAACTCTAGAGAGGGTTGTGTGAGGAAATCCCAATAGATGAGCAGTTGAAATAGTTAAATCAGCCCATAAGGTACCCATGACCATGCCACATTTAAAGTCACTTTAATTTCAGTTTTTTTCCCTTTTTTGATGCTCATTTTGAACTTCAGCAGGTTAACATCCATGCGTCCATCCATCTATCCACCCATCCATGTCCTGTGTCTGGCTGGGGTCCTGATAATGTAAACCAAGCTTGCAGTCTGTACAGGGACTGAATGACCTCCATCAGCAGGCTTGATGCTAGTGTTCCCAAATAACTTCTTTCAAATGCACTAACCATATATTCTCTGGTAGGGCAAGCTCACACACACCCTCCAGTCTCCTTGAGAGGTTAAAGAAGTAGTCCATAAAAAATGTATTTTTTCCCCCCCTTAAAATAAGGTTAAACCAATGAACAGACCTTTCCTCTCCAGCACTGCCACAGTTCCCGAGACAAACTTTTCAAACAGGGGGCACCACCCAACTTTGTCAGTTCAGAGACATCCGCCCTTACCTCCATGTGCACATGTATCAGCCAAGACATCCCAATAGCATCCGAGACTTTAAGCTACACAATTTAAGTCTCATCTACCGAAACTACTGTAGTGACTCTGTCCTACCCCCCCAACCATGTCCCCGACTAAGGTCTTCCTCACTATATACAATGCAGGCAGGGCACAAGTTAACCAAAAGGGATGTTCCATACTATCACCAAAATGCTCCAATAATTGAGTTTGTGCGTCTGCGACTGCCAAGCCTATATTGTTTTTTTTTTTTTTTTTTTTTTTTTGGCCTGTCCCGTTTGGCTCTTTTGCCATCAGAATTGTTGTCTAAAGGCAAAGAAAGATGCCCAACGGATTTACTTTACCAAACTGACCATCCCAGCCTTGCCGTAATGGTCCATTTGATTCACCTTTTATTGTTTATTTTATTTTCACTTACTGAATACGGGACAGACTTGACTGGGGGAAAGAAGGGGAGAAAGAAAGAGGGAAAGAGAAACAGCTGAGAAGAGGGACGGGGGAGAAGGGCAAAAGACAAAAACCAACAGAACGGGCAGAGAAAAAAAAATGCATATATCAATCACCTGGATCACCTGCTGAGAAAGAAAAAAGAAAGCAAGCAGAAGAGAACAAGAGTAATAGAATAAACAACATCACAATGATATATGGGAATATGACAGTAAATACTAAATGTTAAACATTATTGTGCAGCACATAAGATCAACAGAACACAGTGTGCTTTGAGGTAGGAGCCAAAAAGGGTGTAGTTTGTGGGTGTGATCACCCGTGTGTACACCTGTGAGCATGGACGCGCTTGTTTTTTGTTTTTTTAAAAGGTTCCTTCATGTAATAATCTGCTAGAGGGTGTGGGGGGGCCACAGCCCCGTCCTCCAGGGCGTGAAGCAGGTGTGGAGGAGATCAAAACTCCAGACATCCAGAGGCCCCCAGAACACAAGAGACCAAGGAAGACCAACAGAGGGGCAGCTGCGCCACTGTCCCGGAAAGAGCTGAGGAGAGTCCCAGTTGAGGGCTCACTCAGCAGCCGCGGAGCAGAAGCCAGGGGGAGTTGCAGTGACGCGCCCGTGAGCTCCGCCGGCAGCCAGCTGCGCCTGAGTGACCGAGCCCCAGGCCGAGAGGCCGGGGGCACCCCACCTCCGAAGTGGCCCGAGCGAGCCCCAGGCTCCAGGCCCCGATAAGCGGCCGCCAAGGAGTGAGCCGGTGTGTACCTGGACGCCCATCCCCGGACACAAAGAACCACCAACGCACCGATGTCTGAGGGGGTCCGCCACTGGCAGGGGAAGTGGTGGTAGGGGGAGATAGGCCTCCAAACCTTGGAGGGCCTGAGATGTCCCCAGAGAGGTGGCGCCTGACACCCAACCTGACATATAGACACAGACATACAGGCACACACAGATACAAACATCCATTCCCACCCTCATGCTCTCATATGCACTTACTCCACACTCAACCAACGTGGAGACAGACATAAAGAGACGTTGTACACACTATCACACTCCCCAAGCGTACTCTACAAACCGGGTCTAGGTGTCCCCGCCCCTGGAGGGGGGAACTGCACCCAGACCCAGGTGGTGTTTCCCTTTTCCCTGCGGTGGGGGGAGGCAGACCGCCCCGACTCCGCAGCAGCAGGAAGGCTCCACACTCCAGACCGCAGTCGGACGGCCAACTCCTCCTCCTAGTCCTAGCCCCCCTGCTCCAGCAGGTCGCAGAGAACAGGGGTGAGAGAAGACTCCGAACCTCCCTCCACCCGCTCATTGTAATGTTGATGCATGTGTGTTCTAAGGTGCATTTAAAACCCAGGAGGGCTTGGAGCTACCTGCCAGAGAGCAGCAGGTAAGCGCATGGTCCCTCCTGCTAGCCCTCAATGTCTACGTGTATTTAAAATTGAGAGGTGGGCAACGATGCCAGGGGTGGGGTGTACACCCTGATGGTACTTTGGACTACGTGTATCGTGCCCACCCCCAAGATCCTATATGTATGTGTAATGAGAGTGTGAGTAATGTGAATGTCTAAGTTGTGGGATAAAATTGAGGCAGAGGCAGCCAGAAGGGGACAGAGGGGGGGGGTAGCCTCCTCTGCACCCTGGTGACATACCCCTACTCCAAGGCCCTGCATGTGTGGGTGGTTGTGGTGGAGCGGGAAGAGGGAGGCAGCTGGAGATGGGGAGGGAAGGAAGGGAGGGGCAAGTGACCCCTCCCTGGGGCCAGCTCCCCCGCTGACCCCAGTAGGCACCCCCATACTCCGCGACCCGCCAGGGAAAGGGGGCCCAGGCCCATCCAGACCGGGCCCAGTGCAGCAGCGCCGCCCGGCCCCACAGAGCCCGGGACAGTCCACCCAACCCCACCACAGAGAAAACTGCACCCACCCCACCATCCACTCATCTTCCAGACTACATAAGACAATAAACACCCAGGCTGAGATCTTCCTCCACCTCTCCTGTATCTCCCCCTCCTGCAGAGGGAGCTCCTGAGGAGAGGAAAGCTCCTGCAAGATGTGACAATCTCCCCCACCAGTTGAAGAGCCCCCCAGGTGGCTCGACGCACCGGCGGCACCCTGCTCCAGGGCTGGGCCCCCATGCACCCACCCGCCTACAACCCCGGCAACACACCAACCAGGACCCAAGCCCCCGAGGCCCGGTCCGGGTCCCAGCCCAGAGACGGAGCGCCCCCAGAACCTCATGCCCATCCCGGACCCACCCAGGGGCAGCCAGGCTACCAGGTCAGTAACCCACGTCCGTCAGCACAGACCCTCCCCTAGCCCCGCTGCACGCAGCCGCGAGGAAACAGTCACCGGAGAGCCAACAGAGCCCCTAACCGGACATGACCGCTACCCCGGGTTGAGCCCCCCAAGGAAGATGCCTCCGGGGAACCCCCCGACGCCCTAAGCCTGTCCCTACCCCCACACCAATCACAACAGTGAAGGCGGGACCAAACTATGACCCCCCACCCCCACTAGGTGATGAAGCTGATCAAAGGAGCCCAGAGCAATTGATCTGATGTGGTGGCAGAGGCTGTATCAAGACTATACACACTGTGCCAAGCCTATATTGTGATTGGAACACCTCTATCTGCCATTTGGCTCCAGAGTCCCTCAAGCTAACCACATTTGGTAGAACTTTTTTAGACAGACACCAGCCAACATAAAAACGATGAACTGTTATAGTGGAAGTTGCAAAGGAACACTGCATAGTTTGTAATATAATCTATTATAAATCTAAATGTTTTTTGAGTCACACTATTTAGACATATGGATTTTATCCACCTAATAGCAAGGTTTTTTCCCCTCCAGTCTGTGTATTATGTATCGGCGCAAATTGAGGTTGACATCTTTTGAAGCAGCACTTTTTTAAGATGAAAAGCCATTTTCTGTAGCAAGCCAAAGTAGTCCTGCAGCTGACAGTGGAAGCTAGGGTGAAGTAATATGTCATTTTCCAGGTAGATAAACCTCTTTGCCATGCACTGTCTCCAAGTAATCGCAGAACCTACATCCTTTATACTGACCTTTTGCTTTAAGGTGGTTACGCTGACCTGGAAATTCCACAGTGCTGATTGGTTTAGGAGCTAGAGATGCAATCTGGTGATGAATACTGAAAAGGTCAAGGTAGTCTCTCTAAAGCAAAGCTGTTTCGTTGGGTTACATGCTGTCTAAAATATATCTGATAATGGCTCTTTCTCTGTGTGTATTCCATTCATTCCTTTTCTCTCTGTTGAACATTGTATTTTAGCTGCTGCTTTGTATCCCTTACATCTACTAACTGCTCATTAGCCTCTAAAATGATACTGAGGAAGCAGAGAATGTGCTATGCCCTTGAGTGTTTCCTAATCTTGTAGTTACATATATGTAGTGTTTTTATCCTGATGCAAATTTAGTTACTACTCATGAGTTTACATTTTACAGTTTTTTGGCATGATAGTAATGTAAAAAATAAATTGTGTAATAATCAGTTATGCAGTTTGTTACCTGATGGCAACATCGTGCTATAGAGGGTTAAATTGTTTCATTTTTAGAGACCATTTTAACAGCTAAAACTTGTCTGTTACATCTACACTGTTAGTGCGTATTGTTCCTATGAGTAAGTAAAAGTAAGTCATATTTCATTTAAAATCAGCTTTTAAGACATGAGCATTTAGCTGTGTTTTAAAAGACAGCACCGTGTATACAGATCCCAAGCTCATAGGGCAAGAGTTCCAGAGTCTGAGGGCGCCTGTTGCAAAAGCTCCGTCTCCTTTAGTTTTCAGCCTCGTATGATCCACAGCCAGCAGGCTCTGATTACATGTACGGATGTAAAAGTACAGTACATTACTTCTTAATCCTGATAAGATGACATTATATCAGTGATGTGTGTCTGCAGGCTTATTAGGAATCAGGTTCCCAAGGGGCTAAAAAGTCGCATAATGCAGATTTCCAAACATTATCTTGTTATAGTCATAATTTGAATACATTTTTATATAATGCAGGAACATCTAAAATAAACTGTGGATTTTCTTTCATTCTACCTTTCCACCTACATGACGCCAACTCTGTTTTCTTAACATTTTCATGAAGCAATGATATTGCACCCCATTTGGACCATGTAATGTTGATACAGTATATCTCACTCAGGACCTAAATGTCACTCCAGGGAAGTCAAGGCCTTTTTGGTAATGGCATGTGGTTGCAAATGTCAAGAAAAGTGCATTGCTGATGAGTGACTGTTGTCTGGTAACCTGCGCTCTGAAGCGGCCACACAGCGTGTCTTTGATATGGGAAAAATAGTGGTTCCCGCATGTGAACTGGATGCATATCAAGATCAAAGTTCGACAAGATGTGATACGTGCTTTTCAAAGTGTTTGTAGGCTGATATTTCACAAATATGCAGTTTCCATGTGTCTCTTTGAAAAGGCCTAATGACATACTGAAGGAAGGGCCCTTGTGCTTCCAGAAATTATATATGTTTCTTATTTACGTTATATTCGTTTCTTATTCTTATATATGAACTTTTTCTCCAATTATAGGAATTCTGCAGATTTTAATAAATGTCACACAGTAAACTAATAAAGAAGTGTAACCTGTTGTCTCACAACAGAAGAGACAAATTTACAAATACAAATCTAAATTACATTTAATATTTATTAACCATTGAAACTAAAATGCAATGTGAGATGGCCCTCATTTACTAACAGTGTATAATAAACGAGGGCCAAATCTGTGTGTAAATTACATGCATGAACATTTCATGCACAAATTAGTGATTTATCTGTGTTTTTGTATCTGAATTTGTTCTACTTGATAAAGAAATGTAAATATTCCTCTGACCATGCATATAAACAAATGACATTAAATCCGTTTTGGGAAATTTAAACACAGGTATTTAAAAATTTAAATTCTACTATGACTATTCGGATAAAAATGAAAGGAAAACTGAATAAATACATAGGAGAAGATTGGAGCAGAGTGGACACACCTGGGGAAAACAGCAGAACGGAATCTGACTGATGAGACGGGGAAGCAAAACTGAACATCACATGCATGAGAAAGGAAACTATCAAAATAAAACAGGAAATAATAATAAATATATAACCTTATCTCCCTCTATCGTAAATTCTCCTATCTTTCAAAATAATTGCCTTCTGTCATTTTTGGATATCATTAATTAAATATAGGACTTACAGCACTATCCCACAGGAGCTGAGAATCTGGATTTTTTTTTTAATTGGAGTGAGCTTTACTTCCTAGACCTAGATCCCTGGCCAGTCTGCGCAAACAGGATGGAAGGGTTTCAGTCAAGGGGGGGGGGACCAAGAACCTGATGGTTACTCTGAGAGAGCTTCAGCTTTGTTCTGTGGAGAAATTTGTGCAGCACTACACCAATCAGGCCTTTATGGCAGAGCAGGGATGTCAAATCCCAGTCCTCGAGAGCTACCGTCCGCAGCTTTTAGATGCATCCTTGTTCTAAAGCACCTGAATCAAATGAATGGCTTGTTATTAGACCTTTGGCAAACTTGATGGCATTCTGAAGAGGTACTCAAACCATTTGATTCAGCTGCGTTGGAGTAGGGATGCATCTAAAAGCTGCAGGACAGTAGCTCTCGAGGACTGGGATTGGGCACCCCGTGGTAGAGGGTCCAGATGCAAGCCATGCTTCAGCAAAAGGCACGTGCACAAAAAGCAGGTGTCTCAAGCTTGAAGCATAGTACTACATAGCATAGTAGTACATTATTTTAGGTAATGTTATTTTTAATAAATTTGCAAGAATTTCAAGTAAACATTTTGTCATTATGGGGTATTGTGTGTAGAATTTTCGGGTTGAGGAATTGGCTAAATAGCATATGAGGGTGAATAACTTTTATATAACTTTACTTACATATATATCATTTGAGATGGTTGCCACGGCCCCCATATGCTTGAATTTTGCACTTTTTGTTTACATTGCAAAACGTTTTATTTTTTACATTTTATTTTTAAAACAGCTTTATGAAAAATAGCCTAACATTTACATGTGCCCATATCTTATTCTCCTATGGCGTAGCTGCTATTTCATGCTATGTAACAAGAAAAGTTTTCTTACTTGGTTTCTTTAGTTAAAGTGAAAAAAGTGTAATTATTCCTACAACATCATGTTTATGGTTGAATGAAGATTTAGGCACCATCTTACTTTTACTCTTGGTTCCTAACCTCCTCTACCTTTACTCTGCACAAGATACTATGTTGTAATGTAATATGTTTTAAGATGTTTGCACATTTCAATCCTCACCTTCTTTTCCTGATGCTGATTGAAATTCAATAGTTGCTTAGATTATTATCTGTATAGGAGGAATAGTTTTTCTCTACTGTTCTCCCTGAGCTACTCTCACTCTCCCTGAGCTACTGAACTTGCCTTCTAAGGCCTGAGAATCATTCTGACTTCAGAAGGATATCTCCTCCTCACATCCGTGGCTCGCACCCTGCCAATGCAGAGTTAGCCCTTTCTTTCATGCTGTGCCCCTGGGATTATCATATCAATCTGCGTGACCTGATTACCAGGCTGTGGTTGGCTGCCAGACCAGTGGATCAAGTGATCTCTCCATTTTTACTGTCTAATTAACTTTAGAGATTCTTTGCTTCATTCTGTCACTAAATTCTTCTCAAAATATAGTTTGTCACTTCATCTGGTGACGTTATGATGGGTTACTGATCACAAGATTGGACATACAATCTAGTAACAATATGTCAATTATTTATATATTTGCATAAAATTGAAAAAAGCGCCAATGGAGTGAACATGCTTCAGATGCTGCATTATCAGGTTCACTTAAACACTATCAGATTCCGAGTAGCAGGGATGGAAACAGGTTTACTATCCCAGATGTGAAAGCAGAGCTACCAAACTTTAGTAACAACTATTCTGAACTGATACAGAGACGACACAGATACACAAATCTGCATAACACTCAGAGTATAAAATACATTGATTCATTATGTTTGCTTTTAGTGTAGTTCATAAAATTATGTTATGAATACAAAAAATAGTATATGGCACAACAGAAAAAGCCCATACATGTAAATAAAAATTCACAAGCTGAATATGCTAATCATGGTAAGGAGTAAGTTTGGTAGAAGGGTACCGATTAAAATTCAACTGCTGACAGTTAAAATTCATTCATCACTAAAGTGTATTTCAGGCAAGAGTCAATAATGACAAACTGAATGGTCAAAGCTGTCTTACTGATATTTGAAATGTGTTGATTGATTCACAATATCAACTCATGCATCAAAAAATGTTGTCAGTAGCTACTGACTTCCTTCAAACAGATCAGTGGACTTTTTTTCTTGTCTATATATGGAAACTAGAAAATAAAAGAAGACAGCAAAATATTCTTTAACTTTTTAGAGCAGCTAAAATAGTAAAAAGCCAATATTCACTAACTATGATAAGAACTTAACAACAAATGAACATTGGTGCTCTTTGTTCATTCACATGGCAACCTTTTACAATACCTATCCTTTATTTGCCTCAACTGCTGAAGATAGAAAACTCCTTTTGTTTGTTTGTTTGTTTTATAGCTATTATTAGTCTACTACAGTTCCTGTATCAAAGCCTGTCTAATGAAATCTTTACTCTTCCATTAGTCAAAAAGCCCAAAATTCTTGACATACTGTGGAAAACTCAAACAGATTTTTTTTTGAAGAACTTTAATTATTTATTTCACTTTGAAAAATGGTCAGAGGGTTAATTAATATTTTATAACAGTGGGGAATACGCGAAGGAGACTGAAAGAGAGAGGATGTCCACCTTAAGGGTAAGAAAAATAAACATGGAGGTAGAAGCTGATGAAGATGATCGTAGAGGCAAATATGGAGATGAAGATGAGGTGGAAACACAGACAACTTTATCTATTTATAAAATAGGTTTAACATAACCTACATGCAAAGTAAGCATAGAAGTAATAAAATGCAGACCAAAATGCACAAGTTACAAAAACTGCTCCAGTCTCAGTCAACACATACTAGGTCTGGATATCTGGGAATTCAAATTTAGTTTCCTTTTGCAGTGGCTGATCTGTGTGTGTGTGTGTGTGTGTGTGTGTGTGTGTGTGTGTGTGTGTGTGTGTGTGTGTGTGTGTGTGTGTGTGTGTGTTTGTGTGTTTAATGCATGTATATCAGTATATCTTTAGGACTGTGTAAATAATGTTTGTTTTTAATTTTCCAAAGATGATACTGACAAAAAAAATAAACTTAAGTTCAATGGATTCTCACATAAAGATCGTGTGATCCTTCTAACCCTAGAAAAAACTTGATTTTTGTCTTTGTTTTGCTTTAATTTAAATAAAAATAACTAACTCACTGACACCTTTGCCCACTTTGCTGCTTGCTCAACAGAAAGCAGCAAGTTAGACACCCACATTGCTTTTCTTAGAGCATGAAATGGAGTCTAACTTATTGCAAAAGTGCTTGCTCATTAGGGGGTCATAATATAAATGCCTTGAGGCAACTGTTGCGGTGATTTGGCGCTATATGAATAAAATTGAATTGAAACTGGTTTGAATAGTATCATTAGACAAAGTTATATTTGAATACCTTAAGTTGTCTATTAGGCATTTGCCACTATCTTGCGGCAGAGGTGATTAATTTAATTTATTATTTATTATAAATTGAAAATTATCATAAGCTGCAGGTGGAGTATTTCATTCAAGTATCTTATCAAGTCACTTGTAAAACGTTTACAGGTTTCAGCTTATTTATTCTGTTTATTAAAAATGTGGTTTCTGACTGTAAAAAAAGAAAAAAAAGAAAGAAAAGATTGTCATGCTATTTTTTTTTGTAGACCGACATGGCAAAATCTTTTCGACCAACAGTTCAATAAATAGATAAATTTTACTTTTTTCAGTTTGCATCAACAGTTGTTTCTAACTTCTCTTGTTCAATTTACTAACCGGTTAATTAACTAAGTATAGTTATGAAGTTGGCCTAAATATTGTTTTACTCTCAGATGTTGTTTATTACTGCACTTTTAATATTTTAACCATTTTATGGTTTGATATTTTCATATTTTATAAGTTTTGAACATACTATGGTTGTTTGTGGCATAAGATGAAGGAACTACGTGATTTATACTTGATGCAATTTATAACTGATTGATTGTGTGTAGTACTGCATGAAACATAGTTGTTGCTGTGGTAACAACTAATAGGGACCTGAATAACAAATAAAGAATAAAGAACTAACCACTGAAATCCACAACTTAAGATGAAAGCTTAAGCTTTATAAATATTTTTTTCACATTTTTATTTCCAAGGTTAAACAATTAATTAGCAAACTGGCAGTGTAGATAACTGTCAGGTAAAACACCATCTACATTCTCTTACTTTATTCAAGGAGGTGCTGGAAACATTTCCCAGGGATTCTGGTCCATATTTAGACATTAATATCGCACAGTTGCTGCGGCTTAACTGCACATCCATTATGTTATTCTTCTGTTCGACCATATCCCAATGTTGCTCTACTAGATAGAGATTTGGTGACAGTGGAGCCCACTGGAGTACACTGAAGTCACTGTCATGAGATGATTTGAGCTTTGTGACATGACAGATTATCCTGCAACAATCAGGCATCAGAAGATGATTACACTGTTGTTGTGAAGGGATGGACAAAGTCTGTGACAATATTGAGGCTTTTGCATTTGAACAATGCTCAGTTAGTACTAAGGGGACAAAAGTGTCACAGGCTAATACCTCCCACACCCGCTACACCACCAGCAGTAGCCTGAACCACTTATACAATGCAAGAGTGATCTCAACAGCTTCTGTGCTGTTTGGACCAAATTGTGACACCCTGGTATTTCAATATTGGAGGATAAATCTCATCAGGTCAGGCAATGCTTTTCCAATATTCTGTTGTCCAGCTGTGACTTATAGCCTCAGTTTTGTTTTCTGAGCTGACAGAAGGGACACTTTGTGTGTTGTGGCTGCTGAAGCAGTCTGTTCATTCATCTCTGACCTCTGACATCAACAGGGTATTTTCTCCCGGAAAACTGCTGCTAACTGGATATTTTCTCTTTTCTGACCATTTTCTGTAAACACTAGAGTTGGCTGTGTGGGAAAATCCCAGCAGATCAGCAGTTTCTGAAATACTGAGACCAGCTTGTCTGGCATCCACAGCCATTCCAAGTTCAAAATCACTTAAATCACCTTTCCTCCCTATTCTGGTATTCAGTTTGAACTTCAGCAGATCTCTAACCATGTCTGCATATCCCAGAAAGTTGATTCTTTTCATCTGGATGTTGCGTTTTCAGTGGGGCAAAGGTTTCATCACTCATCCAAGTGACTTCTTCAGTCTCAATGGACTGCAGGTTTCCCCAATCTTATAAACAGTACATTTGCATAATGACGGAAATTAGAACCACCAACTAGCAATGGCCTGCGATGTCAGTTTCATGATCATTACTATGCAAAATGTCATGAACATTGAATGGCCATGAGTACTATTTACGGCTGCATTCACGGTGTTAGAGGATGGTGAAAGATGTATCCTCAGGCCGAGATTGGTCTTTCCCTTTTTACATAAATGGCCTTCCCTGCTCATACCAGCACCAGTTTCTCCCTGTCCAGAATCTGTACATCCTCACTGAAAAAGTGGCCATTGGGCTGCAAGTGTATGATCATGAAACTGAGGTCATGGGCCATGGTTAGTCAGTGGTGCTAATTTCAGTCATTATGAAAAAATGTAGTCTTTATAAGGTTGGAGAAACCTGCAGTCAGCTAAGACTGAAGAAGCCACTTGGATGAGTGGTGAAATCTTTCCTCCAGATGAACAGAATCAACATTCTGGGATTTGCTTACCTGGGTGATTGAGAATGCATCAAGACATGTCTGAATATGTAAATGCACCGATTTGCTGCCATGTGATTGGTTGATTAGATATTTGCATTAACAAACCTTTGAACAGGTGTGCCTAATAAAAGTGCCTGGTGACTGTGGCCCAGTGAGGAATTTGACTCCATGCCAGAGCATCCATGCTGAAAATATATACAGTTTTGCTATTGATGCCTTACATACAGTTGATTTTATCTGAAATGCAGTAATGGCATATGCTGTAGTAAGTGTGATGACAAGCACGGTGGTGTGTTTAGATTATGAGAAGCAGCAACCACCACAACATCATGTGATCAGGTGTCATGTCCAGATGGAAATTAGGGGGATACGTTCCAGTGGTCTGTCATTAACAGGTGTGTAATTAATTCCCCATGATAGGCCAGTGTGACATTAATGCGGGTTGACTGTGTGGTGGTTTGCTCTGTGGGACTTAAACAACGACAGCTAGCCAGACGCGTCCTTGTCATCCTTGTGTCTGTGTGGCCTCATTACTTTGGCCAGTGACACTTCTCCTCCTCCTCCTCCTCTGCTACACTCCTTTTTGTCTTCCCTGTCTCACAGTGCTACTCTCATAGCAATGCTGTGCTGCTCCACTGGATGTGGGTTTATTTGAAGAGTCGTGTGTCAGAGCTGGATTTAGTTTGAAACGTCTAAGCACAGATTGTTCAGGCTTTTTATTGGTATTGTACTATGTAAAGGTGAATCACAGCTCATAGAAGAAAGGTTTGCTCTTGTCTGTGTGTGTGTGTGTGTGTGAGCGCGAGTGAGACAATCAGACACCATCTCATTATATTGCATAGGTTATGCATTGTACTAAGGACAAAGTCATTTGAGATGTCTCCCAACACCCAATAAATATTTGAATTATTCATAACAAATGGAGAAATTCATAATGTCCCCCGATTAGCATTTTAGCATAATTGATTCTCAAGAAAAGATGGAATAATAAATCACTGACGGTCTCCTTTTACATGAAAGATCCCCCTACATTATCTGCCCAACCCCTCTCGCTTCTAAGCAATGCTTTTTTTTTTTATCTGCCATTTGTATGCTTTTCATTACCTATCTGCTCCCTCATGACATAGCGGTAATAGCCTTGGAGGCATGCTGGTAAACAGTTTTGACAAATTAAAATCACCAGCTCAAGTGAAGAGACTAAAGCTGTAAACCAGGAGAAGCAGGAGAGCACTAGGTCCGTTTTCCAAATGACAAGGCCAGCTCAAGTACACACCATGTACTCACTGGCTGTGCTCACATAGATTTACTCAGTAAGCTGTGGATACACAGTGATTCAGTTGCCCACTTAAATGTGTCATCTCTGAGAATGCAAACATACCAGTGTTAAAATTATAGAATTGTATTAATGAATATCATCCTTTGCCTTGTGCTGTGGATTGTTCTGAAGTTTCTTCGTGTGATGATTAACACCTCAGGCTTCAGGGCTTTCATAATGAATAGAAATGTGGGTGATGGTTACACAGCAGCAAAAGTAATCCATTAATGATGTAGAGCACGATTAATCAAGATAAAATAAATGCATTTCTTTGGGACATATATTTAAAAAAAAAAGGCTTATTCATTTTCAGACCACCATTTTCTCATCATGTAGTTTTATTTATTTAATTTTTTCTGATTTATTTAAATTTAAATATTACAAAATGAGAAGGCTCCACTTGGGAACTGCAATCTAAGAATAAATCAAAGTTTTTGAGCAAGGACAAAAACAGAAATGTCATAGATTATTTAAGAAAAATCAAAATAAAAGCATACTTTACTTAAAAAAATAACTGTAATATCTCAAAATGTTGCACTGTAGGTGGTTATTTTGCAAGATAATCACAACAAAAACTTCCTGCTCAACAAAATCACTTCCCATCCAAGATGCCATCCATCTTCATTTCTGATCATGGCTCACTGACAGGGGTTTCCATCATGTGTCATTATTGGTGCATGAGGCAACTCAGTGGAACAATCCGCCACTCTGGGAAATGCATCAATCACTGACTCCTTGTCCCACCCTGACAGCTCAGCTTGGAGACCACAGGAGCTGTGTCCCACCGTAAGCACCCACTCAAACCCATGCTGGATCGGGCCGAGCAGGCCTGCATGAAGAAGGTAATTAAGATTAGGAACTGAACACGTGGCAGCAGTAATACATGCCTGAATGGCTTTTAGGCTTTAGTTTGTCTGACAATGTCGACAGATGAAGTAGGAATAACTGTCAAAGCAAAGCCTGAGCAGAGACAGGTGTTAGGAACCCACAATGGGAGAGAAAAACATTGCAGTAATGGATGAATAAGTCTGTTTACAAGATAAAGAATGCCCTGTCCACATTATGTTGGAGAGATGGCAGAGATGGATATCAACAACAAGTGACAGCTTAAAAGAGTTATATGCTGTTGCACTGATTGGTCAAGGAGTAAAAGCAACATTGAGACAATAGCACTATGTTGTTTGAATGTGGTTTATTTTTAAGGAGTAATAAAATTTTTTGCTTTCTAAGAAACAACTTTATATTCATGAGCAACAAATGCATCAATGCATTCGTAACCCCCAAAAGAGGGGTTACTCCCATGGGGTTTAAATCTGGGACTCTCCACCATGTGACCCTACAACTGAAGAAGCTTCTCAGATGAGAAGTGAAATGTTTTCAAGCAACTTAAAGAAGTCCAGACGCTTTTCTTTCCAAGCTCCTTAGACCATCTAGAAACTTCTTTAAGTTTCTTGAAGAGGTTTCACCTCTCATCTGAGAAGCTTCTTCAGTTTTAAGTCCAACTGGTGGAGAGTCCTGGGTTGTCCCCCAACAGGGTCATGGACCACCTATTGATCCTTTACCTAATCACACAAGCCAAGGTGTGAAAATGGGTGTGGGTCACAATCAGCCAATCAGCCAAGGTTTCGGGTGAACCCTCTGCAAAACCTAGCCACGCCCTATCATGTGATTTACTGAGGTCAAATGGCCCAGCATGTGAGTGGGCATTAACGCAGACGGCAGACAGTTGGTGTCTTAAGCCACCGCCTTTGTTTGATGACCATCTTGGAACAGAGGCGGTCCATGACCCTCTTGGGGGACACTCCCATAGGACTTAAAATTTGGGATTCTCCACCAGTTGCGCTTAGAACTGAAGAAGCATTTTGGATGAGAGGTGAAATGTCTTCAAGAAACTTAAAGAAGTCCAGACACTTTTCTTTCCAAGCTCCTTAGCCTTCTAAGAAGAACCACATCCTTAATCATTTCAGCAAGCACCCCAGAAGAACATGTGTTACTGATGAATTGCATAACCCTCAAGGACCTGTAGTAATTATGACAGCAAAGGAGAAGACATTGTTACCGAGTGTAGCGAAGTAGTCATTTTAACCTCAACTATAGTCTGTTCATAAGCCTGCTGGAGTTGCATACCCAAGTATTAACCAGTGCAGTCGTTTCATAGAAGTGATTTTTTTAAAAGTGTTTTCTGTAAATCTTTCTAGGGATGTTAGGTCAGAATTTTTTTTTGTTGCATATATGTATTTTCATAATTCACCTAGAAGCCAAGATAACTGTCTTATTAGCATTGACTGTGGTCATTCTTTCTTCTTTCCTTTTTTTCTTAAATCCTCAGTCTTTACTCCAACAAGTTCGACACTAAAACACTTTATCTACATATAGCACTTTAAGCTATCAAAGTTTGCATTATTAAATTATGTATATCATTGCAAAACTATAAAATAACTTAAATTACACAGTTGAGATTTGCCATGAAAAGTATAAGGGAATATAATCACTGAATTGCAGGAAATAGTGAGTCCTGGTTGACATTCGAACTAATTTCATGGACATTGTGTATTTCAGTAAATAAACAAATAGATGTATAGGAAGGTGGAGAAGCATACTGATAAAAACAGAGAATAAAAAATTGAGTGTTACTTGGGTCATCTTTTAGATCTAAGATATTGTGACTTGGTTTGACTTCAATTAAATCCTGGGGGAGGCTTCCCAGTCAATCTGTGATCTTTATCAAGGCGCTGCCTCTCAGATCTCTATCTTCCTCTGTGACCCATGGGAAATGGAGACGACTTTCATGACAATGGTTTGGACTCCATGCTAGTTCTAGCCAGCTCCTCTTCCTCCTCTGCCTAACAATACTGTGACTCTATTGACAACCTCAACCTTGAGCACCAGTCCCAAGTGTGAAATGCTTTTCTTCCCCTCATTCTACCTCTCTTGGCGTATAGCTTGAAATCAAGCAGGCATAGAGGTTTAATTTGTGTTTTTTAATGCATTAAATAACACACTCTTTTTGCTTGGGTCAACTGGGAAATTTGGCTGCATGGCATTTGATAGTTTGCAACTAGAAAAACAGATTACCTGCTGAAAAACAGCAAAGTTTTTACATTTAAAAAACATTGAATACCCTTGAATATGCACACGTAACTTGCACATAAACCGACTGAGGAGAGGACCAGCTGCTCCAGAGCACAGTTTCTTGATTTTCTCGCAGTCGTGATCGACACAGTCCTTACCAACTCCCTTAATCTCTGGCTCTTCTCTCTCACTGGAAACTGTCCTCTGATAGTTAATTACATGCTTTGATCTGGGTTTGTTCCATCTGCATGATATTTCACGTACTGTAATTGTGCTGAATATTCACAAGGCCTGTCATCTGCCGTATCCTCCTAGCACTGCTGACCTGCACTGGGTGTTTTCATTTTTACAGTCCGTCTGTATTTAAGACCCAGGAAGTGTTTTGAACTTAAATTGCATCAGGAGATAATGAACACTAAGACGTGGTGTTTAGAGAGCAAAGCTAAAACAGGATGAGAGACACGCCTCTATAGACTTGCACAAAATTAAAATGACTATTACAAAATCTATATCTTAAACTTCTCTCCACATGCATTCAATGTGCACATGAGGGAAACAACTTCAAATAATTGACACTTATAATTAGGGATGGGTACCGGTATCGGTTCTGACATAAACGGTAGTAACCAGACCGAAAAGCAGCGCACATTTCGGTGCTTTATTCGGTGATTCACTTTAGAGTCTAGCCAATCATTTTACGTTTCCGAGGATAGTAGGCGGGGCCAGGTACATACGTTCTTTTAGAGCAGAGCTACAGATTAAAAATGACCTATGCAAAGCGGTCAAAAGTCTGGCTGTACTTCACAGCAAAATATGCAAACTCAGCAGCCTGCAACAAGTCCTTTAAGCTGATACTGTCAAAGGAGGTAACACCTCAAATCCGATGAAACACCTGGTGACGCATAGCGTTTTTTTTAAAAGCTGAGAAATGCACCGTATTTGATAGCTTGCTGTGAGACCTCACACCGAGCACATCTACTGCGGGTGGGTTGCCTGTTATCGGACCTGGAGTTAGCAACATCCCCCAAAAACACGAAGAGGAGAGTCCTGGCCCCTAGCCCTGCCAGTGTAGCAGAAATGATGAGGATGATGGTGGCAGCAGCAGCCGTTCTTCTCTGCGTGAGTAGCTTAATGTTGTTCGTGTGTAATTTACGTTGAGTAGGCTAACCACGTTATTACATTAATGCATGTAAGGTGAACTAGCAAACATCATCATAGCTACATGCATCTGTCTTCTTGTTTGATGGCAGATTCTCCCTTCACCCTGGCCAAAAAGGCTAAAATGACCAAAGAAAAAGTGGAAAACAGTTAAACATGAGAGGTTTTTGGACAAAGTTTGTGTTTTTTTCCATTGTTTAAGCACTGCTTCCAGCCAAGAGTGATGCCATAAATCCCCTATAGCTGCAGAAAAAGCTAACATTATTATCTTTTTACAAAAAAACAGCTGAACATGAGAGTTTTTTGGACCAATTTTGTGTTCTCCATTCTTTAAGCACCGGTTTAAGCACCGTTTAAGCACCGGCACCGTTTCAAAAGTACCGGTTTGGCACCGGTATCGGATAAAACCTAAACGATACCCATCCCTACTTATAATACAATAAGACTGCTACTTTTGTATCATAAACTATGTACCTACTTATATATTTTTTAGTTTTTTTTCTTTCTTTTCATACGTATGAAGTCACATTAAGTGCACATTTGTTTTTAATGTTTAACACTTGTTTAATTCTAACTGTGAACATCTAAACAATAGGATTTATTGTGGGGTGGATATTTTCTGTTTGGTTGTATTTGTTTGTGCGTTTGTTTTGGAATATGTACAAGTGTACACATGTAACTACAAATGCAGTCCTTTAATTCTTGTTTGAAATACTAATGCCAAACTCACTTTTACTGACTCCTGTTTGTCTACACCTTTCAGCTTGAAAGGTGTGCCATAGAGAATATTTCCTTTCATTAAATACTATAATGTGCATGCAGCAAAAGAGATTTAAAAAACAGAAAGAAGAAGAAAATGAGGTAGTGTTATTGTTTCCCCCCAAAATACATAGTTTCAGTTTAGATACGTTTATTTCAGGTTTATAAAAGTTTTAATATTTATTCCCTTAAAGTATCAGTCTGAACATAACTTGCAGATGTCTATGTAGAATATGTCATATGCTATATCTCAAACTTTAAACAGATTCACAGTGCATTCCTTTTTTTTAAAGGCAAAAATGGAAGCTATTGTGAATCTGCAAACACGCACCATTAATTATTCCACCTGAAACTGTGCCACAAGCTCGAAAATCCCAAATCAGTCACATGTTGTTACTTGGGGGACAGCAGCTCCTCTCTATCAATGCTCCGTTTGTAGGTGGCACATGATGGATTTCAGAGTTGTGCTCTTTCCATCTCCCGACTGCAGAGATTGCTTGGGGATGCTGGCGGGTCCCTGACAAACAGGGCCTCCTTCATGCGTCACCTTGATCAACATTCAGCGTTGCCCCCTGAATCTATCACGGGCCATGACAACATGCCCCATTTTGGGCTTATTATATCATGGTGGATGATGTGGCTGGTGCTGGTGGCTGCTGGTTGTGGTGATGACTGTGATTATGATGTAGTGCTGGGCTCAAAAATGGATAGAGAACCTTTTATTGAAATTCAATGTATATGGGCGTTTTGATTAATAAATAAATAGATGCTCTCATCATTTTGGCTCGTGTCAGGAATGTAGCCGGCTGAATAATATGATATACATGTTCATAATCAACCACAGCAGCAGGCTATAACTGTGAAATTTAGAGTGCTGAGGAATGATCACTACAAGTGGTGGCTCAAGCACATCATACGTTTTACATAAAGAAAATCGATTTAGGCACAGGAGACTTAAAATATGGGAACTATGATGGAAACTTAATGATTCTGACTATCCTGTAGGAAAGTAGGATATTACTGTAAGTGTTTACCTCATCCTAATTGCTCCTTAGACGTAGAAAAGGGGTTAAATAAAGATGACCCAGAAATGTTACTTCTTTGATGACCTCTTGTTTTGTGTGACATAATTATTGATCTGCTCATTTGCATGAATGTTTGTAAATCTATAAATGTTTTTGTTGAGATTAACCGCCACGATTTACCTCATTAAGACCGACGTGTCAGATGGCTTTGTCATCAGTGGGGACGTGCAGTTTGTGAGACAATTAAATATGAATCAACATCATGCAAATGCAATTCCTAATTATAACTGTAAGTTTAAAAAAAAAGCATGTTATTTGATCGTACCCCCCACAGACTGGACCGTTGCTCTGATGGGATGACTGATACTGCAGCGGTAAACAACAATCTGACAGTTGATACATGAGTTGTCATTAGTCAACCACTCATTTGGAATCAAGCTTGTACAATAATATTTCATGTAGGAAGATGTAGCGTAAATCACCTCCCCATTAGTGTGTTTTACACGGTCGCTGATGTAGAAAATGAGCATATGACGACTGAATCGTGGAGTGAACGGTTTATAATTCCTCGGAGAATTGACAAACTAATTTAATGCTGAAGAACAATAAAATGTGATGCTTGGAGATTCCAACCTTTAAAAAAAAGCACAATGTTACCACCTCATGCACCTCGTCCAGCACCTTGGAAGGAAATAATACACATGCTGCCTTTTCAGAATGAACACGACTTGAAATAGCCCAAAATTTCCTCCGTAAATACCATTGACTTCAAAGACAAATTTCACTCTCCCTCTGTGTGTTGTGTTCCCTCACTGCAGTGTCGGTGCCATTCCCTCCAGATGACTGCTTTTATTTGATATCAAACTAATGAGATTTCCATTCTCAAAGCATATCCTCTCGCTCCCTAGTCTTAAAGAAGATTCCATTTATGTATATACCCTGGAATGATATTTGTTTTGCATATTTACATAAGACATATCCACCCTATCTATATGTTTTCAAAATGCCAATGTTTTATTCATATATTTCTCTATCATTTGCTTTTCATATCCTCTGCCACTTAAACCGCATAAACTGTCAAAAAGAGTGATATCTATTATTGGTATATTGAACATATAATTTAGTTTGGAGCTTATGTGGGCGAAAGCTTATACGCCTGAATACACAGACTCTCAATCAAATACTGTAGAGCAATTATAATTGATATTCTTTGAAGAGAAGTTATTGAAAAATACTTTGCTCTGTGCTTTTACAAGAATGCTGTTTTCTTTGTCTCTGCTTAGAAGAATTACAGATTAAAATTGGTGTAATTAATAACACAATATCCTTATATAATCGAATGTGACTGTCTGATATAGTGTACTGTACTGTCTTTGGCAACAAAATAACCCAAAAATGAAACCCCTCAGAGCTCCACTCCACTGACAGTCAGCGAGTATGGTGAACTTATGCAGCAAGGGTGATTGACATTCCAGATGAGCACATGATAGTGAGTGCTCAGCCACGCTGCCAGAGTCTCGGTCAGGAAAACATCAGTTTGTGAGTGACAGAAATCATCTTTAATATTCATCTTTCTTTGGAAAAGCAGATACAGAGTGCACAAATGCATGCACACACACACACCTTGGAGTAGTCTTGCATCGACTGATGAAGAATGTCAGGGTGGGAAGTGTCCAAAGACTAAGTATAAAATATGTCCTCCATAATGCCTGGAAGATGTCCAGGTTGGACTCTACTCACGGCCTCACTTTGTTTCCCTCCATATGTCTGCTCTCCTTGGTAAATCATACGCTCTCCTTCGATACACATACACACACAAACAAGCACTGAATTATGGATGAACTCAGTGACACTGTGATGATACATTTGTCACATCTACACAAAGTCATCCTTTAAAGGGTTGTCCCTCTTTATGCTGCCTAGAGTTCACATTTTGTCACTTGACATTTACAGAGAGGCTTATGACGGCCCTAAGCACTGATGTCTCACTGCTGCTGACACTGAATCTAGACTCCATGGACACAGACACAGACAGCACCTGAGGGCCTGAAACACTGCACGACGCAGGCTCCACATTCGGGCTGAGTTTTTAGGTCCTACTGAGCAGTTCTTTTCTCAAAGAGAAACCCAGTGTTGTCAAAACAGATGCACTTAGTATTTACTCTATTATTAAAGTAGAAAAGGATGTTTTTCAGATAATATCACTTACAACGATGTCTGTCTACATATGAGCAAATATAATTAAAGTGACAATCCACTGATTCAGGACATGCAGTTCAATTTAATTGTAATGACTTGTGTTGTCAGTCACGTTTGGTGAAATACTAAGTCACAGTATCACTTTGAGGGTATTCTCAATTTTCAGTTTCAGTACAATTGTTAAAAAACAGGCCTGAATAAAAGAATACTGTGATGAGGAAAAGTGGGAGGTCACTGTTCTAACAGCAGGTTAGTAGTAGCACAAATTGACCTTATCGTGATTTTGTGCAGCTTATGTTTTGTTTTTTTTTATATACACTGCACCTCCAACATAGTCTGACTTTTCTGCACTCCTCACTGGTTGAAAAAATATAAAATATCTGCAACACCTTAAAGGCCGGTCTGTGAAAACACTGTCGGACATAAACAGGTCCGTGGCGCAAAAAAGGTTGGGGACTGCTGCTTTAACAAAAGAAGTGTGTAAATCAGCATTACTGATGCAGTTAATCAAGGTTAAGTTCATTACACATACCTCACATGTTTGTAATGTCGGTCCTGTGTGGGTCACACGTCTCTTAAAAAAGGCTACAAATAAGCCTCGAAGAACAAAAACATAATTTTGAACAAACTTTGAACAAAAACATCAGCAGAACTTTTTCACATAAAAAAGGTTTAGAGTTTTCAAAGTGCTGGTGCAACCTGCATCTGCTTTCAACTTTGTTTTATCAAACACATGATAGGAGCAGACATCCTCTCCCTCATGAGGCTTTTCTTGCTAACACGCTAAAGGAATTATTAAAAGTTTCTTTTATCTGCATGTTAAAATCTGTATGTGAAAACAGAAAACCTGTATATTAGGATAATAAAAGCTAATGATCAAAGCTAAAGCTAGATCTGGTCATATACAACAAACAATTAACAACAAACAGTTATTGATCTCAAACCAGTGCAAGCAGAATCGGTAACAGCTTGTCTAGCACACAAGTGTCCCATCAGTTTCCCAACAATGACCAAATATTTGTTTACAATGTGCATCCACAAACATCCAGAAGAAGCTGATGTCCTCTCATCTTGCCCATCTCAGACTTTTTTTTAACAAGTATGGACACACCAATGACATCAAGACATGCAACATATTAGTGAAACTGTCCAGCGAGACAAGCTGGCTTTGGCCACAGGATGGCACTAATTTAAAGATCCTGATGTAAATTAACTATAACAAACTAGCTCAAAGCAGGTGACATGGAAGGAGTTCAAACAAGAAAATTACTTAAATATAAAATAATTTAAGTAACCTAACCAAGACACAAAGATCACCAAAATCTTGATGTCAGATGGAGTGAAAGAGAGCAACTGATCAGGTCATTTGAAACAGCTTTTATAGACTGCAAGACACGGGTTACTTGCATTAGCTTATGATTCTCCCATGCCAGCAAATCAGCAGCATGTAATGACCCTCCCACTCTCATTACATAAACAAACAGGCAGAGAAAACCTCACAGACAAAACATTGTCGGGGAGGAAAGAACACAGATGGCTTTTTATTTTGGCTTTAACTCATGTCTATTTTTAGACTTCACTGGACAAGCAGTGCTTGCCTTGCTTGCCCCGACAGGATAACCCTTAATTAGCATAACCCCAGTGATTTCATATCATATCTCAAAATAGTCCATTTCTTGAAATTAGAGAGTGAGAATTACTGCAAATATCTATATCTAAATCTAAGTATTCTTAAGTGGAACCAGACAGAGAAGAATAAGAGCAGCGCAGAAGAAAGAAATAACAACGGAGAAGTCACATCAGTCATTTAATTACATATAATATCGAAAGAAGACTGAAGATTTTGGGGATTCAGTTTGTAGTTAAACTTGCAAAGACTTATTATGTGTAATACGATATGAAAACCCAATTTTCTGACTGTCTATCTGTCTGTCTGTAATGTTAAAAACAGGGTTACTTGTGGAAAGTCACCTCACTAAAGCACGCAAAGCACAGACCTGCATCAGTCTACGCACTACAGTAGGTGAGTAGGAGAACTGGAGGCAGAGGAGGATGAAGCAGCTGTCGCCATGACGGAGTGGTTAAATTTAAAGTAATCACATTTTCAAACATTCATCCTTTTTAGTTCAGACCAGCACTGAACATAAGTCATTGTGTGGGTTTTTCTGGCACATAAATTGTACTAGCTGCACATGTTCTTTGCAGGGCACAGCTGCAAAATGTCTACAGATCTGTGGCATCATCAGCTTCACTTTAGTTTATCATAAATAATGGGCTTGCTCTGATGAGAAAATCAATATAATGCTTCCTAAAAATGCTCCCTCAGAAACTATTGTAACACCTCAAAAAGTTAAAACTTTAAAGAAAGCATAAAATTCAAGTTGCATTATGATATATTTTAGGTTATAATTCGTAGTAGTTTCAGTCTTGCTTAATTTGGTGACCCTACAGAGGTTGCCAAATCACTGTGTACAACTGCCAGAATTTTGGGAGGCTAAAGACTTGATTAGCTGCTGTTTATAGCACAATCGAGCAAACTCATTTTTTAAAACAAGACAATAATTAGATCCAGCCTTCTATCCATGTAACTGCTTGCATTTTCTTTGATGTTCTTATCAGTTATTTTTATTACGTTGCTTTTCATTTCATGACAATGTTCAAAATTATTTGCATTACATAAGTAGTCGTATAGTTTGTTTGTTTGTTTGTTTGTTTGTTTTTTAAATCCAAATTCAAATATGGGAAACTTTTTTTGAGAAAATTGTTTAATGATTTAATGATCTAAAATCAAGCACTGAAACAAAAAATTGGGTGTTGGGAGATACTTGACGAGAATTTATAGGGCTGCACTTCTATGATGGGAAACCTTAGATGCAAACTGAAAGGTTATATATATTCTTTGAACTAAAACTTTGGTTATACTTACTGGCGATGAAAATAATAGGCTGGATATTTTTCAACTCTTCACTACAATATCTGCCACCAGTTTGACTTTTTCAGAGCTTCTCCTTTAATTTGAAGGATCAGTGCTAATCTTTAGTTTCGAGTCAAATTAGTGTATTTGAAGAAATTTAAACATATCAAAAAATTCTATGTTAATTTAAATCAGGATGTATTTCGGTTGCATGACACTGCCAGTGGTATAGTTTTCTTGTATGGCAGTTTTATCTTCCAAGCCTTGTGCTATTCTTAAACAAAACCAAGAGATTCATGATTTGACAAGACATGCACAAGTCTCTTTTAATGAGTTTCTCTCTTAATATGCAGTGCAGTTAATCTGCCATACCATGATCATTTAATATCACGACATGACAAAAACAGGAAAAATAGACTTTTAAAAAATATAAAACAAGAAAGAATGAATTATGCTTAAATATCTATTATTATTCACCCACATTATGCTTTAATTTAAAAGAAAAAAAAAGAAAAGAAAAATGAAATACTCCAGTACTACTTCTTACTACATAGAGGTAAGGAAACATAGTAGCACACAAACCCAAAATAGGGGCAGCAGACCTTTTTCACTTCTTCATGCTCGGTGAATGTTTGCATTAAGAACGGTTTCTTTCATTTTGCCAAATGGGGCCCTTCTCAGCGCCTCCCGGCTCACAGATGGCCAGTATGGTTCCCGAATGGCTCTGCAAAGAGGCGTTGATTCAAATGAATTTCCATTACAGAAAACTGGCTGGCTCGAATAAATTATAATAAAAATGGAACTTGTGGCCTGTCATCTCTCAGAGATCGGGTACCTTGGGACAGTGCTGAAACCTCTCCCATCATATGCCCCAGTGAAGCAGAGATGATCGGGAAGAGCAGAGAGAGGATTTCTCTGCCAGAGGGAAAGATTTTCAAAAGAGATTAAAATACAATTCACTTTTTAAAGACTCCCTCTTCTTCTGAATATATACCCGGCTGGATACAGCTGTGAACGTTTCCCCTGAAAGACTTGGATTTAGTGCATCACTCCTGAATTACTCTGATAAATCATCCTCCACATATTGCAAATGGCCACATACACTGGAAGCTTTAAATGGTGGTTTCATGTTTAATCACATCCCTGCCTTTTTAGCTATTGTCTTGAGGTAGAATTGGGCTTTATGCTTCACTGAAATACTTAGAAATCAGATGGAACTGTTCACACTTCAGAAGAGCTAGTTTTAAGTTTAGTGAAATAGTCTGGACTAAATTCTAACTAGTCCAAATTAATGTGTCTAATGTGCTCAACTAGAGTCAGGGTCAAAAATATTTGGACAATGACACAATTTTAGTGAATTTTGTAGACTTTCAGCTTTAATACAAGGATCTTTATAGAAATTTTACAAAAAGTGCATCCATGTTGACACATATATAGTGATGTGAAATGTGTCAACATGTATATGTTGATCAATGGCTCACATTACAGTTTTTGTTAACGCATTACTAGATTCTGTAATTACATTACTGTTGCAAAGATTCTTCACTATCTGCAATGAAGGTAGAAAGAAGACAACATCAAACATGTTTTTTCTTTCAGAGCACTAGTGTTACAATTAGCTGATTTCAGATCATGTGCAGGAGGAGGAAATAGTGGAGCGGTATCGCAATATGTTTATTTTCATTGAACAAAAGGACAAGAGCGCAAAGTGGAAAATGCTTCCAAATTAAAAGAACAAAAGACATCATTACGTTCCTAACAAACCTTCATCTGTTTGTGAGTTTCTGCACAGACAGCATGCGAATGCAAAGCTAGCAAAAGTGCTATTAAGCTGAGTGCAAACCAAGCCCAGCCAGCACAACTTCAGCAGGTAACAAAAGCAGTGACGAGCAGTCAGGCTTGTAGCCTCTGTTTCTACTTGTTCATGCTTTTAAAGTAGACTTTGGGGACTTCTTTGAAGTCGTTTTGAAGTTTGGGCTTGCTTTTCATATTTGTTTCGTGTTGTTGGTTTTGTGTTCATATCTAAAAAACTAATAGAAAGATCATATGTGTGTCCTCATTAGGACAGAGGTATGTGTTGGTGTGTGGGACTGTAGCAGTAATGGCAAAGTAACATAACAAGTAGTGTACTAACGTACTGCTTGACTTTTAAGAGAAGTAACGAGTAATGTGCAGTATATTTCTTTACCTGAGTAATGACCTCAACACTGATGTTACCGGATATATAAGTATTTGATCCTCCACTATAGTCTGCCATTTTTAGAGGGTCAAAAACTAATTAGCAAACTAACATAAGCTCAAACATGAGGCTGTTTTTAAGAATCCCTCACCGTCAGTGACACTGTAACCCATGCCCGTGCGATACTCTGCCCGGTCTTTGCAGGAGCTGCCTTCAGCTGCTAATTGTTTGCAGGTCTTTCTGCCTTCAGTTTTGAGTTTAGTTACTGAAAACCATGCTTGGGTTGAGATCATGTGACGGAGCCATTGAGAAATATACAATTTATTTGCCTTTTTTGGCTTGCTTTTGCCATATGCTTCGGGTCATCATCCATTTCCACTGTGAAGTGCTTTCCAATCAGTTTTGCAACATTTGCCTGAATCCGAGCAGGGCATAGCACAGCAAACTCCAGAATTCACCATATTGCTTCTATTGACAGTCACATCATCGATTATTATTAGTGATCCCGTTTCTTGTAGTGTACATGTTCATACCATACCAAGGGCTTAATCATGTCTGATAGATAATATAGTACGCTTCAGTATGTTTTGCTCCTTATCTATTCTTTGTAAGAATGCATGTACCAGAGTTTTTGCAATCTCTCTGATAGTTTAGCCTAATTACTGACAGCCATCTTGATCTGCTTAGTTTGCCATGGAATAATGAGGGATCAGTCCTCACCTGGTCATTAAAATGATTTTTAGTCAATTATCCATTTATACTTACACTGTCTTGTTGTTTACAAGATGCAGTTCCCATTAGCCTGATGCTCATGTCTCTATTTAGTTTCAAACGTATACTTTAATTTCATTTTTGAATTAAAATATGAAAATGTCATTTTTTTAGCACATTCAGGCACAATATTGTTGATGTGATGGAGAAATACCAGTACTAGTCTGAATACCATTTCTCAGTTTTTGAGAGATTAAGCATTTCTTTGTGTCACTCTGCTACTTTCAAAGTAGTCCTCTGGCATTGCATTTGTGCATTTATTCCTGAAATGTCAAGATACTTTTCACACTTAATCAAAAAATACATTAATCATCCCTTCACAGCTCACCAAATCTTTAAGAGACAGAAGAGCCAGACCTATAACTTGGACTGTTGTAGAGTAATATAAACAGTGAATACACAAAAGTAACACCTGACTTCATCTTGAACAAGCTCCTTTCATGATTTCTAAACTGACATTCTGCTGTTTGAGACAGTGCAGCATTGTTTGAGCCTGATGCCTTTTCAGAGTCATTTCAGTCAGGTCCACATGAGTAGCTTAAGACAACATAGTTGCCACTTTTGATATTTCACTTTCTGGCTTTTCCCTGCGACACACATTGTCCTTTTCACCACTGCGTACTGCACATCGTAATCGGAAGAGGAGTGGCTCAAACACATAGATATATACTGAATATCACAAACCCAACTACATTCTTGTATTATCAGACGATGAATGATTTATCCAATAATGTTTGTGAAGTCTTGAAAGGCTATTTGGTATTTTTTCCCCATTTATGAGTGAGTGGAACTTGAAGAAGGGGTCTGTTTTCACTGTATTTGCTCAGAAAGAAACTTCCAAGATTATCAGTCCTGCTTAAAACATCCATAATACCTACTGTGTTTCCCTCCTCAGATTTACGAGGAGGGAAGTGAGCTGATCATACACACACATACACACAAAAAGTGAATATAGTTGTTAGGGTTTTCAGCTAAATGTTCAGTTTTGATATTAACAGCTAGAAGCTATCCTAAAGCACCTGGAAATTTAACTTTGTAAAATATTTTATATTGTATAGACCAAACACTTAGAACATATTTTCAGGCAAGTTGCTATATCATAACATTGAGAATCTGATTGGATGTTATGAGATTTCTTTTTGACTGCAGCACACACAGCCACACATACATACATATCACAACCAAATCATAATATTGCTTTCCCCTCAAGAAACTTGAAGAGATGCTCTAAAAGAAAAACAAGAATGAAAAAATAAAAACAAACGCCAAAAGCAAAATAAACTGCACTGAAAACACACTCTCGCACAAATCTATACCCAGAGGATGTTACTGCTGATGCATTACTCATTAACTTGAAGTTATAATGCAGTATTTTGGCTTGAGTCAGCAAAGCAGTCCCACCTTTATCCACTTGGATGAATATATGCCCCCAAATTGTCACTTGTCTTGATGATGATGATGATGTGTTGAAGCCTGAGTATTCAAAAGTTTTTGGAAGGGATGAATTAACAGAAGGCAGGCAAAGAGAATATGGCGTTATCTAAAGATAATAAACATCCATCCATCCATTCGCTTCCGCTTCTCCTAGGGTCGCAGGGGCGCTGGAGCCTATCCCAGCTGTCATAAGGATAATAAACATTTTATGGAAAATGAAATACATCTAGTCCTCATTTTGAATAAAGTGACTTTCATTTGCTATTTGCTTTCTTTTGGCTCTGGCTGCACATTTAAAGCACAGTCCAAATTGCCTATAATGGGATAACAATTGTGTCTTCGATCCTGTTGTTGAATAGAATAGTAAAATTTCATTTAAGTAATATTTCATGCAGGAATTATTAGAGTACACAGACTGAGCATATACTTGTAATACTCTCAAATATTCTCAACTTAAATCTCATCAAAAGTCCATTAAAAGTGAGCGTGGTTCTGGAGATGCAAACCAGCAAACCTGATGAAGTTTATCTTCATAACTTTATCTTGCAATGTTGTAAAGTTGCTTTTGCTGTATTTGGTTTTCACGTTAGCCAATAAACACGAGTGTGTGCGCTATTATACTGGCTCCTTTCACATTGAGCGTAATGTGGATGAACATCATCAATTAGCAGAACAGCTAATTTTCTCATTTAGCTGTGAGATGTTCAACAGGGACATCATACCACATTAAAAACCTGTTATATATATATTTATTTTCAAGTTTAAAAAAAATATATGAAACACCAAAATAAACAAGCAAAGACAGAAACACCGTTTTGTTCTCTTTTTCCAGATGATGATGGGTGGATCCAGCTTTTGAGAAGCAGCTCGAAGCTGAATCCAAGAAATGTAGTAGTGATAGACAGGTACAGGTGTCAGTTACAAGCTGCTACACTGTTCTATCTGCTGGTGCCACAAGAGACATGAGTGGAGAGACAGAAACAGAGACATTATAAGAAGCAAAAAAAAGGGAGTGGCACCATTTGTATTTTCCCCGATGTAAGCATCTTGCATAAAGCAAATTGGCGACAGTGGGTAAAGAGCACAGAAATATGAGGCAGCAGTGAGCACAGGCTCACCAAAACCGGGTTGTTGAAAACTGGAAAAGTGTAGCCTAATCTAATGAATATTGATTTCTGCTGAGGATGCAGGTGGGCTCAAAATTTGGCTTAAGCAGCGTGAATTCATAGATCCCACCTGTCTAGTGCAACCAGGTCAGTGTTTGCGGAAGAATGGTGTGATATTTTCTAAATATTTTCTGCCATATTTGGCCCTTTAAAAATCAAACCAAATAATGGTAAATGGTAAATGGCCTGCATTTGTATAGCGCTTTTCTAGTCCATAGGACCCCAAAGCGCTTTACACTACATTCAGTCATTCACCCATTCACACACACATTCACACACTGGCGATAGCAAGCTACATTGTAGCCACAGCTGCCCTGCCCTGCCTAATCTACCAAATAACTTCTGTTGCTCTCCTCTACCATGACTTTGATCTTGTCTTATAAAATGTTTGCTTTTTTTCTTTAGCGCTTGACTGTTCCTGATTAAACCTTCACCTATGCTGACATCATATGTGAAAATCAAAAGGCAGTCATCATCATCATGATATTAAATTATATAGATCATTAGCTTGCAGGTCATAAACACAATTCTTGCTTAAGCAATGTTATTAGGTTCAGTTTATTATTATGATTTAAAAAATCTCAAAAGTAATAACCACGTACACATCTTATTATGTTCTAATAAATGAAGCCTCACATCTGAGCCCAGTGCAAACACCTTTGCGTAGAAATTAATGCAATATAATCCTATTGTGGAATCTATGATAAATGCTTGGTAAGTGGAAAAACACAGTAACATGTAGGCCACTGTCACTTTAACTGGAACATTATTTTCTTCATCTGTGTGATTACAGAAACATGATATATCATCATCCTATTAAAATATGCTATACATGCTTTTCAAAGACCGAGATAGCAACACTGTGACTGTGTTGAGTACAGAATTGCCGCTGGGTGGATCCGACCTCTCTTATTGAATTCTGCTGTGAAAAAGGAGCTCATCTATCTCTGAGAAAGACTGAGTGCTACTCAGTGCTACTTGTAGCTGAACTGATTGTGATCATGTTACAACTGTTACAGGCCTTACAGTACTTACATTTTTAAAAAAAAATTACTATTACTACTAGGATGCTTTGTTAGTGTGTTTGAAAGTGAGACAAAATGTGAGTCTCACTCACATATTTTTATGTCATTTTGGAATCAGATTTGCAATAGCACCGATTACATTTACTTCAATTTAATGATTTACAAGTTTACCCAACAACAAATAGGTGACATCACAAATGACTCATTTACAGTTTGATATGTATTAAAAATACAGTCCTCACTTGAAAAAATGTGTCCCATATACCAGTGAAAATCTTGTATGGCACATTTCCATCAGATGTACAACCTTTGCTGTGACTGGTACCTTCTGGATTTACCTGTGGTATAACTGTTAGTTGTTTTACAACAGGGACATTTGAAATGTGTTGATTCTTTGATTGGGTTTTGATAGGGGATATTTTTGCTGCAGACATATGACAGAGAAACAAAGAAAAAAATGGCATTTACACTTGCCTAACATGTATCTTTCATTATGTAAATGAGACACTGTGTACAGATTCCATAATATATTTAATGCAAATGCCTTACCACTTACTAAAATATAAGGCTCTAAAACACGTGCCCTATCTTTACTGTGGTTGAACCAGGGTAAATTGTTGCTTTCTTTAGCCTTTAAACACCTCATTTTTGACAAGGATTTAACAGCGATGAGACTCTACTGTACCTCTCTTAGCTTTGAAACATGGATGCAATCAGGTAATTGGTTCTTTTTGTAAGTTTAGACACAATAATGGTTTATTCTCTTGTTGGGATCAAAGACATCCTGATGGATTACTTTCTCTGTTGCCAGAAAAAACAAGTCCTCAGGCTTGTATCAGAGATGCCTTCCAGCAGTCAGGCCTTGTCCTTTTTGCCACAGTGCAATAAAATGAATGATCTTATTATCTTAATAGCATCATTTCATGCACAGCCGGTTACTAATTCTGTTGTTTGTTGTATTGCTGAGCCGGCAGTTCTCTCTGTTATAAATCACTTGACTATGCAGGAAGTTCATTCAAAACCAGTCATCACTCTATATCTGTATAAATATTCTCTGATGTGTGTCGCTCACAAAGCACTTACACTCAATTAGATAATTCCCAACAGCAGAGATACGAAAGAGAGGCAACACTCACAGGAGGCGGCTGACCACATGGGCCTCTGGCCAAGATGTATCTCTCTGTGGTATCATGGATAATTGAACAACAAAATTGTAATTTCAGGGACCGGTGCTCAATGTCCAGCCTGTTGCCTTTTCAAAGCAAATAGCTGATTATACACATCTGCTGTAGTTTCAGTTTGCTGACTTATTGTTGGGTTAAAAACAAAAATAAAAACAGATTACTGAGCAAAATAAAAAGGCGTTCATTTTCCTGCAATGCATGACTTTTATTTTAAACATGTCCTTTGCTTTTTGTCTTACAGCAAACTCTTTAACAGTTACGAAGTAATATGCAGTGAATCTTTTTTACCGTTAATGTTACTTGCACTATGAAAAATAAATTGCAGTCTTTGGACAATAATTCAAAAACCATGTTTACATTATCAAAGCAAGACAAATTATGGTGAAAATGTTTTATGATCTCCTGAGATATGAAAAATGTACATAACTGTCCTGATTGTAATAAATGTCAACACGTATTTGTGTCAATCAGAATGCAAGAAAGATCAAAACAGACAGATTGTGTTTTAATCATATAGTAAATTTATTAAATCTACTGCCTGTTACAACAGAAAAAAAAATTAATGGGTGAACATTGACCTAAGACAAAGGAAAGAAAAAATCCTCCCTGCATTTTGAATGTATGGGGTTACACAGCGGGCAAAGCTGTTGCAAATGCTACAGATGACATCATGAAATATTTCAGTCTGAACTTTAAATGCACTGTATTCACAGTTATCCATCCTGTACAGCATTGGGCCGTATGAATAAAAAGAAATCAGATGAGGGAGGCACAAGCAGGTGGGAGAAATAAAATAGGACTTTCAATTTTAATTCAATTACTTTTTAAATACGAATATCAGAAAGAAGTGAAAATAACATTCGTGATTACTTCAAACGTAATGAAATTATTAATTACAAATCTTTATTGTAAATTATGTTTTT
The DNA here is from genome assembly GCF_041146795.1 of Maylandia zebra. Lineage (NCBI taxonomy): Eukaryota > Metazoa > Chordata > Actinopteri > Cichliformes > Cichlidae > Maylandia > Maylandia zebra. The sequence goes on along the minus strand of NC_135171.1, from coordinate 35,206,063 downwards.
CAGCCAAAATTGCGGCACCTTCAGGTTACATTTGCACTAATTCCGTACATTTGGAATTCAAAACATTGGTCTAGTAAGTTACAGTTTTTTCTGATTGCTTAAGCACATTTTTTGTAACTATTGGCTAATTTTGCAAAACTCTTCACACAAATAAGAAAACCTGTCACCCAATAATCAAAACATTGTAGTTCTCTTGCAAAAGCAAACACAGCTAGATTAACTCTTCACACCTTCGTAAAAATGGTGTTTCCGTATCAAACAGTACACACAAGCCATCATCTACTAAGCACACAATGCGCCAACTGCACACTGATGGTATGAATACAAAACACATCTGGGTTTTGCTTTCTCTGTGCACAAGGTAGGCTATGTCAGTTTGAGCTCATACTTCTGTCATAGATCCATAAGCATAGAGGGATCCAAACTTCAAGTACTGGTGTTTATTCAAACACATCAAAACAAACACAAGTGTTTATTTCCAAGTATAGGATTATTTGCAATCGCCATAATGACTATATGGGTTACTTGGTCTGCAGTGAACATGCTTCCTCTGCCCCCAGCATCTGGTCATCTAGCAATTCTGTAAAGTAACAATTTCAGTATTTTTACATCAATGGTATTGGTGTGTTTCTCATCGGCATACGGCAGTGCTACAAATCTTTGTGCGAAGTGACTGTACTAACCGATTCTCATTTCAAGACGTCCTCATGGTACTTGCTACAGTGTAGCGGCTCGAGTTAGGCTGGACCCGTTGGCCAGCTACCCTCAGGGTCATTCCACGGTTGATTACATGGTCCACTATTGTAGCTCTGATGTCATCAGCAATTCTATTTCTTACTCTTCCTACCCTTCCTCTCCCCCCTCCTCGTCTTCCTCTTGCTCCTCCTTGTCCTTGTCGTCCTCTTCATCCTACTTCTTCACCTCCACGTCCTCTTCCTCGGCCTCCTCTACTTCTCACTCTTTCTGCTCCCTCCATTGTACTCCGCACACACAGCTTACCTGTATTATAGTGCTTAGGCTGATTGCAAAGTGAACTAATTATCTAAAAAAGTTTTCACATGTGAAAGTGTGCCAGACAGTTGGCAAATTAGTGTTAATGATAGCCATACATGTGTATACTTTTGCTAGGAGTGTGTTGGAAATTTGGTAATTGAGTGTTGTGCAGTGAATTGTGCCTACAGTTTTGCAAAGTGTGTGTTACAAAATTGCAAACTGAGTGCAAAGCAGTTTTTGTGCTTTTAGTTTTGCAAACTCAGTGAGTGGTTTTGCTATAAGTCTGAATAGTTTTAGAGATTGTGCTACAGGAATCACAGTTAGGGTTTAAGCATTCAGACAAAACTGTAAGAAACAGCTAAACTCTAGGTATAAACTTTCTCACTATCAAAGGCTTCATCTCTTTTACTGTACACTTTTACTGTACTTTTGCACTTTGTAATCGTATTATATTTACATTACACTTATAATTGGTATTTGCATTACAATAAGATAAGATAAGATAAGATAAGATAAGATAACCTTTATTAGTCCCACACGTGGGAAATTAATAGCTATTCACTTATCTTTACAATGGTGGATAGAAAAAGAAAACTGTGAAACAAACATGTTTTTTCTTTCAGTGAGTTCAACTATACAATCAGTCAATTTCAGTTTTTGCGCTGGGAGGAAGAAGATGGTAGACTGACCTACAGTTTTTTGGGTCTTTTTTAGAAGAGGGGATATGGACATAACTTTTATTTTTATTGCACAAAAGACAAGAGTCTAATGTTGAAATGTAAACTCCATCCAAGGCAGAACCAGCTTCATTATACTGCTAACAAAACGTCTTCTCTGTGCAAGCATCTGCACAGACAACATGCTAGCACAAAGCTAGCCATGAACCCATAGTGATGTTGAAGCTGAGCGTATGCTAACCCCGCTCCAGCTGCTAGACCCTGAATGTCAGCAGGTAACAGAGTAATGTAAAAGTAATGTAATGAGTAGTTTTTTTTAACTTTCACCTTTGACTACGCTTGAGATTTATGTATTTTTTGCATGTAAGAAGATTTTTTTTTTTTTATGTGGCACATAAATACAATCAAAGGGTTTAGTTGTTTTGTTGTTGTTATTGTTCTATCTGATTACTCAATTAATCGATAGAATACTCTATTACAAAAATAAGGGATAGCTGCAGCCCAAAATTGGTGTAGCCACTAAAAATCTCTCATGAGTTCAAATTTCAGTGAGCTCAGCCTCAAGGTCAGGGGTCAGAGGTCAAGTTTTCTGAAAATCTTGTAAGTGCGATGAAGCCACGTAGGAATTTCAAATTGAACAATAGGTGTATCTACTAAAAATCTAAGACAAGTTTGAATCTCAGTAACTTCACCCTCAAGGTCAGAGGTCAAATTTTATGAAAATCTTTTGAAGAGAAGGAAGTCATCTAGGATTTTGAAATTTTTACAATGGATGTATCTACTAGGGGCTGAGGAGTACTACTAGCAGCCACCAGTACTTTGAAGTCTATGTTGTTCTGGAAATATTCCAGTATTACACTGACTTTTCTTACATGTTATTTGAGTTTCACAGCATGTTGCCCTGCCGCATAGGGTGCAATGGGCAACATGCCTGGACCAGTTGGCAAGTGAGCGTTACATAATGGAACTGTTGTACTATTCAGCACCTTAACAGACCTGTGAGAAACAAAGCAAGTCCTCTTACTGCTGCAGAAGCAGCAATCTAGGATAAGCCCATTTAATACCAGCCTCTTCAAACGCAGTGCCAGTATGAGTCAAAGGTTAATGAAAGGGCACCTGGTTTGGAGGATGAAGACATGGCAGCAGCCAGAACTAGAGGGATTAGCCCTATTCTCATATCAAAGGGATCCCAAGCCAGCAAGGCTCAATGAGGATTTTGTGTGGAAATCTGTCTCCATCGCTGAGATATCGTGTCCAAGAGCAGCTAGCTGGGCTCCTCATTTTCTCTCACACCCTCCACTCTCATTCATACTAAAGATATCACCATAGTATAAGTCAATAGGCTGCAGACAAACTTTGACTCTAGTCATTTCTCTAGTTATGAGTTCTGTTGGATAAACACGTAATGCACCACAAACCCTTGAGCTACAAAGCAGCAGCATGAGTTGCTTCAGAAAATCTCTCTAAACTAGATAAAAACAAACTAAATATTTTTGTCTAATGTAATACTTGCTGTATTTTGTTAATATTCATGAATTAATTTTCAGTGCAACAAAAGCAAATCACTGTACTTTGTGTACAGAAAAGATTTATAGTATAGCCACAGACTGTCATGTATTTGATTTATGACCCAAATGCGGACTTAGGGAGGCAGACTGGATTTAACAAAAAAGCAAAACTGTTTATTGAGGCTGTTTGCAAAGTCCATGAAACACAGAAAATCCTAAAAGAAATGCTAAACTAAATCCACAAGAACACAGTAGAGGATCACAGAAGCGCTGACAAGGAACAAAGGGAAGACATCACTTTACAGTTTTTCTCAAATGCTAAAACACATGTCACAAACGTTACCACCAGGTCCCCCAATGTCCAAACACAACACCCTTCTCTAAAGCTACATAAACACAACCACACCTTTCCACTGCAAAACTCAAACTCCCACACCAAGAGAGCAGCTCGAAGCTGTCAAAACTGTAAACACTATACACAGCATTACACACTACAGCAAAACAATTGAAAACACAATGCTCAATTTGTGAGAAGGTTCTTTGTTTCATAACTGCCAATGCATATTTTAGAAACTATACAGTAACGGATCGTCGTAGATCTCTGCAGAGGATTAGGCATTTAGATTTGTGAGTTTCATATGAGTAGTATAAATCTATAGAAAATCCTGCATGTACGTACACTACTGTAACACAACTCAATGCAAAAACAGAATCTATTGCACACAACAGTAATCTTGAAAACATGAACAGGGTGTGAAGTGTATTTACGTTATTCACACCACACACACACCACAATCACTGTGCGGCATCATGTCGCTGAGCTGTTGCTCGCATCTCGTCCGTAATGATGGTGCGAGGTTGTCTTGCTCTCCCTCCTGGACCTTCTCCTCTCCCATGTTGGCCTTCTCCTCTTCCTCGTTGGTCGCTCCTCTTCCTCCTCTCATTTGAACTCCTCTTCCTCATTGGCCTGCTCCTCTTCTTCCAGGGCCAGCTCTTCTCCCTCCTCTGCATCAAATTCCTCTTCCCCTGACTCTGCCTTCATCCATTGTGTTTGTTTGGAATCTTCAGCATACTGTGCACTCTGAACTTGCTTTTACATGTGGGTACAGCATTAGCAACAAGTGTCTTCAATTTTGAGTCATTGTGTGTAGTGAATGACGCCAGGTGTGTTCCCTGTGTTCAAAGATTGGTGACTGTGGCAAGCATTTTGCATCACATGGGCTTTCATTTGAGAATATGAGCAGAGTTGTTTTGCAACATGTGTTTTAGCAAGGAAAAATGTGTTTAGATTTACGAGTACAGAGGGTTGTGTTTTGTGACTTGTGTCTTCATGTGACATGTGTTTATGGTACTGGAATATGGTGGCTACATTTAGTAAATGTGTTTAGACTACTGGTCATTTGGGTTACAGGATTGGCTTTTGTGTTTTAACATTTGAGAAAAACTGTAAATACACAGAATGTTTTAGAGGAAGTAGACACAGCTGGGGAAACCTCACAGGTGCATATATTCAAGGTAATGAGACAGGGAACTAAGACTAAAAGCAAAACAGGAAGTAAAAACGATGAACAGAGAACCACAGACACAGTAAACTTAAGGAGAACTGATACACGAGGCAGAAACAGAAAACATGGAGGGGCCAAAATAACTCTTAATGCAATCAAGGACGGGACAAATAAAGACCCAAAAGATTTAAGCATATGTGCATTAGAATAAAAATGTAAGCAATAAACAAACTAAGAGCCAAACAAATATATATATATATATATATATATATATATATGTATTACTCACTGTTCCTGAGCAATCAAAACACTTTATACAACTTGCCTCAATTATCCAAGCATTTTTTTTAATACTTAAGTGCTTTTTATCTAACAGTCACACACTGATGGATGCATTGGAGAGCAACTTGGGATCAGTATCTTGCCCAAGGATATTTGGCATGCAGACAGGAGCAGCCAGGGATTGTACCACCAGTGTTTCGATCAGTAGGTGACCTGCCCTACCTACTCCTCTGTTCCACTGAAAATGACCTGAAATGCTCTGTCACATAATTGCCTATTACAGTTTTTTCTGATTGCTTAAGCACATTATTTGTAACTATTGGCTAATTTTGCAAAACTCTTCACACAAATAAGAAAACCTGTCACCCAATCATCAAAACATTGTAGTTCTCTTGCAAAAGCAAACACAGCTAGATTAACTCATCACACCTTCGTAAAAATGGTGTTTCCGTATCAAACAGTACACACAAGCTATCATCTACTAAGCACACAATGCGCCAACTGCACACTGATGGTATGAATACAAAACACATCTGGCTTTTGCTTTCCCTGTGCACAAGGTAGGCTATGTCAGTTTGAGCTCATATTTCTGTCATAGATCCATAAGCATAGAGGGATCCAAACTTCAAGTACTGGTGTTTATTCAAACACATCAAAACAAACACAAGTGTTTATTTCCAAGTATAGGATTATTTGCAATCACCATAATGACTATATGGGTTTCTTGGTCTGCAGTGAACATGCTTCCTCTCCCCCCTCCTCGTCTTCCTCTTGCTCCTCCTTGTCCTTGTCGTCCTCTTCATCCTACTTCTTCACCTCCACGTCCTCTTCCTCGGCCTCCTCTACTTCTCACTCTTTCTGCTCCCTCCATTGTACTCTACACACACAGCTTACCTGTATTATAGTGCTTAGGCTGATTGCAAAGTGAACTAATTATCTAAAAAAGTTTTCACATGTGAAAGTGTGCCAGACAGTTGGCAAATTAGTGTTAATGATAGCCATACATGTGTATACTTTTGCTAGGAGTGTGTTGGAAATTTGGTAATTGAGTGTTGTGCAGTGAATTGTGCCTACAGTTTTGCAAAGTGTGTATTACAAAATTGCAAACTGAGTGCAAAGCAGTTTTTGTGCTTTTAGTTTTGCAAACTCAGTGAGTGGTTTTGCTATAAGTCTGAATAGTTTTAGAAATTGTGCTACAGGAATCACAGTTAGGGTTTAAGCATTCAGAAAAAACTGTAACAACATAAACCTTGCAGTTCCACACATCAGCACAAACACCTACCTTAATGACCCCAAAGAGACTTAAAAACAATTGCTAGAGCAATTCTATTGTAGAAACAAGTAGAAATGAAGATTACAATGCTGCAAGCCTGACTGCTGATTACTGCCTTTGTTGTCTGTTAAAGATCAGGCTCTGGTTGCTGGACTGGGTTCAGCATACATGCAGTTTTAACATCATTCTGGGTTCTTGGCTAGCTTTGTTAGCCCGGGTAATCTGACCCTGGTCTAGCTAACAAACGTATCCTTAAAACACTTGACTTCAGATCCTTCTCAGTTTTAGAAATGGGTGTGGTTTGCTGATTTTAAACCTTCAGTTTTCACAGTTGTCATGTTGACAGACAGTGACAAAGTAGTTACAAATACAAATGTCACATCTAGAATCAACTCTAAACATATTGGTTAGCTCCTTTATACACAAAATAATGATGACATGGATGCATTTGAGCAGCCAATCATCCAGTTAGTTATAGGAATAAATAGGGTTACTGTTCCAACAGTGTTTAGATCAATGTTGTCAGTATTGATCTAAACTTCATCTTAATTAAAGCTGAAAGACAGAACTTTAACCTTCCAGCACTTATTTGACATTGGATGAGGTCCTATATGTGTGAGTGGGGAATGGTCTAAAGAAAAGTTTCTGTGTGTTTCTGTGTGTGAAGACTGATGGGAATTGTTGTGGCAGAGATGGATCAGCTGCTCTATAGCCATCTTTATAAATTGGATACGGCAGCATAATACGGACCTACTTAAACACTTCGCAGGCACTCCCTGTGGTCCCACTGTGTGACAGCTTTTCTCCAATATGCTCTTTAGAGATAGTCCTACGTGATTTTCAGAAAAGCGAGCCCTGTTGTTATGAAAAGATTTTAATGGATTTACAGCAAGTCATTAACATTAGGCCTCAGTGTTTGTCTAAGGTGTTATTATCATGGGATGGCCACAGAATAAATAATGTCTTTCTTATCTATCTTTCTGCTTAGTGCCTTGTGAAATGCTGTAAAACACGCTAAAATGTGCCTTGCAATGTTATGCTTCAGATGCATTGGCTCGTTCGTGACAGTTTAAATAAATTGTGATTGCTCATAAATATACCACAGTGAAAGATTACTTATGTAAGGCTGGTGCTTAATCAGACTGAATTCTTCATTAATTTGCTGTAGGCTATATTTCTGTAATCCTCAGGCAGCAATGAAATTAGCATTTAACTAAAATGTGTATAATATATTGTAGAGATGAATTTATTTGCATGGCATGTTCCTAAGCCAAAAAAAGAAGTGACAACACGCAAAAATAATTCCCACATTTTTTTGTGTGTGTGATGGCTGTAGCTCAGGAGGTAGCACAGGTCATCTACCAATCAGAAGGCTGATGGTTCGTTTCCAGTCTGCATGCAAAATATCTTTTGACAAGATACTACAAACTTTGCTTAGCAGCTTAACAAGTGTCATACAGTGCAGAGATGGAATTATCCATCTCCTTCTTTCATAATTACTTCTACTAGGTGTAGATGATTTTGTTATTTGAATGTCAAGATACTGTACACATCTTGGGGAAATTTTGAACAACCCAATATGATTTTATTTATTTATTCTTAGAAGATATTCTCTACTGCTAATGAATGACACAGATGGTTATTTTTTTAGTTATGATAACTGCTTTTACAAAAATGTGAATGATCATTTTATTATTTCATTCATTTCCTTGAAGATCTCTGCTGTGTTAACGTTCATGGACCCAAACAGGGTAAAATGAACCAGGTGTGAAAGTACTCTTAGGCTTGCCACAGAGGGAATTTAAATATAGTCTCATTTAAACCAGTTGGAAGCAATTTATTTCCGCTAATTTGTCAGCTGTGCAAATTATGAAATTTTGTCACAAGGTCTCAGCAGTGTTTTGCTCAGCTTTGTTCTGCCTTACAGTTTCTCTCTGTTTCTCCATTCTTGCAAGACTCATTTATGTCAAAACAAAGTTATTTAGAACAAGGAGACTTTGTTGTGGCACTGCTTGTTGAGTTATTATAAGAAGATCAGAGAACAGTGGATAAGATTGAGGGGACAGGGGAATAGTGATTTTTGCAACTTGACGCATGTTGTATGCCAGACGATAATTTACCAATCAAACACATGTAAATCTTGTCTTCTCCTCTTTTTTTCATCCTTTGTGTGGTTGTCCCACAGTTTACAGATTTTTCTTCGAAGGGCACAAGATAGGAAGGCGTAGCCTGGAGGAATAAATGTGTGTTCAAACTCAACACAGAACAAATTTTACAGGCAAAAATATCAGTGCAAAAACAAATGCATACAAATCATTGCGCTTTTGCCCAGGGTTAGAAAATTGTGGCAAAGATGTAACTGCACCCAAGTTAAAAAGTAGAGATAAAATTTTACTCTTATCCTGAGGCTGCATGACCTGCTTAATTAATCTGCAGAGAAAAGAAGAGAGAACAGAGAAACAGAAGAAAAACTGGAGTTCCTGGTGAGCAATCCCTTCTGAGCTTTTATATGAATAGTCATTATTACTCCAGATGATATTTGTACAATACGAAGCATAAAATGAGTCTGAAATGAAGTAGTCAAGGAAATGTTGGGGAATAACAAAAATGTTGCTATTTATTCAGAAAATTCACTGATTCCTTTTGTTATTTTTCAATAGATCGGATCAAGTCTGGTAATGGAGCTTTCTTAGCAAAAGTACTGAAATTAAAGTTATTGTACACTTAGCTTGCAGACCATTTTCCTGCATCCCTGTATGCAACATAACACTGCTTGAATGGGTTAAGTCAAAAATGCTTTGACTACAAGCAGGCTTCATCAAAAAAAAATTTGCCTTTTCATTTGTATTTATTTAGCTTTCATACTTTATTTATTTATTACCACCAGGGGCTTTGGAATGCTTCAAATGTAATGTCAGTTGTTGACTAGCTCCACCTTTAAGCACCCTTAAAAAGCTGACTGTTTGTGATAGTGTGCATCACAGATAGTAGCATTCACTGAGTTTGTCTGCAGATCTCATCTACATTTGAGGAAGTATTTAATTCATAGATGTGAAAGGACACACGTATCTTTCTCTTTATTCCAAACACTGTTACACTGTATTTCAGTGACTCCACATATATGGAGACAATGTGGCATTGTGCAGAAATGTATGAAGACAGTTTAGAGAACCCGCAGATAGAAGACACTTTGAAACTGTGGAGGAGGTACACCTGGCCTGTACCTCAGCAAAGTCATTCTTGGAGGCCATATGTTAACATTGACTGTAATACTCTTTCTAGGTTCTCGAGTGCCAAAGCTGGCTCTAATAATTTCTTGATACTTCGAAGTGAAGGCAGTTTTTTTTTCTTACCCCCTACAGAATGTAAAGGGGTGGATGGAGAACAGGTATTAGCCCCATAGATCATGTAAAATTAGCAGCAGGAACCCCTGTCAGCCCAGACATCGACACTTAATCTTGGACTTTTGGCAGACTGTTGCCTTAACAGGTCAAATGATATCTATAAATCAAGGATCCCCTGGCGGAGAGCGAGAAGGAGCCATGGAGAGAGGGGAAATACATGGAGCTGGCATGGAAACTCGAGGGAATTAAATCCTGGCCATAAAGCCTAACCCAAGGAAATAATCCAGTCTATTTCATAAAGGATTAAAACCTTTAAAGAAGATTGATTGCCTCTTTTTTCCTTTTCTACCCGATGTAATCCTAGATTATAGAGACCACTCGGGGTTAGATTTTAAAGAAATTTGCACAGGATTAATGGTGAGGGGGGCATTCATTTTTAAGATTGTCTTGTTGAGTTGTCACAGAAAAAAGAGATATTCTTTTAACTTGGGAATGGAAAAAAGAGAGAAATGTGTTCTTTTTGAATTTTGCTCTACATTTTTTTCCAATTCCTCTGTGTCCTCACGTTGTGTTTGTGAAGACTCAAGAAGACACAGAGTTATTTCCTCAAGATCTATCTCTCAGGAAAGACTATAGAACAAGACACATGCCCACAATCCAACAATCAAATGAATTATAAGTCAGGCAATTGTAGAAGTAACCCGGACATCAGTTTGTAGTTTACGCCACATAAAGGTGTAATATTCTAGACACCAAGAGAGTGCACAAGATTTCATAACTCTTTCCTTGAAACTTTGTGTCTTGCATGTTTTTTACACCAGCTATCATACGAATGTAAGTCCTGCTCCTGCAATACTGTGTATGAATGATTTCTAGAAATTGTTACGAGGTGGGCTTGTGGATGAGATACTGGGATATGAGTGTGCCATGTTTGGTGAGCCAGCAAAAGCCCTTTGGCTGCAGTCACATGTTTTGGTCCTCACTGGGGTATTTTTAAACATGGGCTTTTGATACTATTTCAAATGTATAACATGTGGCACAGCTATTGATCCTAATCATCTGACAGCCATATTTGGAATGCTCCCAGAGCTCTTGAGAAATAACCACTAACCAAGCTGCTGCGTTGGCCTTTTCTTTGCACTGATTGCTCAATGAGTGAGTAAGGAGTTGTCAAATGGAAAAAGACTGTGTCTACATGGATGTAGTGGTACACTTAAACTATAACAGTAAACTACACCCAGCTCAACAAAGTTTGATTAAAACTATCAACTTTTGCATTAACATTTATTTAACTACATATTGAAAATCTATACAAGTACTTATTTTTTGACGAGCGAAATGTTCAACATATTTCTTTTTCAAAATTTATGAAAAAACAAGACTACCATAACCACAACCTCCAAAGAAAAAAAAACAATTAAATCTATTTAAGGCTTGTAGAAACCTAAAAAAACCATAAAGCAGGCTGTGGAAGGGCAACAATTAAATGACTGGTTAGCAGTGCTGGGAAGGTTACTTTTAAAATGTATTCCATTACAGAATACAGAATACATGCCCCAAAATGTATTCTGTAACGTATTCCGTTACGTTACTCAATGAGAGTAACGTATTCTGAATACTTTGGATTACTTAATATATTATCATGCTGTTTACAACTACGTGAATGTACTATTGCTGTGATTTATTACTGTTACTGAAGGTCCGCGGCTCCGAACCGTAGCAAAGGGACCTCTGGCTAATACATCGGGTTCGTTTCGGGCTTGTAGCTGAAAACTAGCTTTGCTTTGTTGTCTGGGTCAACTTTGCCAGCGAGAGACAGAGAGAGGCATTGAAAGACTGCTCCAACGGAACTTACTGTTTTTGGAGGAAAACACGAACAGTGTACAATCGAGTCTTAATAGCTTACTTACAACTGGGCTCGTCAGGCACTCTTCTTGGCTGCAGTGGTTATTTTTATATTTACATGCTTCCAGCTCCTGTTTTTGCTCGATGACAGCTCGTACTTTTCCTTTTTCTCCCTCCTCGCGCTCACAGACACATAACGTGTATGGCAGTCCATTCTCCCTGCAGCACGGACTACACTGCCTATGATGCTACCTTCTTTAAAGCTATACCGATAGCATTCTGCCTATTAGCTTAGCACAACAACAACAAAAAGGCCTCTCTCACCCAGGAAACACGCAGAGAGAGCGTCACCCTGTAACCATGGCAACCGTAACGCTGCCACCTGACACAACAGAACGTAGCTGTCAAACAAAACCCAAACAGGCCTGACCCGCCACAATATGAAACAGGGAAGTACCACCGTGTAATCCATTTATTTCAACAAAGTAACTGTATTCTAAATACCACCTTTTTAAATGGTAACTGTAATGGAATACAGTTACTCATATTTTGTATTTTAAATACGTAACGGCGGTACATGTATTCCGTTACTCCCCAACACTGCTGGTTAGAGGGTAAGGAGAAATAGAAGAGGAGCACAGAAAGTTGTAAAGAAATTCGTAAAGAGAATAGATTTGCGGGTTGGTGGGTTGAGCAGCAGCATTGAGTATCTGGGTTTGCACCCATGAAAAACTTGCCAATGGCAATTTTTTCGCCGTTGTCTTTTTTTCCCCTTTGGATTGGATTATTGAAGTCTGATAAAAACAAGGCATATTTAGTTTAACTATTTATTAATTTACCACATATTTCTGTGAAGGTCAGCCATGACAGGTCTCCTGCCAGTCCAATGAGACCAGAGATTAGCTGTGTGCAGTCTTTTCCAGATCGTCTGGGTAGAGAACCGTCGACCACATTGTCCTGCAAATCTGTAAAAGACTGCCCACAGTTCCTATGTGCTGACAGTGTTGTCATCTTCTCGGGGCGCCTACACTGTAAAAAAAAATCTGTCAAATTTACGGTAAAATACCGGCAGCTGTGGTTGCCAGGAATATACCGTGTAAAAAATGTGGAATCTGTAAAAGACAATACGGTATACTGCTTTTGTAACCCTAATTTTTAAGGTAGACAACGTATTATTTTACCAAAATCATGATAGAAAAAACCAAATATATTTGTCAATTATACAGCAATTTAATGTAAAAAATGCAACTTTCCATAGCTTTTTACGGATATTTGCAGAAAAAAAAAAAGTAATAATATAATAATATTTACAGTAATTTGTTGTTAATTTAACAGTAATAGGATAGACCCTATTATTGTAAATAACTGTAAAAATAACAGAAATATGTTAAACCTTATTAAAACCTTTGACAGTAAAAAACACAGTGAAATTGTATAACAAATTACAGCATTTTATTTTGACCAGATACATTTTACGGTAAATTCCTGGCAACCACAGCTGCCGGTATTTTACCGCTAAAAATACAGTACAATATGAGGAACATAAATGGTTTACCGTACATTTTACATTTGCAACCGCTAAATATAGAAAAATCTAAAGATGCTCATATACAACCAAGGTAGAGAATATTACTGATAAACAATGAGAAAATTTGACATACCATTTGAAAACAGACTAAACATATCATTTTCTCTATTCCTACAAAACAGCATAGATCTTGAGAATACAGCATGTGTCCATATATATGGCTGGTAATCCATGGAGGAATGACTAAACATGAAACAAAATATTACCTGCCCCTGACCTATCAACAGTAATGAGTCACTGGGTCCTGCCTTGGTGAAGGAAAGGACTCGGTGGAGTTTCTAATGCGCATGGTGTTGAAGATACAAGCTCTGCAGGAGTACTTCAATGTCCATCAGGAGTTCACTTTGGACTGGCAGGATCCCCTCTGCAGCAAAAAAAATGGACAAAGTTTGATCAGTGCTTGAGCAAAATGCACAGAAATGAACAAAACGTGCTGCCAAAACCAGATCTAATGATAAATGATTTCTTAAGTGTAAAATATACAGTTCTTAAAGGATAGCTATTGTCAAAATGCAACCTGGGCTGTTTTTTTCAGTTTTTGTTTTTTTTTTACTGTAAACGAGACAAACATATATCTAAAAGCATAATTACGACAAACAAGCTGTTTTTGAGATTGACCGTGATTTTGTTTTGTGGTCAATAGCCAGTGAATGGGAATACTAGGGGGCCGGGGCATAAATTTGAGCACATCAAAATCGATACAGTAAAAAAAACAAAAAAAAAAAAACAGCCCAGGTTGCGTTTTGGCAATAGTTATACTTTAAATCTACTTGTGTAAAAGTTATACATAGACAACGCAGCCCTAATCACAATCATAATTTGTTGGAAAACGTATTTAAGTTTCGTATTGATTTATCATAGAACTTGAAGTTAATGGCTGAATGCATGGTGATGAGACCTATCATTCAATCTACATTTTATAGCGTATGAAACTGCTCACCTGGACATGAACCTGAGCTCGGCTGATTAAGATTAGTGTCTCCTGTCCATCTTTCTTTAGCAAAACTTGAATAATACCACTGCTTACCTCTTATTGAATCTTTGGGTGCAGACTTAATTGAAGAGCCTCGTATAAACAGGCAGGGTGTGATGTTTAGGGAAACCAAAGAATACAGCCGCCATCATTTCTGCCAGAAGACTCATGGGGTGCAACGAAGCGTTCATTGTGGACTGGCTAGATACCTTCTGCATTCAGAAGGAAAACAAGAAGGGCATACACCATAAACAATAATAACTGACAAAAATAATGAGACAAGAAATTAAAGTAACAAAATAAGTGCAAATCAAGTTTCCCTGTGTTACAGTGTAGCTGAATGTTTTTCAACAATTTGATTTACGGTAAAACACATACCAAATATTTCCAGCCAAGGTTTGTTTCAATCTTCAGCATTTTTTTCCTGCCATTGTCTTGAAACTGTTTCATCTGTCTCTCTCATTTGATGCTGTTTACAAAAACAAAACAGCAATATTGTAAAGGGAAAAAGGAAAATTAATTTAATGGAAAAAAAAGATTATGACCTGAAATCTCACCATTTCCTGAGAGTCACAGGTCCTTTGAGTATCCTTATGGTTTCTGCTCAAATTCAGTGTCTGAAAAGGGCAGGAACAAAACAAACCTTTTTAATCATAATAAAGACAAAATAAGATTTAGAGACAGACGACAAAGAAATGTGTAAAATATCTTCTTGAATCTGTTTACTTTACTAACCTTGAAAGAGACTCTTGGGTCTTAGCTGTGCCACCACCCTTAAACCTTAAAACAGATGGAGACGATATGCTGGCCTGGCTTGAAATTTCCATATTTGGTGCTGTAAAACAATATCACAAACAATAGATTAATTGTACTTTTTGGACCTTGGCCAAAGCATAATAGAAAAAACAGAAAGTCCTTCATGGCTATTGTGCAATGAAATCATAATACTTACTGGTTTGTTTCTCAGATGTCTCCACTCCTAATGATTGTAGTGCCTCCAGTACAATTTCAAGGATTGAGGCAGACAGGTCCGGCAGCACCTTAGTAATGGAACTCCTTATGCTGCCCCCCCATTTCCAAGATGTCTGATAAAAGAATGTGAATAAAGGTCAATTTACACCAAGTGGTACCTTTGGTCTTAAAATATGAAGCTGATCTTGCTTGATACTACACTTTTATACAGTGTTTCGTAAGTACCAAACTAACAGCACCATTATTGTGACAGCACACTGTGTTTCAATGGAACCATTTGGTACCCATACTTCATGTAAGATGTTAATGGATAGAAATCAATTAAGTCAATGGGTTTTGACCAAAAAAATCATTTTATTTAAAACAGCTTACTATCACTTATGTCACACAGAACATCAGCAGGAGGCTCAGTAGAGGGCTCTTCTGATTTCTGCCACAGATCAGACTCTAGCAGACATCTCAAAGTCTCTCTTAAAGGCACATAATAGGCAAACCTATCTTTTCTGTTTTCATCTCTCCCTAAAAATATTTTCTTTGGTTCCGCATAGTTGAAGGCTTTTTTAAAGATCTGAGCTCCGGTATGACATGCAGAAAAAAGATCATAGCTTTTGACAGACTCACAGACTTTGTTGATGTCCTCCTCTGATAATGATGTGTAATCTTTTAACAGTGATGCAAGTTTACCCAAACTGTATGTCTGTCCCAACTCATGCATGTTCTGCATTTCCTCTACAATGTTCTGTATGGTTGAAGCAGGCAGTAGAAACTGACCCTGCAATTTTAAGTAGAATAGTGAAACGTTTCTCAGAAAAAGATCACAGAATTCAGGGGGCATTTCCATGTTATCTTCATGTGTAATAGACTGTGCAGCAGGCTCGGAAATCAAGGGTACAAAGTCATCTGATGTGGTTGGAACAGATGATGATTGACATGCAGACTCTCTATATAAATCACCAATGCTGCTGTCTGAAAACTCTGTGTTTACGTGACATGTGAGCAGTAAAAGATGATTTAACTCTAAAGGTATTTGTGCATCCTCTTACTGGACAAGTGACCACGTGTCCTTCCACAATATGGCTCTTCAGATGAGCTATTAACTCTTTAGAGTTCTGACACTGACGTTCACACATCGCCATTGCACATGTAAACGAAGAAACCACCACCACACCAGTGACATGGGTGGGGGCAGTGTCTTCGGTAAAAATGAGCCTTAAACGCGCCATACCTGGTGTATGTCTGCTTGCAGCCTGCTTCAATACACCGAAAGAAACAACGTGGCTCATTCCGATGCAGTTTACAATGAAGCACGTAGCCCCTTGATGACTGAACTACCTTACCACAGAAATTACACATTAACATAACTCCATGTACTTTGGTAATTCCTCCCTAGCGAATTAAGCACGCCATATACAGAAACTAATCCAGAGCAATGCTTCCCTCACAACAGTAATGCTAACTCAACTCACAAATGCTAACTAAATTCACAACCTCACTCATAAAAAACGAACTGCTAAAATTATCTATAAACGCTGGGCTGGTGGATTTTTATAACAGAGATAACTTGAAGTTGCATGTACTCACCTCACCTCGAACTAATTGTAAGCTGCCAGGATGTCTACAAATTCCGAAGATGCTGTGGTCCAAGCAGCAATAAATGGCGCTAATATACGAGTTCAAAACTGTGTCCGTTAGCGAAGCCAACTTGAGTCTCCTGCATGAAAAAAAGAGCGGTTGGCACACAGCTCAGCAGCGCGCCGCGCTATTGGTCATTTTCAGGTGACGTCATCCCGCAATGTAACGTCGCTCTTTGTTTCTTTAGGAGGTTCGGAAGTCACGTCTGCAGACCGCTGCAGCCACGTCTTGCCTTGCTTCCCCTTTTTTTGGTGAAATGGTTCGCTCATACTGCACAATGTTGCTACCAGATTTTTTTTCTCTGCAATTCGAACGTAAAACGTCTGTACACAGTTTACCAGCAGTTTAGCTACCAATCAACAGCGATCACACAAATTCAAAATTTAAGGCCGACCCACTTAAGGTGGTCTGATAATATGGCGTGAAACACAACAACATAAAGTTGTTTTAAAATAATAATTAAAAAAGATTATTGAAATCAATTTTATTCACAACCATAAACTTTATTTTTAACATCTTCTTTTGCTGTTGATTTTTTTATCAGAAGGTTAACAATGATATACTGCAGGCCTAACTTTTAATCTGTATATCAGTATCTGAATTTTAAAATAAAAAAATACTATCAGTTTTATTGTCTTTCACTGCTGATATTTGCTTTTTTTTAATGGTATGTACTGGTTGTATTATTACGGTGGACCCTATTTTTTAACATCTTGTTTCTGTAAAAATGAATGTTTTTGTTTGCTTAAAAATCTACAGCTTTATACTGTGAATTCCAATGTGCACAACCCCAAAAGATGTAGTTTTACTCAAATAATACCGTAAAATCTAAGTTTTTCAGACATTTTCAACATTACAATATGTAATTGTAAAATGTATGCATATTTATTTGTTTTCACAGAAAATATTTATAATTTCAACATTTTATTACAGTAAAAAACAAAGTTTTATCCAGTCTCACAATTAACGGTTATTCAATCTATTTAATACAGTAAAAGGAAGTTTTTGGTTTTACGCTCCATTACCGTTGGAATTTGACGGTGTTTTGCTGTATATTTTACTGACTTTTTTTACAGTGTACTTTGTGGCCTGTCTCTGACATACCTCGTTATATGGAACTTGGCCTCATTTTTGAGAGGGTACTATGGCTCACTTCAAACAATGCTACAGCTTGGTTTCACTGAACACCAGAATGAAACAGCTCCACGGCACAGGTTCTATCCAGATCTGTCAAATGTGGAAAAACTAACTGACCACTGTAGCAGGGTCCATGCTCACAGCAGCTGCTAAGCAGGTGCCAAGCAGGTACCAGAAGCTTAAAACAAGAACTAATAGCAAAATAAGATGTTGGCATTGGCAGACAAGATTTGGCAAGGTTTTCATGAGCGCAGCCTACATACTCAACTCTGCTACTCAACCCACCAAAGCATTTTTTTTTTTACACATATGGCACCATTTAACTGGATATAAACTGGCTTTTCAACAATATAAGATTTCTTACAAAAAATAGTCAACCAAACACAAATTTCCTTACTCTTTGTGCTAAGTTTATAAATGTTATTTGTAGAGACAAATTTTTAATAAGAATAACATGTGAGTTAGTAATTATCAGTCACACCAGATTATTTCACTGCATGACAATTGTCTTTTTGATACTCAAGATAACAGTGTGGCAACTATCTTGTTCACAGTGGGACAGGAGGAGGACTGTGTCAGACAGACTAGAATATCAGGTGGAAAGAGCCATTAATGATATGTAATTACAGAGTCGGGTTGGCAGTGGCAGCCGAAGCAGAGGAACTTGAGGTGGAGATGGAAATAGAGGTTTCTGGGGTATGTGTGTGCCTGTGTCTGTGAGTGTGTGCATGTTTGTGCTGAGTGGACCTCAAGCGAAATGCTCCACCACCCATGGAACTAATTTAAAGTCCTCGTTTAGAAGCTGTCACACGAAGGGCTCTGATGACCACTGATCTCTGCACATTTAACGGCACAGGCAGCTGTCAGGGGTTTGACAGACAGGCCCCACCACTGACTGATTACATACAGGGCCAGGGTGAACTGTGATCTGGTGAACTTTATTTTCCCTGGCAGGTCCAACGTGTGGTGCATGCCTCAGCTTGGCCATTCGCAAGCCTGCTGTCTTGGATAGACTCTCCCATCTACTCCATTAACACCATATATCCATAACCTGAGTTATATTTAGGTTATGATTTATTAAACTGATGATGGAGAATACGCAACACCTTTTAAAATGAAAAAATAAACACTTTGGTACACTTTCAGTGACAGCAGAGGAAGAAGCCTTCCAGGCTGAGTGCCTAGTATGCAGGTATTAGCACTAAGCATCCTCCACATCACTTATCCTAAATGATGCATATTTTATACCTTGGTACAAATGTCTGAGTATTAAATAGGATTCAGTTTTATCAGGAAATTTCAAATTACAAAGAACGGTGCCAAAGTCTTCACCTGCTTTGGTGCTGCCATTCTGAGTGAGGGAGACTGTAAGATGTAACGATATTCAGGCACAGATTTATCTGCATCCGACTGGGGATGGAATCATATAAACTAATTTTGAGATTAATCAGTAATTACTTCAAAACTGCATATTTCCCAGTTGAATGCACTTTAGCAGATTCACTAAAGTTGTTGAAAGAGGCAACCTTCTGAGCACGACATAAAAACGCTGGATAAAAAATTCAGGAATAAATACAGCAATGCCATTTTAAATGTGTTTTTATGTTCATAATTGCTCTTTAGATTTTAGAATATACAGTTATTTTAAAAGTTAAATGCAAAGGTGTTTTGCTTAAAATTCCTGCATACTTCAGGTCTAGTCTGACACTAACATATGTTGCAATGTTTTATCACAGTACAAAACACACACACATCCACCAGCACATTTCTTTATTAATCATATTATAGTTCTCTCTTCGTTGAGCTTTTGCAGATTGATTGCAGAGGCTCACTGGCGTGTAGCTTTTTAGTAGCTTTTTTCACTATTAGTTTAATATGAAAAACAGAAAGAAAGAAAATAATTACTGGTGTTCCTCAAACCACTGTTGCTAATAAAGGGGAATAATAGCAAAATCAATTAGAAATAATAACTAAAATTGTTAGGATGCCTGGGTCGTTGACCCAGGGTTTTGAGTTTATTATATTATTTATCATTTCTAGTCTTTGGTTTCTTTGTTAGAGTTCTGTCTTATGGTTTATGTCGCTGTGTAATCCTTAGTTACTGTCTCCCCTGTCTGCTATATCCCCATGTCCAGTCAGTATCTGTGTCTGTGTCGGCCCTGGTCCCACGTCTCTGTTTCCTCTGTAGTGTCTGCCTGTGAGTCTGTGTCTGTAAGTTCAGTCTGTGTTATGTTTCCTGTTTTACTTTGAAAGTCCGTGTCTCATGTAAATGCGTCTGGTTTTGCTTCCTTTGTCTCGTTAGGCCTGATTTGCCCCAGCTGTGTTTCCCTCCTGTTGCCCATTCCCTGATTGCTCCCTCTACGTATTTAAGCCCTGTGTTTCAGTTTGTTGGTGTTGTGATCTACCCCCATCTTGCTGTGTAAGCTTATTTTGTATTAAAGCTGTTTTGAATTCACGGTTCGTTTCTCTGAGTGCATTTTGGGTCCACCATTCCTGCCTGCACACAGCTGTCACATGACAATAATAACTAAATGGAAACACATAATGGGCATAATTCAACCCTAAGAGTGTCAGGTATTGTAATTTTAAGGCCAAGCTGGCCATAATGAGGAGTTAGGCCTTTAAACACTCTGGTCCTAATTTAGAGTCGCTGTTTTTGTGATTTTCTAGAGTTGCCCTACTGTGTTCTTTCATCGTCACCGGTTCTGTTTATTTTATATTGTTGTGATTTCAGTGTGCTTGTTCTATTTCAATGTATATTTTAGTGTGGATTTTAATTTCCTGTCTACATTATCTTTGTTTAGAAAAGTGCTTTTATCAGTCAGTGAGAGGGCTTTGTATTTTCTTGGTGCCCTTAAAAGTGTGATAACTGCTGTACTCACCATTATAACTTCCTAAATGTGGTGTGTGAACATTTAAGTGCTGTGTTACTGATGTATGTATTTTTGTGTCTTTAGCCCAGGAAAAAAACTGTCTTTTATTGGCTGTCCAAACCTAACCCCAGTCTTGGATGTTTTTTAGGTCTTATATTTGGTTATAACCTTTCCATTTCTCTTATTATCACTGTTATTTGAGCCAGGCATTGCTGAAAGCCATGCTTCATGAGTTTAATGTATTAGCAATAGTTGGAGGAGTGGCCTTGCTTTCTGCCTCCTGGGATAGACTAATACTGCCATCTCAAGATCCTAATTTAGACTCTGTGGGTTTTCTTTTCATTTTTCTGTCTTTTTTTTTTTTTTTTTTTTTTTTAATCAGTTCATCAGTTTATTTAGTCCTGTACATATTGCTAGTTCACTGAAGTGATACATATCTTTTAATGAAGGAGGATGTACTTATCAATACATTTAGGAAAAAATGATTCTTCCCTGCTGAACAAAAGTATTAGAACATGTTTAAAGACAGCAACAAAAGTCCAAATCGAGAGCATGGAGAGGTGGTGAAGGTGTAATTCAGAGGCTTCTTAATCTTAGTTCACCTTCTTAACTTTCATTGTGATTCAGTTTTTCACCCTTCAGCTGTGAAAGGCTGACAGGGTATTGTTATCACCCTGTTGGGCGGGCAGCCTAGTGGATGACATGGAAACCCAAGTTTGTGAATACAGTCACTTGAGAATGAAGTGACATAAGCCTTTCAAATTTATACCACAGGTATATCTACTAAAAAATGTCAGTGATCATGACCTCAAGGTTAGAGTTCAGAGGTCAAGTTTTCTGAAAATCCTGTAAATGCGATAACTTGAGAACAAGCAACGGCTTCAACCACTTTTAAAATCACTTTTTGTCAGGTTCAACTCTGATTCACAGGGTATGTATCTATACATAAAACCCAAGCTCATTGTATTATTCATTCAGTTCATTAACTGACTGATAAAGATTTTTAGCAGCAATTTCGATACAAGCAGATTTAGCTATATTTGACTTTATTAAAACTCCACAGCAGCTCTGTGACATCCTTGAACATATGTCTGATTTATATTTGTGCATTGCTGTACAGATTGCTTTTTCTCACTTCACAAATGAACTAATTTGCAGTTTTAATGATTTGCCAAAACCTTTTCATATACCTGTGCATAATTTCTACTAACACTTAAGGTCAGAGGAAATACAAAAGCAATGTTCGTTGTCTGTCATTTTGTAAAGCGATGCTACTGACATCTCTCTTTTCTTGGACAAAGAAAGCCGTCAAATAAGAATTCTAGCCTGTCTACCTGCAAATCTCCCTCCATCTGTGGATTAGATATAAGTCCTCCAAAATCTTGGGCTGGTCCTACATCAGAGGATGTGCGGTGCCAGGGAAGTTACGTAACTCATTAAGACCTCACTGCTCTCTCCTGGGTTGGTTTCTTATCCCTCTAAACTTTCAGCCTTTGAGCAAATAAAGCCATATAAGAAGGCTGAACTATAAGACCCCCACAAACTCTGTAAAACTTTCTGATCTAACAGCTTGAATTCAACTTGAGGGCAGCCCATTTGAACTGCGTCATTAAGCATCATTACACTCAATGTTCTGCTTTCTAATCAGCAATGTTATTCTCATCCAAGGTAGTGGGGATCTTTTGTCATAGAGGGAATAGCTGAATAATGGTAATGTTTTGTTTTTAATTGCAGATATATCATTATTTGTCATTATCTTATAGACAGACTAACTACAGACTGACACAATTGATTAGCCTTTCTCTATCATTTCTTCTTTTCATTCATTCTAGATCTCCATAAATTTAGATAAATCTGTAGAGATAGATATAGGTCTATAAAAAGGACAAAGTTATTAACAAAAAAAGGCTGACAGAAGTGGATTGTGGTAAAGAAAATATGATACAATGTAAATTATGTTTTATAACTTTTTGTCCTTCAGGAGGATCTTTGTCTCAGGCTTCCATTACCTGTCTTTCATACAGCACATTAGAACAACATTGCTATGATTGGCATTCTGCATTAGCAATCCCCTTCGTAGCCCTTTTCCTATTGTCATTCCACAGCAGCACTGGGATGCAATGTTCTCCCTCACTCTCTCTGAACTGCCATGACAACGTGCTGGAAAAGCCTGACGAAGCCCGAAGGCCTCCTCAGTCAAGAGGGCTCTGCTCGCCTCTGCAGATGACTGCACTGTTTCATTTATTTTCATGAAGGAAAACAAAAGGCAAGATTGAACAGGGGATAAGGCAGCCCAGCTAAACACGCCTCAGAGACTGACCCCACATACTGTTGCTGGCAGCACACAATTTGCCACAAGAATCCTTCCTGTCTGCAGAGACCAAAAATGATAGAAATATTTCAGTGTGGGTTTAATTACAACCTCTGCTTTGGGTACTGGAATGGTGTAGGAGCTTGCAGCTCAGGGTTTATGAAACCTTTTGATGCATATTAAAACTGAATATCTTAAAGCAGCCATTGATATTGTATTGCTAACAAATAATGAAGTACAGTATTTTGCCAAACTCTTGAACCACCCTTCACTTCTTTATATTTTGCTTCTGAGGAGGCAGACTGTTTTGTACATTTTCTTTAAAGTTCTCTTGAGCAATAGCTCTCTGGTTTTTTGGTCTTTGAAAGTTTAAAACTTTGGACATTGGCTGTTTTTTTTTGGGTTTTTTTCACCCATTAGTCCTTCCATTTCACAATTTTCAGAGGAATTATTTTTGTTCATCAAACCACTTAACACTGACCTCAATGTTAAAAATAAAAGAGGTACCTAATTAAGGGATAAGCTAGTGTTCTGTTTTTACTAGCAGCCTTTTGCAAAAACATAACATTTTTACCTATTTCTGTAGTTTAATCTATTAAGACATGCACATTTTTACAGGCACGAAATAGTATTTTTTGCCTATCTAAATGGTATATGGGTAGGTAAAAAATACTACCTACAAGGGAGGAAAAAATACTATTTTATGCCTGCAAGATTATTCCTAAATTGCTAATAGACAAAAACTCATATCGCATATGGCATAAGTTTTGCACTGTGTCCTTAAAAGGTGTGAGAAAATGGAACAAATAGAGAACAAATTTGTAGGCATTCATTTAACTTTGAAGGATCGTATCTATGTTTTATCATCTGGGAAAGGGTCTCCCTCCCATACAGCGCAAAAGTACAAAGGAATGAGACAACACGGTCAGCATCTGGAAAAGAACTTTAATCTCTTGAACTGAAATCAGAGCTCTAGCACACAAATATGTGCTTAAACATGACTATATATCTGATTAATCTTAATCTACAGACAATTAAAATTATTGTCAGTAGATTACAGAGGTGACCTTCCCATCTCTAAACAGCTGACAACATGCCAAACAACAACAAGTGGTTATAGGCTAACATAGCACTTACCAACAGGATATCATCATCATCTAACCTTAGTATCACTGGACAGAAGTGAGCTTCACTGACTCCATTCACAAAGTTTTACAGCCTCCTACAAAATAAATAGACATGGACACATACTGGCAGCTGATGTAAACAACAGACTGACAGCGACCACTCACAACAGTTCAACATTTGTGTGTCCCCGGGATCCCAGGGGCTATGTTGTCAGGGGGCTTTCACTCCATGGTTGGGTCTCCTGTGGCAAATTGGTCCTGGTTAAAGGGACCAGACAAAGAGCGAACTAGGGAAAAGTCACCCTGCCTTGGATAGGGTTACCCTCCTATAGGTCCACTACCCAGAAGAGGCTCTGTACGGATTGGGTACAGTGTGTGCTGGTGGCTGGCCAATCCCTGGCTACTGACAAGAGTTTGGGACACGGAATGTCAGATCTCCGGTGGGGAAAGAACCTGAGCTAGTGCGTGAGGTTAAGAGGTTCTGGCTAGATATAGTCAGGCTCATTTCACGCACGGTTTGGGCTAAAAGGAACCAATCTCCTGGAGAGGGGCTGGACTGTGCCTCGGTCTGGAGTTGCCCTTAGTGAGAATTGCTGAGGCTGCTCCACTGAGCAAATAAAATCAAAGACTCAGCGGTCCTGTTGCTCTATTTTCACCTGTATAGCAGGAGTGGGGCAGGCAAAGGTTTGCCCTGGTGCAGGTGTGCCCTTTAACACAGGTTCTGTTCATTATTTTTATGGACAGAATTAACTAGGCGTAGCCAAGCAGTGGAAGGCTTCCATGGGCTATTTCAGAATCTTGTCTTGACTTTTTTGCAGATGATGTGGTTCTGTTCATCAGACCACCGTCTCCAACTCGCACTGGAGTGGTTCGCAGCTGAGTGTGAGCAGGACTGAGAATGAGGACCTCCTGAGGGCCATGGTCCTCAGCCAAAAAAGGGTGGAGTGACTCTGTGAGGAGTTATTGCCCCAAGTGGAGGAGTTTAGGTATCTCGGGTCTTGTTCAAGAGTGAGGGGAGACGGGAGAAGGAGATCGATAGACGGATCTGTGCTGTGGCTGCAGTGATGTGGACGTTGTACCTGTCCATCACGAAGAGAGCTGAGCATAAAGGCGAAGCTTTCAATTTCTACATTCCTATATATATAAAATGTGAAAGTAATATTAGTTTTTTCAAAAAAAAAAAAAAAAACCCAAAAAAACCAACAAATACTGAGAGTTTACTGAGGGTCAAACATTTACTCAAATGTTTAAATTAAAAAAAGAATTGGAAGCTTTCAACAGCCCATGCCCACTCATTTCTGCTTTGAAAATGATGCATCTGCCAGACCATCAGAGGAGGCACAGAGGAGGCCTCTCTTTTCTGAGATCCCTTGCTGCTTTGATGCCTCAATAGACCTGCGGCCAATAAGACACAAAGAGAGGTGGAGAGATTACTGATGCAATATATCTGAATTCATAGCTGGATGAGGCACTTCAAGACTGCAGAGATAAGTCAGACATTTGGACTGAGAAGAATTTTTACATATAAATTCAAGTATGTGGTTGTATCATATAATTATTCTTCATGTTTGTGGAGGTGGTGAGATTTTGCTTTTCTTTTAATTTGTTTAATTTTATCTCTTCCAAACAGTATTACAAAAACTCTTGGTCATTATGAAGACAAAAAAAGTTTGCATGCATAAAATTGGTTCTGTGATGTCACTGAGAAAATTTCCACACAATTTGGAAGGAATTTGAAATGTGTGAAAATTTGTTAATTCTAATTTGTATTTTTATTTGTCTTGTATGAACAAGGTTATGAAGAGAATTACTGAGATTTATTCATGAAGAGAATTATAAGGTCTGTGCTACACTGTATTGATTGACAATCTATATTCCGATATTAGGCTCAGATATGTCAGGTTTCATTTGCTGAGAATTTATTCTGCTAAGTAACTGTCCATTTTACTTGAATATAAAACCAACCTGAGAATGAGATAAACGAGACGAGTGAAAAAGAGCTGAGAAGTGCAGAGGATGTCTGAGCGTTACTGTAGATAATCTTGGGGATATGACTGTGGCTGCGCTTTTAGCCAATGTACCCTCTGCTTCAACCTTGCCCGAAGCTAGTGTAGAGTTAGGGCAGCATGCCTGAGGCCTGGCCATGTCTGAGTGATTAGATAGAGCAGGAGAGGCCAAGCAGTAGGAGCCTCAGCCAAGCTTATGCTGCACTGACCACTCTGAGACCAACATCACATCGGTGAGCACAGCAGGAGGCTGTCATTGCTTTTATTCATTCACAACACCTCCAAAGAAAGTAAATACCACAAGTAACCACATTGAGTCGTGTAAACATTTTCCCTATCGATTAATTTTCCAAAACATTTATGCCCATTTTGCGGAACATGTCATGTGTCCACCGTGAGCGATGACAGCACAGCTGGCAGGGGGGACACTGTTATATATTTCATGCTGCGTAAATGTGCCTTTTTCTCTATCATGCTTTATGGTAATGAGATTCACTGAAGTGTCAAATGCTGCTCTGGGCATTTTCCATCTCAGAGTTCAGGTTAGAAGGCACCAAGGCTTTGACAGTTGCAGATGTAGCCGTGTCATGTCTGACATGACAGTCAGGTTTGAAAACATTGCAGCAAAACACTTTCTCCACACAAATAGGATGTCCTTTAAAGACCCCAATGCAACATAAATGAAAACGGTTTCTCATTTTAAATGTGCCCCTGAATCCATTAAATCCATGTTATCTATCCATCCATTAAATCAACCCCTCAGGTGCTGAAATGCATTTGGGGGAAAAAGTGAAAATCTGGGAAACATCAACAGCGATGTGTGTTTTGGTTGCAAGTCCTGTTTACTTTTCGGAAAGCTGACTATCAAGCTGAGAGGAATGTTTTTTAATGGGATTCACACCACACCAAATCAGCAGTCACAAACCTCAGAGTTTGTCCACAGTGGACGCTCAGGGGAGTGATGATAGCAGGAATGAGGCCATACACGCCAGCATTCCTCTCTTCTTGATTTGGTAGTTGCAGTTCCAATCTTTGAAGGTAACCAAATGACAAATTTTGCTGGGTGGATCTAAAGCCACCATGTGCTAATTCAGATGTCTGCAAAGTCTGCATCTCATCTCCTGCACATAAAAATAGACACGATTTACCTTGAAAAAACATACCTCAACATACCTTTGATGTAATAGCATTTTTTTTTGTCTTTGCATTTTAACTCAGATGATTCATAAATCCAGGTAACCTGCACAGATAGAAACATGTACAGAATCTGTCGTGTACATTACCATGACAATTTTGAAAAATAAATGGTTTTATTCCCTGCAATTTTTAATTGACAAGTTGTAATGACAATGTTTTTTCTTTGAATTCCAGCCAAAGTACCTCCACACTCTGATGCCTGCAGCAAAAGCACCATCTGTACCACATTTCATGTTTTGTCATTTTCATTTTAGAAGAATGCTTTCCTGATGAGCAGGTTTTTATTATCTGCCTTAATGAGTCAAAGGTTTTGTCCCATAGCTTTGTTGACATGTTTCTAACAAGCTGTTCGCTTTGTTTTGTAGTGAAACATAAATTATAATAACTCTGACGCCTTCTGTGAGTCTGATTGATGGCTTTGTGACTGCTTTACGTAGTCTATTTATGAAGTGGTGTTCTTTTCTTATCAGGTAAATTAGCAATATAGCTTCCCAAGCCTCTTCTATCCCAGGTCTTTTATTTTGCAAATGCTTCTTTTCAGATTATGTTTCGCTAAGCTACATTCTTTTTAATCCCCTTGCCTTGCTCCCTGGCAGATGTTTGCTTTGGTTGGCTTGAACAGTAGTAATTTATTTATTGTGGAAGCCATAATAGCACTGAGCTGGTAAACAACAACTGCCTCCTGAAATATAAACAGGGCTTGATATAGGTTCTAAAGGCTGATCAGTTGTCAGGCTCTGGCTGGAATATGCCATATTAACTGTAATGTATGTGTTGCCGTGTATGTTTGCCATTGCATGCGACTGTCCCCTCTCAACCCCCATGGGAACCATAGCATGGACAGTGCTCTTTTTACTTCACAGATGGAGTTTGCAATTGGCTACCTCTGGTGAATAATCTTCTCATTACTTATCATGATGAACCGTGGCATGCAAATATCAATAAGGGACTGGTGGAGCAATCCAATTAAGGCCTAAAACCACGAGTCTCATTAGTGCTGAGTCTCTGATAATGCAAATGACACCCTACAAGTAATCAACCTTGAATATAAATGGCCTTTGCAAATCCACCACTACAGGTGATTCTGCCTACCTGGGGATGATTAAAGACTCAAACACTGCTCTGTTTGAAATTTTAGAATAGAAATGAGCATTTTACAGCACAGGCCAGAGAATAGTGCCATGTAAGGGAAGATTCCCCTGGTATATGCACATATAGCCTAGTGATATATTATCATTTTGAACCACAGCACAAGAAAACACTACAACTTAATATATGATGCAAAGTTATTATTAAAGTTGTTGTTATTTTAGGATGACTGATGATGTGTTTAATATCACACAGAATGCATGTAAGATATGTTATTATTTATACCAAACCTGGGAAGGTGGCTGGCATTGTTTTCTTGTCTTTCTTTTGGGACATGAATAGATGTTATTAACATGACAGTTAAACAAGATATCTTTGAAAAATTGTACATCAAAATTAAGGCAGAAGAATAAGAAGAAGTAAAAAGATCAGTAAGTCATTGGAGTGGTGACTCATCCAATGATACATTCCTGTCCCGTTTTGTTTTTACTTTTTAAAAATACCATACATTTTTTATGGTATAACTGGAGCACATGGTTTAAATGACTGAGATCACACAACTTGAGGTGAAGCTTAACAGGGATAGGTTTTAAACATCTCTTCAGTCTTTATTGGTTTTAAAATGGTTAATGAAGGTTTTTTTATGGCGAGGTAATTCTATGGAGAGAAGATGGGTCAGCACAAGTAGCCTCTAACCAGAGAAGCATGGAGACATGATGCAACAAAAATGCAACCAGACAGAAAAATCCCTGGGAGATATTAAAGTCTGCCTTGTGCTCCCAATGGCCAATTCACACCAGCTGCGGCAGCCTATTGAGCTTCAGGCACATAGACAGACATGACCATTTGTTTCGGCATTGTTAACAGTTAATTGGTTCATACATTCACAATAAAGTATTGGTTGTAATGAAAAACATTTAAACTTTCTTCCAGTCATGCACTTTTAAAGTACTTGCATTCTGTTTGTTTAATTCACACTTGATTCTGTACACATTATATAGATGTGTTATAAGCTTTTATTTGACTCTTAGTAGATTTTGTTATCTTTTAGTCTAATGGTATCTACTGATGAATATATGAATGGGGATATTTTTCAAAATACTGAAAATGTATGCGCTAATGCCTCTTAGATGAAAATATCTGAATTTATCAAATCACATAACCCACTTCTTTATGGAGAATGTTTTGCATCATTTCCAAGCTCCCCTAGCAGGGAGAGGCTCATTCAGCTCTGCTATGACAAAGAATAGTAAAAGGAATAATCTCTGCCTGCTACAGTTACAGTTATTTTTAGGAGAATATTGCAAGACTCGAGAAACGTAGTGAAAAGTGAGTTTAACAAAGTCAGGCTTTCTTTCCACTAATTTGCTTAATAAAACCTAAAATTCAGGGATAATGACTCTTACAATTCTTATTTTGAACTTTCTTATTACCCAGGCTTTATGCTTCCGGGTACGCGTTCAGCACACGTTACCATGATAATTAATTACTAATCAAGCCAGCAAAACTTCAACTTTAGTCTCATTATCCCTCCGAAACCCATTTTGCTTTGTAGTTCATTCTTCAAGTCTTCACTCGTGTATTTTATTCAAGAGTTTGTATGTGTTTACCCCTTCTTAATATTAAGGTTCTTTCTGCTTTTTCCCCTCAAGCCAGCCTGACTGACCTTTTAGCATTTACAGACATAAATAACAGCCTGATAGGAGAAGCTAGAGCAAAGGTCCTAGGGTCATCGACACAGGGATGTAATGTGCATGACCTCAAGGAACCTGACCAAATAAGGAGAGGCCGTCTCTAAAAGTATTAGTACTTTGATTTATCATATCATCCTTTTTTTCCAGAATAATTTGTTCATAATCTTACTGATTATCCTATACATTGTGTCAATTATATACACACATTATAGACATTCAGTATGTAGTTATTATTACCATGTATTATAATATTATAATTTCAGAATGTTCACCGGCTTTTCAACAGTTTGAACCTGTGTCATTCTCGACTTTAAAGGAAATAATTAATAACCTGAGAAGCTCAAATTCTTTGCATGACATTATTCCCTCTCGTATCATTAAGGATGCTTTGAATACAATTTGGTCCTGTATCTTACTTTTAATGAACTTTTAATGAAAGTTATCTGGCTGTGTTCTGACTGTCTTGCCTTTAAACATGCAGTCATGCAACCTGTTATTAAGAAAAGCAGCCTTGATCATTCTCGCAAATTACAGGCCAATTTCTAAACTTATATCGCTGATAAACGGCATCAGTGATAAATTCCAGTCTGGATTTAAACTGCGTCACAGTACCGAAACTGCCCTACTAAGAGTTTTCAATGACCTCCTTCTAATCGCTGACTCTGCGGTCTTAGTTCTATTAGATCTGATTTCTACGGTGGCCCCTAGAGACAAAGCACGTACAAACTCCAAAACACTTGCAGACTCCAAAACACATGCAAATTCCAAAACACATGCAAACTCCGAAACACTTGCAAACTAAAAAACACTTGCAAACTAAAAAACACTTGCAAACTCCAAAACACATGCAAATTCCAAAACACAACGGAAGTGCTCCAGGACGCTAGGGGCAGTGTTGAGCTTTTGTTACCTAGTAACTGTGTGTGTGTTTTTTAGTTTGCAAGTGTTTTGGAGTTTGCATGTGTTTTGGAATTTGCATGTGTTTTGGAATTTGCATGTGTTTTGGAGTTTGCAAGTGTTTTGGAGTTTGTACGTGCTTTGTCTCTAGGGGCCACCATAGATTTCAGCCTTTGATACGGTTGACCATGAGTTTTTTCTGGCAATGTTAGAACATGTAGTTGGCCTTAAAGGAAATGTTCTTTCATGGTTTGCATCATATTTTTCGGAGAGGTCGTTCTCTGTCACGATGGGAAAACATTCCTCTTTTTCTACCCCTTTTCGCTGTGGTGTGCCTCAGGGCTCCGTGCTGGGTCCTGTGTTGTTCTCCCTGTACATGTTGCCCTTGGGCTCCATTTCTGGAAAAACACGATGTCTCTTTTAATTTTATGCTGATGATATTCAAATCTACCTCCACTTGACTGGGGATGTTTCATCTTCACCACATCCTCTGTTTGATTGTTTGAGGGATGTCAAAGACTGGTTATCATGTAACTCTCTTACTCTAAATGAGAAGAATATGGAAACTATTGTTTTTGATAAAAATATGCCTCTGGGACAACTAACTGGTACACCTGGGCCTGTTGCTATTCACCTCACTGATGCTGCTAGGAATTTTGGAGTTTTTATGGATAGTTCCTTCAAACTGGATAAACAGGTGTCCACTGTGGTAAAAACTACCTTCCATCAACTACGCCAAATTTCTAAGGCTAAACCTTATATACCATGCAAAGATCTAGAGAAACTTATTCATGTATTTATCACTTCAAGACTAAATTATTGTAACTCTCTTTAATTGGGCCTCCAATCTTCCCTCTTTCAGCGATTGCAGTTGGTTCAAAATGCCACAGCGTGTCTCTTAACCGGCACTAGAAGATATGATTCCATCACCCATGTTCTAGCCAACTTACATTGGCTTCCTATCAAATATTGAATGGATTTTAAAATCATATTTTTTACATATAAAATCCTAAATGATATGGCACCTGATTACTTAGGGCTATACAGACGGAGGAGATCAGCTAAGAGAGCACTAAGATCATCGGGTCAACTGCTCTTAGTGCCTTAGGTCTCAGCTGAAGAACAGAGGAGACCGTGCCTTTGCCATTACAGCACCCAAATTATGGAATAATCTTCCTCTTCACATTTGCACATCAGATTCTATTCAATCGTTTAAATCAGGTCTAAAAATGTTCTTGTTTAACCTGGCATTCGAGGCTAATTAGTGTGATTTTCATCTGGCTCTGTATTTATATTTATATTACGTAATTATTTTACATCTGTAATTTATATTTTTATTGTGATTTGATCTGTATCATGGTTTTACTGGAAAGCACTTTGGTGTGCTTTGGTCTTTAAATGAATCTTTACAAATAAGTTTGATATGAGACGATATGTCACTGTCACTGCACAATGCATGTTGAGCATATATCATAGTAAAACTATGGTTCTTCCTTTACATGTTTATTTTTTATTTGGTATTTTTAGGTATTTTCTTTTTTAGTCACCTAACTTATAACTTAATCTATTGGAGAGTAAACTAAACTGAATATCATAAAAGCTAGAGATAGATGCTGACATCCTCTATATCACTGCAGTTACCAAATTATATGCAGTTGTATCCACTATAATAACCACAGCTGGAAATAAAATACAATATGTTGTGTAACTGCTTGCTCGAAAATGAAAGTGTTTGTCTAGGAAACCATATAACTGGTGAGTACATGGTTAACCTGTTGTTCAAGAAGTAATTACATTTTTATGCTGTTTTCATGTCTTTTGTTTTATTTTTGACAAACATGGTAACAAGGTATAATGCATTCACAAGTTTGTCACAAAAAAAAGTCTTGAATCACTCTTGTAATTACTATTTTTGGCTGGATTGTCTTAAATGTCTCTTGAAGCACTTGGAATAGAGCCGAACTCCAACTTTTCGAACTATTTCCTCAGGTTTAGTCCTGTAATGCAGGCTTGCAAAAGATGAAGCTTTCCAGGATTTGGCAAGAGTGACATCAGAAATCCGTACAGCCAACAACCAAGGGCAGTGCAGCTTTAGTGGGAGGAAAAGACAATGAACCGTAAGAAGTGATTTTTAAACACATTTTTCACTCAGAAATGCAACATCAATATTGATTGCCAAATTCAGCTGCTCCACTCTTAATTCGGAAAGAAAAAAAACCAAAGTAAAACACAAGTTTACCAGTGGTAAAACTGTAGAAGTTTTATATGTATTTTGGCTGCTATCGACTAAATTCATGCCTCTGCTGCTCTCCCAGAGCTTGATTTAGGGGCCTAGAGTATAATTGTAATAAAACACAAGTTTGAGAGACCACAACTGTGAGAGAAATAACACTGCTGTAATAGTGCTTCATGTGTTGCACCATTACAGCAATTTTCAAAGCCCTTCAAAATGGCACTACTTCATATTATAGCTACCTTCTTCCATAACTGCCAAGCTGCCATCTGCTTAGACACTGCCAAACATCTAGCAGAGATGCTGCAGCTTCACACACTAACCTATTACATCAATGAAACCTTAGAAATAAGTAATGAGATTCACTTAAATGCTGAGAAATTTCAACATTTAGCAATTAAAATTAAATTAAGCAAAAACTATTCCATTAATTCCACCCTTATTTTTTGATCCCTTTAATAATCAAATTACACTTGATTTAACTTTACTTTTCACTTTGAAAAGTTACAAAAATAACCCATGTGCTTTATATGACTTCCAGTGCAGTTACACCTTTGTTACAGTAACAAACTCCAGTGCAATTTCTCAAAGTAGATGGTAAATGCTAAATGGACTTGTTCTTATACAACGCTTTTCTACTCTAACTGAGCACTCAGTGTTTTTATACAACTTGCCTCATTGAGGGGCTTTTATCTACCATTCCACAAATTCATACTCCAGTGGATGCAATGGGGGGAAACTTGGGATTGGTATCTTGCCCAACGATATTTGACATGCAGATTGGAGCAGAAAAAGATCAAACTACCAACCTTCTGATTTACTAGATGACCTGCTCTACGTCCTGAGCCACAGCCACAAGATCATTATAATTGGGTTTCAATTCATAAATATTTTACAGCAAACTTTAAAAAAAAAAAGAAAAAAGAAAAAGAAAACTTGCATGGGAAAATGAGGCGCAGTGGTGAGATGTTTACACTGTAAAGGAAGACATTTATTCTAAAGTTAACTTTCTTTTCTGATTGATACATTGTCGTCTTATCTAGCAGCCCGGCTAAAACATCTGCCGGTGTCAGCATCAAGGTTAAAAAAAATCTTTATAATAAAACTGTATTCTATAAAATCCTCCATCTGTGAACCTTCAACACATTAGAAGTCTGGTAGAGCTTATTAGCAAGCTGTGGTCTGAAGGAGGGATTTGACATGTCAGAAAGCTTTCTATACCATAGGTGTTAACTTCTCAGGGTATTCATGTCTTATATAACCTGCAATGCTCCTCTATCCTATTAAAGCTGTATTATCAGTGTTCTTATTTTTCTTGTAATCCGTTGCAGTTTTCTTAAGCAAATTTTGTTTTGCAAAACCTGTATGAGCACACTACAAAAACCATACACAGTCGATAATTGCCACATGTATAAAGTTTTTCTGTGCCCTGTCCATTAAGAGCAGTGTGTTGTTGGTTTCTTGTTGGGGTAGACAAAAGTAAGCTTCACATTTCTATCTGTCTAAAAGGCTGAGCTACTTAATTATTATCCTGGCTTGTTATAAATTAAGAATTTTGTAAAAGCAATTTTGAATAAACTTGATTGCAACATAAATAATTTAATGCTAAAAGATGTAAAGATAGTGCTAGTGAATTTTTGCCAGGGACCGTGTCTCTATCAGAATACCATCCTTGTAAACGAGTTTTTATGATTTGCTTTTGTATTATGTTGTGGAGTCTTCATTCTATCATGACCTTGTTTACCACTCTGTTATTTTTAAATAGGACACAGCAAGTCTTTAAGGTGTAATCAGCTTTGCAAAGGTAGCACTGTCATGGATAACTTTAGTTGTGACAAATGCCCACACAACCAGTACAATCATGGGCATCCAGAAGGCAAAAAAAGACCACGTCAGCCTAGAAAAAAATGAAACAATGTTATGTAAGGATGCAAATTCAGGAGATGCGAAGCCGCCTTAAATCGTTATTTTTCGTTGATATAAAAAACTCAAAACCTTGGGTCTACGCCCGCTGAACCATGGCAGTTCGAATCATTTCTTACCTTTGCTCTTGTGATTTTGATTTTTTAAAATCATACATAGAAGCCGCCCTCCAAAAGCTAAATATATTGCTCTTATGAGTACCGCTCATGCATAATGTGTCAGCATAAGGAGAAGTTCAATACTGCTATTATGTTTTTGATGTTAAAACTCCATCACTGTTAGGTATCTGTCAACTTAGTCTTTTACTGTACTCAAGAATAAGCATAGGTTGTGGGGGAAAATATAGGGGTTTTTTTTTTATTCCTGCTCCTCCCTTCCTCTTTCTAATCTTTCATACACTACTCAGTGTACATATTGTGAATCCATTTAAATAGCTAAACGTCTTAGGAGGGTTTTTTGTGATGGTGCAGCCATTGCAGTTGGTTAAAGGTGGGCACCTGTAGCAGAAACAATTTTTCACCTAGCTCACTCGCAAGCTCAGTCAGCTTACAATCATTAATATGGTAGTGGGCTGAGACTCCGAAAATCTTTGAGCAGCCTTGAAGAAAATCCAATTATGATCTTTGATTCCTCTCCAGAAACAGATTACCTATCTCACTAATGACATTTTCCTTCCCATTCATGCCCTCTCTAAATGTGACGATTGAGAGACTGTGTGGGTGTTCCAAATGTGCAGGGATGATGATGATAATCTATTCCTTACAGGTCTATCAGATGGACAGCTCGCATTATGTATAAATGCTTTTCTTGAGATTCCCAGCTGCATGAGATGAACTTTATAAGGATTATTCAGACCTCTCCATAAATTAAGTGAGGGCAAGAGGGAAAGCGGATTTTTTTCTGTCTTTGCATGGAGTTTAATTCAAATGAAATGAGGGCAGACTGACATCCAAGCAGATTTTTATTTAAAACTATTGGGCCTGTCATCGGCTGTAACAGATGGGGCAAAGTCTGCCACTTTCACAGAGGCCTCTGTAGACAGAACTGTTTCCTTCTTTTCTTCTTTTTCCATTTTTTTTAATTAAAACAAACATTATGAATATTATAGAATTTACTTTTATTCATTTTTTAAAATTGTTAATAATATTTATGAGTGCTACCATAACTTTCATATAATGTTAAAAACAAGTTTTTAACATTATTGCTAAAAAAATATCACTTTTTAGCAATAAATAAATTCAAAAACCTGAGAGCATCATAATAAAAATTTGAATATTGGAAAGCTGTTTTCACAGAGGTCAGTCTAATGTTTAGTACAGCAGAGATATAACTTATCATTTTCTTGATTAAATACATTAGTCTGACACATTATTTAGTATTTCTTGCTAACCTTGTATTGTAACATATTTCATCAGGGAATAGATCCTATGGTGCTGGAATCATTCCCAGGAGATTCTGATCCGTATTGACAGCGTCACAAAATTGCTGCATCTCAAAGGTGCTCTATTGGATTTGGGATCTGGTGATCAGCATTTTCTCCCACTGGATAGTCTCTCCTTTTCAAAATATTTTCTTTACCCTAGAGATGGTTGTGTGGGAAATATTCAGGAAATCCATAGTTTTTAAAATACTTACACCAGCTTATCAGGAAACGCATTCAAAATCAGTAAAATCACCTTTCTTTCCTATTGTTTGAACTTCAGCAGGTCATTGTGACCATGTCTACATGACTACATTGACTGAGTTGCTGCCATGTGATTGGCTGATTAAATAATGAAAAGTTGGACGGGTGTACCTAATGAAGTGTTTCATCTGTACATCTGCTGTGTTCTTAGCTTCAGTATCAATGGCAGGCACACTATGTCCATAGGACTTATACATTAAACATTGAAAAGAAAAACAATTGCTGCAAATATTGAACTTTCAGAATTTTTAATTTCTTCTTGTGGGATTTCATGTCATATGTTGCTGGAGGATAGTATGTCACTCACAGTGTAGTATACCACAGTGTAAGTACAGCACCTGCACAGATAATCCTGCCAGTGTGCGCCTGATACTACCTCCAAAGCTCTGGCAACATTATGGGCACATTGGCACTCAGGTGGAGTTTTTCCTGCCAACCATTAGAGCTCCACACCTGAGGCTAAGTGAGCAGCAGTCACACAAGCCCCAAAAGAACCAGTTCAGCTTTTCCTTATGGTGACTTTTTGCTGTTTCTGCATTCAGACCACGTCTAATTAGTTTCTTTCTTATTCCCTGCCATTTACTTATGTGTGCCAAAATGTGTTAGTCTTACAGAACAAAAGGCTCAGTATATGTCTTTGGCGATTTCTTACAATAAATGTCAGCAGTGTTCATCTTAAAATTTTCAAAAGATAGCTCTGATTCAGCAGGCTTTCTAAGAATGAACACAAAGCCATGTAAGTTGTAGATTCAAGTGGAGAAGCAGACCAGTGGTCACATGAAAAGATGGACACATCAACGCGCAGAGGGCATGGTTAACTCTTTTTTCTTGCTTGTCTTGAAGGATCAGGCTCTTCATTGGAATTCGGCAACGTACACGGCCGGGTAGTTAGCGTGTCTCCAAGGTTAACATTTTTAATGCAAGACTGAGGGATTCAGCGAAGTGCTCCTTTGAAGTTTCTTGTTGGAGTCAGAAGGGAGGCTGCGAGGCTGTTGAAGACTGTCTGCGATATTGACATTAAAACTCAACACATAGAATGATGCCAATTGAAATTTCATAGTGTTCCCTTCGGGAAGCTGGGGAGTTGGGCATTCCAGTGTGATATGAATAATGAAACTTCCCTCGCTTTGCTCATTTTTTATTTAATGTGGAACTCTCCTTTGTTGCTCCCTCAAGTTCCACGGGGGCTGGTGTGCGAGAAATACAGGTGTAGAGAAAAAAAAAGAAAAGAGAATCAAGTTCCTATTTTATATATGCATGAAATTAGGCATGAAGGTTAAATGCTTATGACTAGTCTATTTTGAGGATTTTTGCATTACTGCTCCTTTTAGTGTAGTTTGTAGTAAAGCAAGTTTTGGAAATAGTTTGGATATTGTTTTCTAAAGGATATACAAACGATACCTCAGGGTATGATTGAGTCATACAGTGGAATACACACAGAAAGAAAATGTAGCGTACACTTTCACAGCATACTTTTGCACATTCAGGCAAACAGGAAAACTTGCTTCCTGTTAACTTACTGCTGATTTAGCTTGCAATTCAGTAAGTGTAGGCACTTGAAGTTACGTGTGTTTAGTTTGTTTGCTGGGTAGAGGTGGGGAGTGATGAAATAAATATACTTTGTACTTTGTACGATTTTGAATTTTCAGATATCTGTTACTTGACCATTTATTTTTCTGACAACTTTTTACTTTTATTCCTTACATTTTCAAAAAAAGGCTCATTTAGGTTTAAGACAATTGAGGGGAAGTATTGATTATTTCACATCAATTTACATCTTCAGTAAGTCAGATCAATCAATCCAAATGGGAACAATAACACATAAAAGAAAATCTTGTTGGTGTAATAACCTCAGTCATAAAAAGGTATGCATTATTTATAGCACTATACTCAGGGGTTAAAACAGGCTGGAACGATCCAGAATTGTGTTTTTGGTGCAGATGTCATTATGTTGTGGTTCCAGTACTTCAACAGTTGTACCACAAAAGAGGAGCAATCATGAAGTTTTGTTTTAAGTAGCAGGTAATTTTAAGTCCAACCTTTCTAATGGCTCAACAAATATCAGCAAACTGTGTAGTTTGTCACACAATGTCTCTGTGAGCTAAAGGTGCATTTGCTGTATTTCCAGAGAGAGAAAAAAGACTGTGAGATAACTCACTCAGATGTAAAAAAGACACTTACTTAATTTCCTCCTTCATTATAGAGTTTTTTGAAGAGATACTACAGCCAACAAGATGTGTTATGAAGTTATGTCTTATAAAACAAACTGAAGTATACAAACTTTGTGTTATTCAAATGTTGCATAAAATACTAGGCAGCTTATTGGTTAGTCTGCAGCACTGTGGTGAAGTCTGGCCTGGCAGTCAAGTCGTGGCCTGTGTTACATTACGTGGCAATCAATTTAAGAATTCACACATTTACATTGTTGGTAACAGCAGTAAGATCTCATTCTTTTTAAAAAAAAATAATAATAATAATATAGATGCGCAGGCTGTTAGCCCATACGGTTTTACCAGAATATTTTTGAAACACAAGTGAAGAATATCTGTTTGCTACCTCTGTTGCTGAGTACTTGTTCAGTCCATGGAAAATTGTTGTTTTGACAGCAAAATCTGGCATTCTTCTCTGCTCAGGGTCAGGCTTTGTTTTGTTGCCAAATGTATCTGAATACATACAAATAAAGGCTTTTAACCCTTTCATGCATGAATTATGAGAACCTCAGTCAAGAGTTTTTTTTTCTGAGTGATTTTATTCCTCTTTAGGCATAAACAAAAATGCAGTTGAATTTTTTGTTTTTGAACCAAAGAAAAGTCTATTTAACAAACCAATTACAGAAAATTCTAAACTGTACTTTCATAAACCTATGAAATAATTAATGTTGCTAATATGATGTATTCTCACACTTTAACATATTCCAATACTTTTCAAAATAATGCAAAAATGATGAACCTAACTCTTGACCAATGCACTGCTGACATTTTAGGATATTTTACAAAAAAAAAAAAAAAAACCAAAGCAGCAAAAGCCTCTTTTAGAAAGCAGCAACGTTTTTTCAGTATTACAGTCATTTACAATAGTTCCAGGGCACAAACCCAAAATAATATGTTTCCATGTTTTACAGGTGCTATAATGCCTATAAAACTACAGTATGTTGAGCTAAACAAATGAAAATCATCATCGTGTCCCTCTCATCTCCACTTCTCATCTATGTTGTATGAGAACTGGCAAAGTTGTTTTTCATGTGCATGTAGCATTGTGGCATCTGTTGGCACTTTTTGTAAGACTATGTGTAGTACCTGTCAATCTAGCTTTTTCAGAATGGGAAAGAAAAATAATTTCAGTGACTTTTATATTATAGCATGATTGTCAGTTCTGTGCTGATGATGAAGGTCAGAGGACAATGATTCGACTGATAGGGGGAAAGCACAACTCCAGTAGACCACACTGGGTACCACTCCTGTTAACAAAGAACAGGCAACTGTGGTGTACTGTCCTGTACTTGCATGGAGCCTCCAAAGGTTTCCCTTTACTGTCCAAAGACAAGTTCATTAGGTTTTCTTATAAAATTAAATTGGTATGAACGACTCAATGGTTTTGCCTCTGTGTTTGAGCCCTACGACAGACATTTCAAGGGAGTACCCCACATCTTGCCTTCTGATGGCTAATGTTAGGTTCCAGATACAGCACAAGCCTGTATTTAATAAGTTGGGTGGATTATTATTAGACATGTTTTGATTTTGTTGTATCTGTTGGAGAGCACAGCTTATTATAATGGTATCTTACCCTTGTGAGAGTTGTGTGCCTATCGCAGAGGGATAAGCTGAGATGTAGACTTGGCAAAGGCGAGCTAAACCTCATGGTTAAATCAACAAGCTCTTTGCTGCGTTAGAAATCAGACTGAAACTCAGGTAGAAGAATGATTTCCAGTTGGTGATGTGTAATAATAATATCTATCCAGACAAAATAACACTTTTTTCTTTTTCTCTGTGAACAATAGTTGTTGGCTTTATGCATTCAGGCAGTGATACTGAGACTTTTGAAACATCTGTTGTTTTCCATTTGTCAGAAACACCTGCCCTACCTGCTCTCCTCTCATCCACTCTTCCTTCTTTTTCTTGTTACATATCCTGTGTTCTCTTTTTCGAGTCATCTGGCAGCGTTGCGGTGCAGCCTCCAGGGACTCCATACCCAGTTTTGAATCATAGCTCACCTCCTGAAAGCCTAATAACCTAATGAAAGTCAAGGGCATCTGTTTGAGACATGCCATGGCTGAGTGCTGGGGAAGAAAAAAAAAAACAGGAGGGAAACTGCCAGGGCATTGTATTGGATTTTGATTTAAGTAAACAGAAGTGCTCACCTATTTCAACCCCCATGTGTAGTGACAGTGAGAGCAGTGGAGCTTTTGGCTTTTGGCTTTTTTATGAGATCACAAGGTCAAGGGGCAAGGCAGTTGTTTGTGTCTCCCATGATATTGTCCATGAAATATTTGACTGTCATCGAGGTGATGTGTGCTACTACACATTATGAGAAATATGTCTGCAGGCTGTAATTTTGAAAGAAAAATTATTCCGTTAACCTTTTGTGATAAGGATGGATTCTTCGTGTCTGTCTGGTGTAGGAATACTTATAGGTATGCGCACAGTGCTACATCATGAGGTACTTTTCATTTCAGCTCCCAAAAGAGAGGAGGGCTGGCTGCTCACATTTAGGAAAATTTGGTATTAATCTAATGTCTTTGTTCGTGAGGTTTCCTCACTTTTAAAACCCTCTGAGACTGAAAATGATCCACCTGCGAGACTGTAAAATCAGTGAGTCATGCTAATTAGCAATTACATCCACAATCACCCATGTTAATTCACTTAGGAGGAGGTCAGTGTAATTCATTCTCATTTTCAGAAACTAGGACCGACATTAAATTAATGCACCCAAAGTAAGTGGCATTTAAGAAGAAGAGAATTCCACGCACACACAGTTATCTCTGTGCCATTTTAGTATTTAATTCAAGAATTACTCACACATTTTTGGACTCTCCCAGGTTCTATTGTTTAAAAAAACTTCTACCTTTAGCTATATTTATATCAGCATGTGAACAGTATAATAAGAAGCACTTACTTGATATACCACTTCTTTCTTTTTCAGCCAATTACAACCTCTTGCATTTATATCAACGGCAATCTTCAATAAGGGGCAAATTAATATTGCGAGTTATCGTAAATAAGATTGCTAACACCTCATCCAAAGTGTTGCCCATATAGGATTAACAATATATGTGTTCTGATTATTAATTGATTTTTCATCAGAAGCAATTTGTTTGTTTTAGAGCAGAGGTGGCCAATTAATTTCCCCCATCTATAACGCTCCTAGTTTCTCATTTGGCCCCTTGGGAAAATTAATTGCCCACCTCTGTTTTAGAGTAATTAGTTATTTAATTACTTATTTGCTTTATTACCAAAAGCTAGATGATAAAATTGGCACCGCCCTCATTCTAAATATGAAGCCACCCTATAGTTAAATACTGCATGCTTGCTGCTGAAATATGTGTCAATGGAGCCACCTTATATGGATGGGGGGGGCATGTCTTCCAATGCATGGACGACTTTTGAAGCCGAACAATACGGAATAAAATAAAAAAAACAAAAGTGTTTTTTTATACTTAAATACTTATTTTATGTCAATAATAACCATCACAGTTCTGCAATATATAATACAAGGCAGCATGGATGTGGTTAGCACTCTTGCCTCACTGCCACATAAACAAGCTTCAGCCTGTCTATGGTAAGTTTACATGCTCTCCCTGTGCCTGCATGGTTTCTATCCCGATGCTTACTCACATCATTTAAACAAGTTGTGTGTGTCCTGTCAAAATCATATTTTATACAATAGTCATGGATGGCTGATAAGTCATTTCTTCTCAGTGTCACCATCTATATCCAGCTTCTAAATTTCCATGCGTCTGTTGCTAAAATCCAAGTACAAAGGTTAACATAATTTAACTTTAAATTTTCAACTGGGTCTTACAGTTGACAAATATCATTTACATTTTCCTGATCCTTTGCCAGAATAAACTTTTCTTTATTTATATTAATTATATTTTGTTTGTTAATCACATTAGTATTAAATGTGACCCATAAAATTAAACACATTTGCTACAAAGGTAGCTGGGTTGCTTAGTTTTGGCATTTCATTTATAAGAACATCAAAAAGGAGTACAACAGTTTGGCATTTTATGCAAGTGCTGGTCAGATGCAATTGTCAGAGCAGGAGTTCTGCAGAGAAAAATCCAAAAAAAGACCAGATGTGGGATCATGAAGGTGAAGTACTTCATTTGCACATCTGCTGCTTGCCTGGTAACTGCAGAATGGCAATCAGAGTGTCTATGTGGTTACTAGATTTAAAAAATAAGTCATTATGGTTCATTTGAGATGAATAAAGAGGGGCGCACACTG
Organism: Maylandia zebra; assembly: GCF_041146795.1. Taxonomy (NCBI): domain Eukaryota; kingdom Metazoa; phylum Chordata; class Actinopteri; order Cichliformes; family Cichlidae; genus Maylandia; species Maylandia zebra. The sequence continues at coordinate 35,162,854 of NC_135171.1, read as the reverse complement.
TCAAGAACTGAAAAACAACCTGAAACCAATCTAAACATTTACTATGTATTTTCTGTAGCAATGCCTAATTGCAAGGACCAATTAAGAATAAATCCTGAGAAAATAAAGAAGGCGCACAATCCATCAAACCGTACTATCAAGAGATCGCTTGATAAGTTGCCCTGCCTAATCTAGTCAACATGGTAATTTTTCCGATTTCATCAATTTCCTAAATAACACCCAGTCTTTTCAATGGAGAACCAGCAACAGTGATTGCATTGAAATCCAAATTCTTCCCCTTCTGTGAGTGCCTTCTGTCTGAAAAACAGTTCATTAATAGACTTTCTCTAAAACTATATTTTTCTTACATTTTTTAAAACCAAATATTATGCTTAGTTTTCTTTTCCAATCAGACAGTATAATTATTTAAAGTTTCCATTTGTAATTTACACAGCACACATCCTAAAACATATTTCCATCTGTATTTGTAGATAAACAAAAATCCCATCAGTCTTTGCTTTTTAAGCCCAGAGTTATATTCTAGCTGACAGATTCACGGGAGATTTTCTTTGGAACCTGTGCTTTCACCATCAACCACAGAATGTGAACCAACAACCCTGGACAAGGAGTAAATTGCATCAGATGCTATCATCAATCACTATCTGTTGGCAACATGTCTTATAAACTTACTAGAGCCAAGGAGCTGTAGTTGGCTGGATTGTGTTGTATCTCAGTCACACAGGTCTCCTCAGAAAGTCTTGTGTGACGGGCCATGAAAGCTCTCATTGACAGACCTTCTGTGCTTCTAGGATTTTCAATTTAGAATTAAAAAGAACAACAAAGAAGCAACTAAATGCTGTGAAATTGTGATGGTTGTTAGTTTTTGGGGGGGGGGGTTGACGGTGGGGTGGGACGTTGTATTTGGTTTTTATTATACTCATATTTAGGAATTTGTTTCAATAAGTAATAGGCTGACTGTTACTTTTATTTCAGGCATTTTGGAACACAAATTTTGGGGTTGTAGTCAGTCTTTCACACTGGCAGTCTCAGTATTTTTAAACTGTGATGGCATGGGGTGTACGATAACTGACCGTTAGCTCAGAAAACAGTGGGCAGAGTTTTCCAGCACTTGTGCAGCATGGTGTGCCTTAATACAGATAATACTGCATTACATGAAAAGCAGAACGGCACAAGGGTCTAAAATCTGAAAGCGATTCTCTAAAGCCACAGCTTGTTTTATAAGACAATGGTGGGTGTCCGTACATTGGGTTACCTTATAATTTCCTGTTTGTTTTATTTTGGAATTCTTGGCCTGCTTACACTGTTGTCTGTTTTGCTTCCTTCTTGTTAGTTTTTCCTTCGTTATGATTCGATGCCCACCTGTGAGTCACCTGTGTGGTGCTACCTGTGTCCAATTTATCATGTCTTTGTTTTGGCGATGACTTCTTACTGCAGGCAATGCCATCTAAGCCCAACAAACCCAGGATATCCTTCTGCTATCCAACTTCACTTACTCACTACTTTCACTAGCAACATCAGTCAGGCTAAGCGGTCACACAAGCTGCACAAAACTGTTCATCAACTCAATAAGTTAACCCAGGGTTCCACAATCTCACATGAAAGGGGTAATGTTGTCTGACCAATCAACAGTGTTCGTCAAGTTACTTGAAAAAAGTAATCAGTAACTAATTACTGATTACTTCCCCAAAAAAGTAATCCAGTTACTTTACTGATTACTTATTTTCAAAAGTAATTAATTACTTAGTTACTTAGTTACTTTTTAAAAACACGATTTACAACCTGAACAGGTGATAAAGCAATAGATCTTTCAGCCCAATTCTACTTTTTCTACATAATCCATCATACAAAATGTAATCAAATGGAAAGGTCCCTTTTTAAAACTTGTTTTATTAGTTTTAATCTTTTAACTTTATGCATCAAGCAAAAATTTAATTATATGCAACATTCTCTGACTGGAAGAAATTTGTTTAATATTTAAACCTATTTTCTGCACATTCCAGCACATAAAATAATTTTTTCTGTGTGTGTTTACACTCACTCTTTCAAATAGATGCAAGTAAAACACAGCAGAAAATAAATAAAGTCAAAGAATAGCGGTCCCTTTTGCTCTATTTTCACCTGTAAAGCAGGAGTAGGGTAGGCGGAGGTTTACCCTGGTGCAGGTGTGCGAAAGTCCGCGGTGATCTGAAAATGATGTGCCAGGAGTTGTGCCGTTCTCGGCCGCATCAGTGACCCTCGAGCTCCAGGCTAGCTATCGAGCTGGTAGGTAGCAGACGTCTCCGAAAACGTCGAAGCACTTTTGCAAATATGCGATATCTTGATAAACCGAGCAGATATTTGATGTTTACACAGCTACTTTCTCGCCTGAAAATATGTTAAAAGTTTATTTTGTGACCCAGAAAGATTAGTATGAGTAATTTTAAAACTTAGTTGCGGCCGCCATTGTTGGAAACTGGAGTTTGGCTGGGCCGCGCTATGAATTCTGGGATATGGTAGGCCACGAAGGACACACCCGACCCATCCTTCAAATTTGGGGAAAAGGAGGACGCATTTGTCGGCTGCATTCGGAGGAGTCTACGAATTTGGACAGCCTTCGGTGCGTCGCAGTGACGTAATCGGTCTACAAATGCGGCCTCAGGAGGATGCAGCCCATGAATTTGGACACGACCGATATATTGTCCGTTGTTGATCTGCACACAGCTGTTGTCACGAACGTCGCACTTGCTTACGTCACTGTCATGAGACATTCTCGCAAAAAATCACGGTTTTAGTAACGCAGTAGCGCAGCGTTCCTACGGGAAAGTAACGGTAATCTAATTACCGTTTTTGCAATAGTAATCCCTTACTTTACTCATTTCCTGAAAAAAGTAATCGGATTACAACTAACGCGTTACTGCCCATCTCTGCCAATCAACCAACCAAGGTCTATTGAGCAGAACAGCTGATTTTACTAAGGAAGATAAAATTATATTATGAGAAAAATATGAATATGAGGTAAATAAATAATGCAGGCAGAAAGCAACACCAGCATTAGAACGTGATTGCATGTGAGGGGAGATGTGCTGTACAGCAGTATAGTAATAAAAGCACTCACACACACATATTCTCAAGTAAGCCTGGAAAAGCCCTACCATATTCAAAGCCACTAAGGAAATGCTAGCTGGATACAGATCTAATATTAAGACAGATATGAAAGATTAAAGTAAGTTAATGTTTATGTGTGCATAAGACTTTACTAGTCTTGTTTTGCTTTTGTTTTGTTTTCTCAGCCTCAGTTGTATTAACGGTGTGAGAGAAAGAATAATTATAAAAATGTAATTCCAAACACATACTTTACTTCCAAATGAAATATGAAACATAAACAGGTGGTCTGTTTGATAATCATGTATTAAGGCTTGTAAAACAGGGGGTTTGGGGGTGGGGAGTGGAATAAGGCTCTTTGTATTTCTGGACAAACATCTGAGGAATCTATCTGGATTGATGACATGATCTTCCAAAGAGCTGATTGGTCAGTAGGCAGTGATTTCTTATTTCCTGATCGCTTATCAAAAACTTAACATAAATAACATAAATGATCATAATGCAATAAATTCCAGTATTCTTGTTATCATTTTCAGTTCACATTCCACTTAATATAGTATTCATTCTTACAGCATTCACCAGACTACCATGCTTTAACAGGCATTAAGTGAGTAGTCATATGGAGACATCGCAATCAATCACTCCTCAAAGAAGTCCATAGAATTCCATAATTTCAAAGATGATGGTTGTTTCCCCCCCAAAAAACAATCAGCAGTCAGATCATGAAATATGTAAACCAGTCGTGTTGTTGCACTGATTCACATGCAAATACATAAATGATAAATTGATGATATGACATGAATGATAAAGGTCATGATGAACTACGTGGCCGAATCTTCTTGATATAATAGTACAGACGTTGTTAGCTGTACTGTACTGCAGAAATGAGCATGGCTTTTGTTTCAAGTGCTCTGGTTGGAAAAGTTAATAATACTGTTTAACCTGAAGTACTGTCAAAGCATAGATCACAAGTAAAAAGCTTTTCAAAGCTTATTCTGGGCAAAAGTCAACAATCCTATTAGTCTTTTTTTATGTGGTGATATCCATTTAAATGTTAGAATATAGATGTCTTGTCTCTATTTTTTGTACTGTCCATCATTTCATTTCACTCAGGCTGACTGCTCCTTACATTTGTGATAGCTTGGGTTCATAAATATCTTACACTGTTACTTCTTTCTTCCTACACTCATTCATAATAAATTACTTACAGTGCTTGTGAAAAGAAGTATATACTGTATAGGTGTGCATGTTTATTTAGGTTTTGTGGTATTCAGCCAAAATATTTGTTATAAGAAATGTGTTTCTTAGCATCCGTTCATATGCAGCAGCTATTTCATTCATTCATAACAATCACGTCACATCAACTTTTTACATAATATGTTTATTTCTATTCTTTTCTCTGATTTATTTCCTATATAATCTAGCTTTTTCATGTCCTTTGTCTCACATTTGTCAAATTTAAATAAAAAAAGAAGTGGTGAATGCCCATTTAAATGTTATAAAAAAAACACTGCCAATATACACAAAGCCCTGTCACTTTAATCTTTTGCATTTCTGCAACACATAAAAAGCATTCTGTTAGAGGTTAGGTGATAAGTTTGTATCTAAACATCTTACTTTTTTCTGTCATATGCAAAGAGATGTTATTTTGAATAGCCTGCATTATCATTTAACCTTGTGTCTACGTCATAACAATTCAAATCCTTCATCTTGTATCATCACTTATGGAAAAATACTTTTTTCCATTAAGTTCTCTGCTTTAAAGAATAACAGCAGCATTCCTTTTAATCAATCTGACTTAAAAGCCCTTCACAGCACAAAAACAGCTACCCATAAGCTCACTAATGATCTACTGGCTGCCAGTGTTGAGGATTGTTCTATTTTAATCCCTCTTGATCTTAGCACATCCTTTGATACAGCTGATTGCTCCATTTTGCTTGACAAAAAATGAGCTGACACCATGGGCCCAGCGTTCATACATAAATCACTGAGAAGTCTTTCTTTCTCTGTGGTTTTGGTCAATACATTTTCATTTTTGCTTCTCACAAGTCAGGTGTTCACAAAGGTTTGATTCTAAATTGTTAATAAAATAAATACCTGATATCATGAATTCATCAATCATAGACAAATTTTAATTAAGAGCATTTATCATAATCATGTCATTTGACAAGGAAAAATCCCAACAATTCATTAATTCTAGTTTTTGAGCATTTTGTGTCACTTTTATTTTGGTCTTGAAATAAAAGGCAGTTTTTGTAACTTAACCTTAAGTTATAGGAGGCTGAGCAACAGCCGTGGCTGGAGACACTGCATTTTTTGCTATGTAAAATAATTATTTTAATACCCTCTCATCTCCTCTCAATGGTCAGTTTATATATCCGCAATTCCTCAATTCACGGACTGAAGAATGGACTGAATAGAACTTGATGGTCAAAGGAAAAAAAATCGCAGTTGCCTCAAAAAGTAGGGTTTTTTTATACACTAATTATAGCAATACTTTAAGATTTACTAAACACTGTACAATGGATCAGTTTATTTGGAAAACTGCAGTATTATGAGATATAACTTTATAATTACTTTATTTTTTTCACTTACAAAACAGAAACATAAATATGCTTGCACTTGTCATATGGAGATTACTAATTTCTCTATGAGTATTTTTCACAGAGTAGTACCTCTTTTTTGACAAACTGCACCTTTGGGTATTTCTGTTCTTTTCAATAGATCATTTAGTATTGATTTTTCAAGTATTAACGTGCAGACTTTCTTTAAGTTTCACTCAGTATGCATCTGTTCAACATCTGCCAGCTTGCTGCAAGTCTGAGCACTCAAACAACTGTGAGAATTTCACCAAGGTTGTCCACACGCTCGCTTTCGGTGAAATGAGGCTCAGTTCAGCAGTTACTACCTGCTCCACATTGTTACCCTGAAAGGATCAATATCCAATTCAGGCTACACTTGCTTTTGCAATAACCACCTTACAGACTGAATCACTTGTCCTAAAAAATCTGTCGCACCTCCACTGGCTTTGTCTGCGTCTGTCTGGCCTAATGAGATGTCTCTATGACAACGCCCACGCGTGCCAACATCGCCACTTTCACCATCCTTTCACCATCGTCACAGTGTCTGCATTAGTCAGATGCAGCAATAATGCTTCATCGTATGCATCCATGATGAAAATTGTGCTTTTCTTCCAAGTATTAATATATAAAACGGTCAGAAATTAGATGTAAACATGCTGTGACTAAGGGCAGGTAAAATATATCTGCATTTGTGTAGCTCATCTTATGATTTTGTTTTTGCTTTAGGCAGGGATGATACAGATGAATTCATAAAGGGAAAACAAACAACTCAGTATTCTGTATATTTATCCATAGGAACTAATTTTGGTCAAAATTAAATGACTTGTCAAACTGTAGCAAATTGCACTGCAGATGAGAGCCAATTTAGGGCTATGATGAAGAATTATTTGAGCACTTTTTAACACAATTTTTAAATTATAGAACAAAGTGAAAATGTCACACTGTATGTGGTTAAAATGATAATGGCGCTATGAAATTATGCTAATTGACTATCTGAGCTATAGAAATATAAATGGTAAAAGCTCTATTTTTATGTGAGCGGCTTTGCAGAATGTCTTTAGCATTTACATATTTACACACCAGCTGTCATTTAGGGCACCTGTCTGCCAGGAAGAGCAACTTGATGTTCAGCCCCTTACCCAGTAACATTGAACTGATCAACCTACTAATAAGCTGAGGTAGGTTAATGGTTATTACCTTTGTTATTAGCACTAAACCTCTTGTGTTTTTCTTTTTTTTGCTCACAGCTGCCTGCAAATCCATTACATGCTATAAGCAGAAGAAGGGGTGGAATACCTTTGGTATTTTAATGATTGGCACAGGTGATACATAAAATATCAACCAGCTTCCTGTTGTGTAGGTACTTTTATTACAGCTGATTGTTTAGATAGAATTTTTTTTTTTTTGTAAATCTCAAATGTCAATGTAAATGTAAAATTTAAAGTTGCAATAAGCACCCATAGCTTAAAAGACTTTCTTAAATTACTCAGCAGCTGAGGTGATGTAATACACATCCATCATGTGCCTCAAAAATTACACCAACTTACTTCAGATAAGCACTTGCTCGAACTTTCTACCAATATGAATCTACATATTTGCATATCATGCTTTTTTGATTGGCCATTGGACTCGTTTTGCCTAGCAGCACAGCCTTCCAGCAGCAGCTAGCCAACTACACACAACACAACTTCAACACAGAAGTTTAAATGAAATCAGGTGAGATCTGGTTGACATTAACAAGCAAGCCAAGAATGTTTAAATAAGACCACAGAATAGAGTGCAAGGATAAAACGTTTTCTTTAAAAAAAAACTAAAATACTCATCCATCCATTCATTGATTCATTTTCTTAAGCTTATCCAACACTTTGAATGCTGCTTATTACTTTTTTAGTATAAAAAGGAGTTCAGTGAGCATAATAACTTCCAGCAACTATTCTTTATTTTGACATCTTGCTGTCTTGCAGGGAGCCAACACTCATAACATGGAGGGTTGCTATGAGCTTGGCTTTCTGCCTGCAGACAATACTAATGTGACAGTGTCTACTTGTATGAGTCAGTTTTTCTTCTAACTGTATTAGTTTTACATGTCATTTAATGTAGTTGGTTCTTGAATGACTGCAGAAAAGGTTTGTTAAAACACCATACTCAAAGGTTAATCTGTTCCTGAGCCCATCGTTTGAAAAATATGAAAAGAAAAGCCAAAGGTCAGCAGCATGGGGATGTAAATATTAGTTTCTTAAGTCAGTTTTCCAGCAACAGACACAGCAATGGGACAGGTGACAAATCCTTGTATGACCAAGTATTTTGACCTGGTGCAATGCAGCACAGAAGAGGCATCAGTGACCACAGGAGGGAGACAGACCATTACATGTTAGCCGTATACGTACATTCACTTACAGTAAGGAGAAAGTTTTTACTCAGGTTAACATCACAGTTTAACATAGTTGAACAAATATTACTATGTACTATAATGATATATTACCACAACTATCCCATCCATTTAATGCTGCAATGTAGTCACAAAGACTGTAACTGTTAATGCTATAAAAAAAAATTATTACACATACTGTGCTGCTCGCTCTACACTAAAACACATATTTATGTGTGCTACTGCAGAACATTACCATTATTATGCTCTTTCAGTTATCCTTTAATAAACCCTTAGCTGTTATAAGTCAGAGAAACACTTTCCTTATAGCAATGACAAGGCAAGTAACCACTTGTACTGATGGCACTGGGCTCACTGGAACTGCAATTGCAAGACAGAATGCAAGCTTTGCATCAGCACTGACATCTCCACCCAGCAGGGCATGACCTTTTAATTGAAATGCCTTTGGTGATAAAACTAAGTCATGGAACAGGAGATTGCCTACATGCAGTTTTTTTTTCTTTGTACCGAGAACAAGTTTCAAGTTGTTAGAAAATGTTTAAATATTCTTCTGTGATTTTCAGTTTCCTCAGATAACAGACAACATATTGGGCAAGGATCTGCAGTCACTGCAGAAACATTTTTCTATAAAACTCCTCTCGATTGCCTAATGGGTTAAGCTAATGGGTTAGACTCGTTTTGACATGTAAGCAAACAGGCCATAACCAAGTCCTTTACTGATTCAAAAGCTTAACAGGGATCCTCTTTGACTGTTTGAATAAGCTGAAATTCTAGATGACCAAAAAAACAAAAAAAACCCTTCTACTAAATGACTAAACCAATGACTAAAGCAAAACTGAACTTGTTTTATTTGCGCCCCTAGCCTCTACAAACATCCTCACTGGGGTACTTCCTTTATTAGGATACTCTCAAACTGCAGTTAATGTCATGAATCGCTGTGCGGCAGGCAGGAGTTGGACCCAAAGTGCAGGACTCACAGACTCAGGGAGGTGAACTCAAAACTCAGCTTTATTTGCTGGCAGGGAAAAAACATACAAACTAATCTAAACTGGGAACTTGGAAAACTCACAGCGAGACACACAGGGAGATCCACACAGCATGAGGGACAATGCGACACTGACTCAGAGAAACACAGGGTTTAAATACACTGGGAAGTAACGAGGGGAATGAGACACAGAAGGAGGGCACAGCTGGGAGAAATCAGGACTGACGAGACAAGCAAAGCAGGACGCATTCACATGAGACACGGACCATCAAAGTAAAACAGGAAGTATCACACAGAGACGCGAACTTGACACAGTGGAGACAGCAACTAAGAAATACAGAGACATAAACCATAAGGCAGAGGTCTAAGAACCAAAATACACAGGGAAATACTCAGCTGGGAACACAAGAGACTAGACTAGAGAGAGTAACAAAAAACCAACCATGAGAACATAATGCACAATGCAGAGTGACAGAAAACAAGAAACTCAAACATGCAAAGACACACAATTACACAGAACAGAGGGGACACAGAGAGACATGAAGGGCAAGGGATCAAAACTAGAAGCCATAGAATAAATCACACACAAGTACAATAATACAAAAATCACAAAGAACTAAAAATGCTGGGTCAGGAGACCCAGGACCGTGACAGTTAAAACTCTTGAGGTCTTTATGTATAATTTCTTATAACCCATTAAAGCCTGAACTGAATGAATGAAATAATTGGCAGAAATAATCTTTTTATTATTATTTTTGGTAAATGGAGTTGTTATAGAACCTTTGAAAAAAATACATAAATAAAATAGGATTTTATATATGAGTTTTATTTTCTATCATATTTTTCAAAGCCAGCATTTTTTTGCAATTTATTGCTTAAAAATGTTTTGTGCAACACACTGACGATAAAAAAAAAAAAAAAAAACTCACATCAAATATAATACATGAGGAATTAGGGGTTAACTCTTAACAATCAAATCAAGAATGTTGCAAAGCCATTGTTATTAAAGCCAGATTTGTCACTAAAGGATTTAGACGTTATCCATGCTTGTATTACTCCCTTTTCATAGGATGGCCCTTTTCATAGGATGGCAGTTGATGGACTGGAATTGTTCAAAAAAACAGCAAATCACTCCTGTCTTAACTCAGCTGTACTGGCTACTTATGAAGTTTTTAATAGATTTGAAACTTTAATTATTTGTGGGGGGTTTAGCCCTTTGTGGTTTAGCTCTATAGTATTTTACAGATATTTTAATTTTTGCTTTTGAGGTCCTCATTCCAACAATTTCTCTCTGTGCCCCCTTCTCACCTAAAAATGAATACAACCAGGTTATACAGCTGTTGTCCCTACACTCTAGAATATTCTGCCTTCCTATAGAAGAACCTGTTCAGCAACTGACAATTTTAAATCAGCTCTAAACAACTACTTTTAGTCACATCTGAGTTTGCTCATGGTTTGGTTAAGCTCTCTGTAACTATTTTCTATTTCTCTTTTAAATGACTGTTTTTACATTGTTAGGACTCAGTTGTGTGGGTTTTTTTTTTCTTATTTTCTGACTTCTTTTTCAGTCATTATTTTATAATGTCGACTATTTATGGGATTTCCATGTTTTGTAATTGGGATCTTGGAGACCTGGGTAGCAAATCTGGTGTGCCTGGAAAGTACTTTAGGTTACCTGTTGCTTTAAGTGTTACATAAATAAAATTGACTTGACTGGACTATGTTGATTTTTTTAGTCATAGCTGTTCTACCACTCATTAACACCAACACTGTGTATAGTCAGCCAACCACATGGCAGTATCTCAGTGCATTTGGACAGGAAGATCTGGTCAAGATGACCTGCTGAAGTACAAATTAGCATCAAAATATGGAAGAAAGGTGATTGAAAAGACTTTAAAAGTAACATCGGTATTGGTACCAGGTAGGCTGGTCTGAATATTTCAGAAACCAGTGATGTACTGTAATTTTCCCACACATCCATCCCTACAGTTTAAAGAAAATGGTCCACACCTCAAAACTTCAAAATTCCATTGAGTGGCTGTTCAGAGGTCTTATGAGAGAATGACCAGACTGCTTGAAGCTGGTACACCAACAATAACTCAAAAATTAAGTTTTTACAGCCAGGGTTTTTCAGAAGTGCATCTGGGTTACAGAAGCTGAAGGGGACACCAGTTACCATTGTTGTCAACTAAAATGGAAACAGGGCTACAGTTTGTGTAGGTTCATTAAAATAGAAAACAGAAGATGTGAAAAATATTGGCCAGTCTGATAAGTCAGCTGCAACATTTGCATCTGCAAGATCTGCAAGAGGGCCCGACTACTGATGCCCCTTTCCATTATCCGGAGGAGTCCCTTCCCTGAAAATCAAGCTGCCATTAATAAGTATTTGTCTTTAGTCCATATTTTTTTACGGGGTTTAAACATTTCAAATTTATAGCTGCAAATATTAAGGAGTATTTAGCTTTCCTGTCTCAAATCATTTTCAAAGACAGAATAAATATACACCCAAACCTGTATTTCTGGAGTTGAATAAACAGCTGCAATCAGCAGCTGTTTTTTGTCAGTCTCCATACAATTTACAGGCGAATGTTTAATGGACATATCTTACATACTGTATAGCTCATTTTAGTTTTAAAAGCCCAGTCAGGCTCTTGGAAGAGGAGAAATTTGTTTTTTAACAGTTAGTGGGTTTTTTTCTTAGATTCTCTATTTCAGCAGCTCACAGGCAGTGGCACTGGTTGTTTCAGAGATAATGTTTTTCCCAGGTGTTTTTCTGCATTTGAGAATCTTTTGTAGTGATTTTTATTCATCATAAATAGATTTCCTCTGTAGCGCTAACACATCTAACACCAGCCTTCAGAAACCTCTGTGCTAAATTATTGGGCTAGCAAAGCTTTTTTAGGGCTGACTAAATCTAAATGGGTCATTATAAATTAAGGTGAAGTTTTGACTTTAAGAAAATTGATGAGATTGAGTGAGATTCATCTTATTGTTTGATGGCATCAGATATGTAATGAATTTAAAGTTACTGTATAATTGTTATCACTGCAAAGAAACAATCCTTGACAGGGGGTATGTTACACAGGGGGGGGGGGGATCTTTATTATAACAAATACGTAGCATCGTTCTTTTCTATTTTTTACAGTGACCTTTTCAATCAAATCCAATTCTCAGGTCCACCTCATCCCCCTGATCTCAGCAGGCTGAGGAAAGCTGGAGTCATCATCTAACACCGGCACCAGAAAGCCAGATCCTGACATTTAAATAAAAGATTGTGCTTCTCAAAAGAAATGCTGGACTTCATAGAAAATCTGATAACACCGAATGGCTTTTTCCTCGATTTCATAACGAGATTCTCACTTGAAGGAAGCATTATTTTTATCTCCTGTGCTACATTGCCAGAAAATTAAATATTTATGGGCTTCTTTCCCCATATTTACATACAATGTGTTTTATCTCTGTAGGTTACTCTTTTTCAAGGGCAGTTTTGTTTTCTTTTTTTTTGTTATCATACCAATTCACTAACCTCTAAATTTAAATGTGCTGTTGGATTTCAAGTGTCTACTTGGAACTTCAGCGCTGAATGAAACAAGCACAAATTATGTAAGGTAAGTTCCCTTTCGGATTTGTGCACCTTAGACATTTGAAAGTGAGTCCATTGTCATGTAATGTCATTGTCAAAAGACAGCATCTGATGAATATTTCATCCCTCCTGCCTACAAAACCTTTTCTGCATGCATACAGATGTTCACTGCATTAAAACACTGTCGTGGCCCGCGGTGTTTCTGGTATAGAGAGTTTGGTATGTTCATGTGTGCAAGTCAGTGATAAAGCCACAGTTGGCTGCACAAAGTAAAATCTTTTTTTCAAGTTACTGAACAAACTGGGAGACCAGCCTTTGATTTGATCAAAGCAGCTGAATCTGGAAAAGCTTTTTCTTCCTTTTACAATATATGATCAAATTTATTAATCACTCAAACTTTAGTTCTGTGAAATATTTTATGAGCCAGATAATCGCACATTACCATAGCGATTTTTGACCTAATCACTATGGTCAAAACTTTGACCGTAGTGATTAGGTCAAATTTTTTCGACCCAATCACTATGTTTTCGCTATGTTTTCGAAAACATAGCTCATAAAAAGGTGAAGCATATAAGTCTCAACCCAAAATGATTCTTTGCTTGTCTACTCCTTGCTATTAGTACCAGCAATCTATTTCTGAATGTGTAAAAATGCCCTGTCCTTCTTGGCTCATAAGGAACTACTGATACATATGAGCATGGTGTCCGTTCACTGGTTTCCTCCTCTGCACCACCAGTCAGCTGCCTCATTCCCTGGAGGCCACCTTGGCATTATGAGGTATGAGAACAGCTCTTCTGGAGCCATTTGGCCTCTTGCAGAAAGGTTGCCACAAATCCGCCATGCACAGGCTGGAGAAGCTGTGAAGCAAGCCAGGATTTTACAAGAGATTTGTTGATGTCATTGTTGTTTTTTCCAAATAAATCCTCAGGCTATGAGCTGTTGTCTCATGCCTCTTTTCGCTGATGAATATTTCATGAATTCTAACTTCACTGGCCAGCGAGCACCAGGCCTTAATAAAATAACTGTGAAATGGTGAGGTAAATTACACCCTAAGTGCAGGGGCACCAATTAATTATTTATTAGGAGGGGTTTTTTTTTTCAGACTGTCCAGCTTCATACCATTACTGACAAAGCTTTTGACGGTAAGGTAGAATTAGCATTCAGAGGAAGTTCTCAGAGGCAAAAATAAAAGATTGCATGTACCTGTCATGGAAACAGATGTATGAAATGCAAATGACATTGCATTACAGGGTTCTTCAGTTTCTCAAAACGTTGTTTACTTCGTGTTTGGCTTCAAATTAACATTTTTATTTTCTGAAAAATGTGAAATTATTATGATGGATGTAGCTGTGTTGCACGCTACCACTTTTAATGTAAAAAGGACAAGCACATACACATTTCACACAAAACTGGTACATATTTATGTGCAGTGATGCATTCAGGATTTTAATTTAATAACTATGCTGACGCTACAGTATAGAGTGGGCTGTTGAAATAAAATGCAATGTAGAAATCTGTTTATAAATCTGAATCAAGCTTTAATTAACTACAAAAACATGTTGAAGAAACGTTTCCATGGTAACACTTCCGGCATATGAAGCGTTTTTTATTTTCGCTCTAAACTACATTCTACTTTTGCTACACCCTAAAAAATTATTCAGGGGCTTAGTAAATATCATTATAATTCTAAGTTAGATGACCTTGATTAAATCTTTGAAAATCACAAAAGTGTTATCTTGAGTTGAAAATACTGAAAAGAATGCTTAAATTTTCAACACCAGTTTTTGAGTTGAACTGAGCTCTTTTGTTCAAGTTTATTTAAAAGAAAAAAATCTGTATTTGAAACACAGGGTGCATTATTTAAATCTACTCAATATATCTCATAGAAAGTACTCATAATAACTGAGACACTGGTATTCATACTTATCATTGTCTTTAACTTTAATTATTAATGGTTCAAAAATCAATATAATTTTGTCCCCCAATACTAACTTAAAACTTTGAGTAAGACTAATGACCTTTGGCATGTACCGCACGCGAGGAGCATGGCCTCATGGGAGATTTTCTGCACGTTGAACGAGACAGACACACATCCACTGCAGACTTGGTAACGTTTTCAGGTAAGTGACCAATTCTTACATTAGCTGTCTTTATCCACACCGTTCTTTTATAACATGTTCTGAAGAAAGCGTTTGTCATGGTGGCTCACTTTTCGCAGCGTGTTTGTGCACGTTAATTTAAGTTTTCAACCCGTCTTCCAGTCAAGGCGGCGGGAAACCGCGCCCTTTTATCCTTTTACGTTCTGAGTCGCTATCTGCGTTCCGGGTAATTTGACCGGAATGTCCCGGTACCAGCGACCTGACCGTTTAATTGGGGGCATTTTAGGAACCACGTGAAAGCAGGTGTGCTCAGACATTTCTAGAAAATGGCCCTGTTGAGTCGCGGTGCGGGAGCTGCGGTAGTCACGCGGCCTGACTCACTCTGTCAGGTTGTTCAGGAGGAGATGAACAGACGTCATCAATGGCTTTGGTAACTAAGAAGACCTGCCCGCGGAACAGTTCATAGCAGCAACCATGCTGCTTAGCTTTCTTGTTCTATGTGGGGTCTTTCAGAGCATATAAGACGCTGCTTTCAGCTTTGTCCCGAACAGGGCCAGTTTTTGAGAGAACACTGACAGGACCGCCCGGGTCAGCAGATTACCTCATCCAGGGCCGGTCCAAAGTACTATGGGGCCTTAAGTAAATTTAGACTGGGGGCCCTACTTCCTTTCAGATCCCAGAAAATAATGAAAAAAAAAAGCTTTGGTCCTTTTGGTCAAGCCAAAAGTACCATCATTTCCAGTATAGTTAGTATATAGTTAGTATAGTATAGTTCCAGAAACACTCAGTTTATTTAAATCCAGGTTGAAGACTCACCTATTCTCTGCTGCATTTGAATAAAGCACCAAATCCACACTTTTAAGCTTAAATTTCAAAACTTACATTTAACTACTGATTTTATCTACTGTTGTGATTTTATGTTTTGATTTTATATACTGTTTTGTTTGTTAGTTTGTTTGTTTGCTTGCTTTAATCAATTTTAAATCATGCTTTTTATTTGTTTTTGTTTCTCTGTAAAGCACTTTGAATCACCTTGTTGTTGAATTGTGCTATACAAATAAATTTGCCTTGCCTTGCCTAGTTACTCCCAATTTACATAAATAAATGTTTATTTCAATCCAAGCTAAACTTTCTTATAAGAGATTGGTGTTATGGCAGATTACTCAGTGACATGTTTTGTAATGATACAGTTTTGATTTGTATTTTTTCAGCACCATCTTCACCACCAGGAAAAAAATCTGCATCAACTACAAAGTAAAGCAGGTAATTTTACTCAGAGTTGATGTGTTAAATTTTGGAAGGATATGATATTGTTTTATACAAGCTGAGTAGTGGATGGTGATACCACCTAAATATTTATACTGGTTTTGTGGTGGGTTATTTTAGTCATACAAATGCCAAATCTAAATTTTGAGAATTTTTCAGTTCGGTAAATATATTGATGAGTTCATGGCCTGTCATCCAGTGTCACCATGAGTATAGGCGCAGCCCTTTAAGTGGGTATTCTCCTTGTGCGCGCAGCACTGAAGTATTTTAGTCCACGCCCACCTGCTGTGTGGGCCTCACCCTGGTCTAGTATAAGTTACGGTGAGACCAGGAAATCGGCTCTACCGTTTTTCTTCAGCCAGCCAGAAGATGTCCAGCGAGACCATCCGTCTGTGTCCATCCTGCCAGACCGGCTACATCATGTCGTATGACCGACATGCCGTCTGCATGGGCTGCCTCGGTCCTCACCATGCGGACCTTGCCCTCACACCTTAATCCTATTGCTGCTCCTGTTAGCTCCTCCCGCCAGAGGAAAAGCAGCGGAGGTCAGCCTTTTTCAAGGCTGATGCTGAGGAGGCGTTCCCACTAAGAGAGGCACTCGCTGGAAGAAGCCATCGAGTTCTTCGATGGTGGGCCGGAATTGGATGATTCCACCCACCGTGAGGAAAACGGCAGTGGTGGCAGCTCCACTGCCTCCCAGCTGGGCAGCCTGGTGACAGAAGGGTGGATGAGCCGACGCTCATCCACCCCTGGCCTTCACATGTCGGCAAGGACGCCGCTCCCAGTTATTGGTTGCCTGCTCCTGGATCTGCCTGGCATCATCCAGGAGGCAGCTGGTGAGAAGGAACTTCCCGTCCCTCAGCCTGCTCCACCCCCATCTGATGATCGTGGCTCAAGAGTTGGGAGTTCGCCTTGTAATCGGAAGGTTGCCGGTTCGAGCCCCGGCTTGGACAGTCTCGGTCGTTGTGTCCTTGGGCAAGACACTTCACCCGTTGCCTACTGGTGGTGGTCAGAGGGCCCGGTGGCGCCAGTGTCCGGCAGCCTCGCCTCTGTCAGTGCGCCCCAGGGTGGCTGTGGCTACAATGTAGCTTGCCATCACCAGTGTGTGAATGTGTGTGTGAATGGGTGGATGACTGGATATGTAAAGCGCTTTGGGGTCCTTAGGGACTAGTAAAGCGCTATATAAATACAGGCCATGATCTGGCGGGAAGGTATGGCTCCACTCACT
The DNA here is from genome assembly GCF_041146795.1 of Maylandia zebra. Lineage (NCBI taxonomy): Eukaryota > Metazoa > Chordata > Actinopteri > Cichliformes > Cichlidae > Maylandia > Maylandia zebra. The sequence continues at coordinate 35,145,641 of NC_135171.1, read as the reverse complement.
CTCGTTGCCCAGATCCCATCTGGCCTCAGTTCCCAGGGATGATGACCAACCTCTCTGAGGCAGCAGCAGAGACAGCGAAGATTAGAGCGCCGGTCTCTACCTAGGGCTTCACAGAGGGCTTCACAGACCGGAGTTTTCCGCCTGTTCCCCCTCTGGAGCCGAGCCTCGCTTCAGTTTTCGGCACCAAAATGACCAAGGTCGTTGGACAGCGACCGGCCCATCCCGCCAAACTTGACCAGCTGATAGCAAGGTTCACTGATCGCGCACATCAATGCACTGTTCAGTCAGCTGCATTGACTAACAACACTGATTTGCTAGCGTTTGTCATCTCCAGGAAGGTGGAGGAAGCAGAGCTGCCAGAGGAGCTGAAAGGCTTTCTCTGTAAAGCCACTGACACGATTCTGAATATGTGCGCCACTTCAGCGGTGTGTTCCTTTCGCATCGCTGCCTGGCAGACGATGGTTCAGAGGGCAACCTGGCTCCGCCTCTTCCCTCTAAGATTATACAATCTCACAGGGAAATAGTGCAAGCAATTCATAACATAAAATTTAGAAGCTCAGTGGAAGATAATACTTTATGTTGAGGGTTTAGTCTGCATACTGAACAACTCCACTTATATGGATTTATGTCTGGATGTGTAAATTAATCTTTTGCATGTTAGAAAATAAGGTCCAGGTTGCAAAAAATGGTAGGTTTTTTTTTTTTTTTTTTTTTTTTTTTTTTTTTTTTGATTGAATCAGAATTTTGGCCTTCAGATTTTTTGTCCTCTCCCATCCAGGTCAGTGCAGCGTTTCATAGGATCACGACCCTGAACCTTGAACCAAAGTTCATGTCATCGTTGGACTTGTATTCATCCAAACTCCTGTCCTTGTTTCAAGCCAAGAAAGGTGCTGCTGGACAACGCCACAGGGCACAGTTAAACCTTCTGCTTCAGGTAAGGAAGATTGCATTTTCTAACCACAAAAACGTTCCAACACAGCATTGAAGAGGCCCTTCCACTAAAAACGGCTTTTCTTAGGTTTCTGTTCAATATTTTAGCTCCACAGGTGTTCTTACCTTGATGGTGGGTGTGAAAACAGGTCAACAACAGAAAAAAAATAGTTATGTTTAAGCTAGAAATGGTAAGTCATGTTTTAAATGTGCAAATTTTGCCTCAGTTGAGACTTCCTGTTTTACAGAGTGGAAATTCCATCGAGAAAAAACGAGAAGTCATCATCAGATGTTTCATTGACCATCTGGGAGAGGATCCAAGTGCCTTAATCAAAACCTTTGAGGTTGGTGCAATAAATCTGTTTTAGGAATATTAGTACCGTATTTCCCGGACTACAGAGCGCACCTGAATATTAGCCGCACAAGCTAAAATCAGGGGAAAATCCTGGTTTGTACATACATTAGCCGCACCTGACCAAAAGCCGCAGGTGTTTCAATGTTGACTTATCATATGTAAGAGAATATGCACAAAGGGAATTGTCAGGAAAGAGATGGCTGTTTGGAGACACACCCCTTTTATTAATATCTTGAAAAACAAGTTATGGGTACATATTTGCATAACTTTTTAGGTATATGTACAAGTAGCGGTAATTACAAGTAGGACACATGTACTGTGCTTCATAAATGAGTAACAAATGTAGTACATAACAATAACCTGCAGCACACCAGAAAAATAGATTCAGACTACCTTTTAGGCTCAGGTGCAGCGACACGGCTTTAACAAGAAGAAAAGTCAGTCATTCACCACCATCTTTCTCTTCTTCCTGCGCACTAAAACCACCAAAGTCCTCTCCTCCAGTGTCGGAAACGAACAGGCTCAGGATGGCTTCGTCATCCACTCTCCGCTTCTCTCCTTCGTTGTCACTTTCAAAACCAAAGAAATCCTCATTGTCAGTGTCAGAGTCGAACACCCTCAGAAGGGCCGTGGCGGTGTCCTCCTCTCCATCATGCAACAGTCCAGCCCTTCAAATCCGTTGGTGATCGTGGATGTTTTCACACTTTTCCACGCTGTCAGAATCCACCGGTGGAATTGAGCATAACTTGCTTTTCGCAAGTTTATCACCGCTCGTCATCCACGCCTCCCGCTGAACGCGTAGCGCTACTTTGAAGTTTGTTTTTCGCGCTACTTGTACGGCACTGTGTTGCCTGGCGGATGGACATGTGACCAACATACCACTCTTGAACCCCGATACTGTGTGTCTGATCACATGCCCTTCCGCCAGGCAACAGCGGAACAAACAAAACAAATCTTACGATATGACAAAAATCATGGACAATCCAGAGAAAAGCCGCACCTGACTAAAAGCCGCAGGGTTCAAAGCTGGTGCAAAAAGTAGCGGCTTATAGCCCGACAATTACGGTAGTTTATTTTAGCTTGTGAGATCATAGAAAAGTTTTAAGATACTGTTCTAAAGAAAAAAAAAACACTTCAAAGCATACAAAAGAATAGCATTTGCTATTGCTATAAGATTTTGGAGCACAGTGTCTACATATTATGAGTACCGGTGATGTCATACAAATGAAACTTTTTGTTTCAATGTTTGGAAATATGTGAGCTTAAAACAGTTGTTTCTCTTTTTAAAGGACGGTGCTGATGCTGTCTTTGTTGAAGAGGCTTTGGCTGAGGAGGTGATGAAGATTTACCTGCTGCAGAATCAAGACAGGTCAGGCGAACCTACTGATGTGGGTATTGTTATTGAAGGCGTTACTGTTCTGGGCAAACTTGGGAATCTGAGCAAAGCCTGTTGCTATCTTTTGGGACTGTGCTATGCTCTGGATCTGAAATACCCCAAGAATTTCAAATGCACATTTGAAGCATTTCGAAAAGTGTTCATGGAGCTGGATCCAGGAAACCTTTCTGTCAAGGTTCAAAGACTGAAAAATGACCTCTGTTCATTGTAGACAAAATTTCACAGGGCTGTTCTTAAAGTGTTAGACTTGTTAAGTGACATGTAATGCTCATCAAAAGGTTCAGTTGCGACATTACATTGTTTTGACATTCCTGTTCATAAATAATGTTTGTACCATAAACTGTGTTTTTGTATTAACTTTCCAGATTCACATTAAGGTGTAAATGGGAGAGTATCATTATGGATGTTTTTTGGTCACTCTTTAGTTATAATCTTCCCAATTTTTTGGAATCAAAATAAGATGTTCAAAAACTATGTCACAGTGCAAATGGTTTTTTTTTCAGGATTTATATCTTTTTGGGATCTTAATTTTATTTTTGTCATTTGACCTTTTCTGAAAAGGTAAAGCACTGCGTTCACTTGAGCCACTTTTATTCTTTGTATGGCAGGTACATTTTTCTTGTTGTTAGCATCAATATGCCAGTTATACAGAGTTTTATCAAGCATGCCAATTTGGATGCAATTTTATTATATAAGGCTGTTGTGACTGAAATTTTATCCAAGTTTTATCCACTGAATGTAGAACAGATTTCAGCTCACTGTGTTCAGAGAAGGAATCTGCTAAATGTGTGATTCACAAAAAAGCTGTTTAAAATAAATCATTGTGAACAATGTTGAATTGACGTGGTTCTTTTTTCCTGTGTGTGTGTGTGTGTGTGTGTGTGTGTGTGTGTGTGTGTGTGTGTGTGTGTGTGTGTGTGTGTGTATAAATAAAATAAACACTTAATTGTAATTAACGTTTTTGCTTAAATTAACTTAAAAATATTAAGTAAATTGCACCATTATTTAAAAACAAATAATTGTAATGGTGTAGGTTAAATGTGCCAAGCATTTCAGCATTTCCTAATTAATATTTTATGTAGTTTGAACTTTTGGTTACTGTTGTTTTAACTTAGATTTTCAATTGTATTTACTCAATTTTGTATGTTACTGTAACATCTTTAATTGTTCATAACAACTTATTCCATTTTAGTTGGATTTACTCAATTAATAAGGTGTATTTAAGAGATGTGATTGTTTTTGCATTTACTCATTATTTTTGAGTGTAAAAGTGTTGCACCAAAATATTTAAGTAATTATCAGTTTTAGTTCTTAGAGTGTACACTCTTCAGAATATTAATGAGAGCTTAGATGTTGATGTTATTTTTATTTTCAGCATGGACACTTGAGGTCCATTGTGGGAAGGCAGATGTACCTGTGCCACACTCTAATGCCCTGTATCTAACCATGTGAGTGAAAAGTGCAGCTACTTTGCATGGAGCAATTCTAAGTCAATTTTCCCAACTTCCTCAAGCGGAAAATGAGCCGAGAACAGATAAGATGCAAAAAGGCATTTCCAGCTGTGTAGTATATCTGCTTTATGATGGCACACAGTGAAAATCCTGTAGGCTATGAGCGGGGGACTCACTGTAGTTTGAGTCACATCGCATAATTATTCTTCCATGATGTCCTTGGCAATGTACCTGGTTCATCAGACCATTTCTGGTTTTGATTCAGTTTTGTTGTCCTTTCATTGGCTATTACCCCACTATGCATAGCCCTCATTGAGCTACAATGTTAGACATTGCTGGACAAATGGATTTAGTGAAGCCAGGATAAATTCTAGTAGTAGATGACTAAAATAAATTGGTCTTTAACCCAATTAGTCAAACAATGATGACATTTGAATTATAATGAGATGGGAAAGGTTTGAACTTGACAACACCTGGATTGCTGCCAGGACCAGTAATTTAAAAAATTAATTAATTTTTTTTTTAATATTCTCTGATTTTAACACTTGAACCACCAGGGGTCACTGTATACCTAAAACTACCATTGTGTGAAAACAACCCAGTATTACAATGCATTGATTTTCAAGGCCAGACTTCATTAGTCATTATGAAACACAGAAAGTAAGAAATAAAAGTTGTTGTCATTTGAGCTATTCAGAAATTGCCAATATACAAAACTGTACTTTTCTTAAAGAGTTTACAAACTGTATGGGTTTGGGTTGGGCTTTTCGCTCCTTCATGTGTGAGTGGGTGGTATTGTGTTTGAAATACTGATTCAAACACATCACAGAGGTTCACAGAAATTAACAAGGAAAAACCCATATGTTATATCTCAGTAATTCCAAGCCATAATGTAAGGTCACAGGTGGTTAGAAAAACATAAAAAGGAAAGTTTACATTCTGTAAATGCTTTAAGCTAGAGGATTCATCTTCAAGCAGATAATGAAGATGGATCCTCTGTGCGAAAAAACAATAATAATAATAACTTTTCTGGGGATATGGACAGCCAGAAAAACCCCTCTGCTATTAGGCTTTTCTTTTTCTGCTAATTCACATTGAAGGTTAAACTGCCACCGATACGGGCTGAAGAAGGGTAGTTGGATTGTAACAAAGAGAGGGATGGTAGTCAGAACTAAGGGACTGCATTACCATAAGGCAATGCTGGACAGTTAAAATTACCTTGGAATCCCACAGGCAAATGGGAATCATGAAAAGGTCAAAGGAAAACTGGAGCACTGGGCCAGTGACCCCCAAACTGGGCAAGTGTCCCAGGAAAGACATCAGAGATCTCTGTTAAGAAGAGCACATTCCTAGGAACACTGAAGATACTGGGCATGACACGCAAGCTAACAGGCCTATGGTACGGGACACAAGCTTGAAGGATAAAGACCATACACAGGGCATGTGGGGAATTTATAGATTCAAATTAAAACTAAACAGAGATAAGAAAAACAACAATTTTAAAAAAAAAAAAGTAATTACACAAAATAAAAACAACTCTTAAGCACAGACCTTGTATAAAATCATGTATTTTCATCAATATTTTTAAGACTTGGTTCAAGACCAAATACCTCCAGGATCAACCTCAGTTTTATTTAGTGGAATGCATTTAACTAAGTTGGTGAACATGGTTATCACCCAGAGATCAGCATGTGAGTACTGTCATTGTGAGCATTTTAGCATTTAGCTCAGAGCTTTGCTGGGCCTAATTATAGCCTAACAGGGATTTATTGCTGTAGCTTGGAAGTCTTTTTTTGTGCGTTATACAACAAAGTGGGTCAGAGGAATACCTCCTTTTTGTCTGCTACAGTAGAGATTACACCAATTAATCCATCTAATACATAATCATTTCCACTGTTAACGCTGTTGCGTAAAAGTTTTGTGTAATGGATTTCAAGAAAGGTGAACTACAGCACAACTAAACGAATAACAGAAGTAATGATGTCAAACAGATTTGTATTAAAGCTGAGGTGGAAACATGGTTCTTTGTTTCCTTTTGTTTACATTTTTTTGTTTTTGTTTTTTGTTTTCTAGAATAACTCTAGAAAAATAACTGAGTTTGACATTTAGTTAATCTAGAGAGACACAAACCCCTGATGGTTTCTAGTTCCAGGAGGAAAATTATGAAAACGTTTGTATAGAATGTTTAATGGTGCAATGCATAAAGTGGTATGCCCCTGCTGAGGCATGGTTTGAATACCCTGTGAAGCTAAATGCTAGCATATACATATTATTAGCCTGCTTGTCCAGTAGGACAAGGTTCAAGATGCCTCTCTTAAAATAGAGATGGGATAACTCAAACTAGGCTATAGTACTTTTCCAAGAAAATTTAAGTAACAGTAACAGACAATATAACTGCTTTATACCTAAAGTACAGTAATATAACTAAAGCAAGTTAACCTTGTAACTCTTTATGAGCCCTCATAATAGTGTATACGTGGCTATATCATTAATATTATGACAAGACACCTTCATATTATGTTAAAATGAATAATTGTATCATCACAAACATTATAATATTTATATAATACTGTATCGATACTATTGCCCAATGACAGTAGCTCCTTGGAAAAGAAAAAAACACAAACAAAAGTTGACTTTCATTTTGTTTGCACTGTTAAATAAAATCATGACCATGTGTTTAGTATTTTTTTTCTATCACCTTAAATATTAGGTTATTTGTTAGGCAAGTAACACACTGAATTCACATTTTATACCCAAAATGTTAGTCAGCAGCACATCTCTGAGAAGTCAGAAATGAATCAAGCTTAACCCCTAAAACAAATGTTCCAATTCAGAAAAGCAAATACCTGTAATTTAGCATCTTAATTTTAAAAAAAAAATTGTCATTTGGCTCATTTGTCCCAGTGCAGTGCCTGTTTAGATGTTTCATGATGATTTTGCTTTATTTAATGTTTAGACTTATTTCATGTATTATTCCTAGAACCTCTTTTTTTTATCTTTCATAGGTTGAATTTGGTATTTGCATTTTTTTAATAGTTTAATTATTCTTATTTTTAGTTCTTAGTCTCTTGTCTTAGTTAGGTCCCTCTTGTGTTCTGTTCATCTTGGTCTTGTCTCTGTGTCCTTTGTGTCCCCTGTATGTAATCAGTTCTGTCTCTGTCAACCTTTTTGTCTGTGTCTAGTGACTGTGTTCTGTACTCCCTGTCTTAGGTTGCCAGTCCCCCATTTTGTGTGCCTCGTGGTCAGTTAAGTTCTGTCAGTCTCGTGCCCCCATCCTCCTGTGTCAACTCCTTTATATTTGGTCTATTTGTGTGTATATTATCCTTCAATTTTGTCATGGTCCTGCGACCATGACTCAGTGACTTTATGTTTATGTACTTATTGTTATTACTTTCATTATTATTCATGGCTGTTTTGGGATGGTTTGTGTTTGGGATTTTAGACACTGGGTTCTGGGTTTGTGCTCCCTCTGTTGGTCCCTGGTGTTAGTGTTCCCCTGTCTCGTCAGGTTAATCAGGTCCAGCTGTTTCCCCCATCTGCGTGTGATTTCCCAGTGTCTCTTTGTGTATTTATAGCGTGTGATTTCCTCTGCTCCTTGTCGCGTCGTCTGTGTTCCTACCTGGTGTAATCCTCTGCGTGTTCTCCCTGCTGTTCTCCCTTCATGTTCAGGTTTGCCACTCCTCTGTGTAGTTTATCCCAGTTTAGTTTCGTCCTTAGTTCTGTTTGCCATCTCCACTTTGTGTTTGTTATTAACAATAAATCACCCTCACATCTGAATAAGTGCTGCATTTTGGGTCCTCCTTCCACTTTCCACACGGCCGCTGCCCCGGACCGTGACAAATTTAGGCATTTTCCTGTTTCCTCTGTATGTTCCCTGTCTGTCATCCCGTTGTGTCTCCTCCATCAAGTTTGTATGTTTTCATCTTGGTCTTTGTCTTCTGCTGCTTCCTGTTTTATTTTGATGAGCTCTTGTCCCTTGTGTGTTTGAGTTTTGCTCCCTTGTCTCATTAGTTGTTGTTCAGTTCACCTGTGTTCCCATGTGTTTCCACTTCCCTTAATCACTTGCCGTTGTATTTATTGCCAGTTTTTATCAGTTTCCCTTAGTCCTTTGTCAGAAACCTCGTGGTTTCTAGCTCCTGTGTTCCCGCTACCTAGTGTTTACCTCCAGTTTAGGTTTCCATAGCAGGCCTAATTAAACAGCTTGTTTTGTATTTAACTCTGCCTACCTTTGCGTTTGGGTGATCACTCACCCCTTCATCACATAACAACAATTATGTGCTTTACAGTTTTTTCAGCTTTTTTTGTAAACCGGTGCATTTGAAAATTCAGAGATAACAGCAATTATTCTATTTCAGCATTAAAATGATCACTTTGGTCAAAGAGCTTGCTCATAATAGTGGATCAACCATTACAGAAACCTAAAAGATTTTGCTAATTACCAGTACTGTTAATTTAGGAGGGCTGTGGTATAATTACATTGGATGGTGGTCTAATAAATCTTGCAAGCACTGTATATCCCATCACAAAATTAGCCCTGCATATTGAAAAAACAATATTTATCCAGAGGTTTTAAATTTGATGTGTCGTCAGACTCTTTACATTCCTCCATATGTGATGAGTTTCTAATGACAGAGCTGTTTATTACCATAAACCCATCATATCACAGTACTGATTCCAAAGGACAACCTGCACTATGTGTAGCTGTGAGATACAAATAGTTTTAACAAAACAGCAGCATTTGATGTTCTGGAAATAGATGGTTTACCTGTCTTGGTAATAGTCAAGTATATGGAAAAAAAATAATTATTGGAATATCTTGATCCCTAAACAACAGTTGAAACAGTTTGTGGGTGGACATGGATATAACTCACAATCTCCATTGTACTGACTTGCCGCTCTGTGAAAACAGCAGAACATCTGAACTAGGCTCAGTCTACTGACCGCGCAGGAGGTGAAAATAATGAAGGGAATTCAAACGTTCTGCTGGAGCTATGCGCTTTTTCCAGCCTCCATTGAAGCTGGGGCCTGAGCCAAAATGTCTCATAGTGTAATGGTGCTCTTGTCTCTCAAATTTTAGCGCTCAGTAGACCTGCCATCTGTTCAGTCTCAGAGGTTCAGAGAGACAGTGATCCAAAATAGAAGCAGTATTAGAAAAGGTCAGATGCTGAGTAAAGGCATCTGTAAAATTACTCTTGGCATTATTCCGTTTCACAATGACAGATTTAGTACAGGTCTTTAATGTCTTTTCTATACAGGAGGAATATGCTCAGTCACAAATGAGGGTATTTTCTTTTTACTGTTAGTAATAATAATAACATTAATGCATGTTGCCCCTACATAATCACATGTTCTATGCCCTTGATGCGTAAAATAATTGAAGGGAGCATTGAGAAAATGCCTCTTAAAAAAGATTTGATTTGGACTAGAGCCAGAGCAAGACTGCAAATAGCAGGAGATAAATCTGCTGATGCACATTTTTCTGCATCTCTTGTATGTTTTGTGCGAAAGATTTGCACAAAACATACAAGCTCAGTCATTCAAAAATGAACCTATCCTAACACCATCCACACGAAGGCATGCTCAGGCCTGAAAACTCTGATCTATGGTGCTGCAGCAGGAATTGACCCTCATCGGATAAACTGCTCCAAATTGCTTCCCTGATATATTGCTAGCCCTTGTTACCGCTCTCCCCCCTGTCAATTTCCCCCATTCCCCTCAAGGTCAGCTCTGCGTGATGTTGGACAAAGTAGGAGAACAGCGCTCCTGTTACTGCTCGCCTGCTTCACATCCAGCTCCCCAGATCTCCATCCTCCACCCCTCTGCCCCTGTGCTCCAATCACATTTCAGATACACTAATGACTACAACCACCTTACTGCAGCACCACAGGGGTTAGAGGGGAAAGAACATGTTGACAACATAAAATGGCACCAAATCAAGGAAATACAAGGTTTAGAAATACTATTAAACCCTAAAGACATTCAAGTGAAATGAATTTGAAAGTTGCTGACTGACACTTTGTACTTTCATCCATTCACAATAGTTTACACTTTTGAAACAACAAGCTGTTTGACTGCTGTCTTTTTACAAGGACAAAAGTGTTATCTTGCACCATGAAAAAAATTCAGGTAGCATTTCAAATGGTGGACATAAGACTGACGTGACACCAGCATGAGAAATCCCTTGTGAATGTTTTCGTTCCTGTCATGAAGTGTCATTCCTTTGGTTATGTCATTTTGAGGGCAGAGTTGACACTGAGATGTTTTTGTTATAACAATTAGAGGTTTCTCTGTCATTTTCTTCCTTTGAACTATTCTCCTGCAAACCTTGAAAACCATCAAAGAAAATGTATCAGTAAATTTATACCAAACCCAGCCTTATAGAGACTTCTGTCCTGATCTAAAGATCAAAGAGTCAACGATGACGAAAGAAACATGAGAAAAAATTTTTTTTTTTTTAAAGTGACAAGACTACAAACAAAGAAGTAAATATTAACAGTACTGGTGACATCTGTGTGCTTATGTAACCAAGTATTATGCCCTGCTTGAGGATAATTGGCAGAAACTCACTGCGTATAACTACAAAAATAAAATATAAGACAGTTTAAAATAGCAAACTGCTGTTAAGTGATATAAAAATGTTCCCTTATGATAGCCACTACTGTAAAAATGTGTTCTTTTGGAGAAGGAGGCTCTTTATTTTTTGGCAATAACCATCGAATAGCAATTCTAAAGCTCGGATATTTAACAAGTTAGAACGTATCTTTGTAGTGTATCTATTTTTGTTCATTATTCACCTTTTGACCTTTTATATGACGTAGAGCACTTCGATATAGAGTGAAAGTATGGAGCCACCTTGTATTTCTGCTTCCAAGAAATCAGATCTTCTTGAAAAATTGTTTTGACGTAGTCTTGAGCAATTCTTTAGCCCTCCTGAAAATCTTTTAAAGTTTTTACTTTGGGCACTGGCTGATTTTAGTTTTTTTGGTAACATGTGAAATGTAACACAAGCAAAGAACTGATTTTAAATTTTATCCTTAGCTACTTTGGCAGTAGCAGCCTGTAACAAAAAACATCATTCCCCTCCTTTTCTTGTTTGAATGTACAAAAAACACTAAATATAACACGTTTGACGATCATAAAAAAGTATTTTGCGCAAACAAGGTGATTCGCGAAGCTGAAAGCTTGACATTTCTTGGCATGGTGTCCTTAAAAAATTGGGGAAAACTGGACAATTGGAGAACAAAAGAAGAATTGGCAGACCTAAAACGTAACCGCTGGTGAACTTTATCTGACAGTTATGTCTTTTAAAAAAATAGGAAACAAAAGAAATTGTCTTAGAACCCATTTTAAGGAAAAGGGGGAGAAAAATTTGAGGTATATAAAATTACACAAGAACTGTACTGAAAATCAGCAGCAACAGGGTTTATGGGGTGATGATGGAGTGACAATGATTTCTGTTCAAATCATGTAGCAGCAGTCCATTTTCCAATCAAAAGTAGTGCAGAGTTGTTTTGTTTTTTGTTTTTAATATTCTACAGATATAATAGTGATATCATTTTAAAGCTTCAGTTGTGCATGGTCCATTATAAGTGTTTGCGAGAGAAGCAGTGTTTTTCTCAGAAAATATCTGATGTAGCATTTGTTCATACATTAAAGCAAAAATGATGTATCATGCTATTCTGCGACCATAAGTGACAGTTGGAACATAATGATAAATCTGTCAATTCAAATGCAACAAAGGAACGTTTACTTCTCAGCACAGCTTGTTGCTTGTAAAAGGGAAACATGGCTTTTTTTCTCAAGTTTTTCCTTTAAATTGATATACGAAGACAGACCTAGGACATGTTATTGTTCAAAGACAAATCCCAATAATTTAGCTGTAAGCAAAACAAGCACCAGGAAACAAGAATCAAAAGGGACTTTGTTGCTGTCCCTCCTTGTCTATCCCAGGGGTTCTCACATCACTTCCTAAAGTACTGCTTCATCAAACAATGGGACCCCTGCAATGAAGGAACATGCCACACCATAGGTACTTTATCTGTTTACACAGAAACCTACAGTGCTGAATGTTTGATCTGTGTGAAATCACCACCATAAGAAGAAAGACATTCCAAAGAAACCTGATATAACTCATAGAAACTTTTTTTTTTCTCTTTGTGCTCTAATAAACCATTTTTCCCACAAAAAAATTAGGTTATTATGGCTGAAGGAAATCAGTTATGGATCAAAAACATTAGAGAAAGTATAAGAGGAAACTTTAAGATAAAACAGTGATATGGAGCAACCATTTTTAATAACTCTAGTAGGATTTAGATTAAAAATACACATTTTTAGTCTTTAATGTATTTGATCTTTCTTGTTTATTTGCATAACTATCTGTGCAATCTATCAAGCCAAGAAGACATTCACCCACATGTCTACTAGGCTGGGATTTCTTTGGGAATACATTTTGTATATACATACACACCAAATGCATATAGCTGTATGGATGTGTTCTCACGTTATCCTAAACTGTATCAAACACTCTTATTGTTCATTGATCATTATCAATCTCAATGCAAACAATACACCATATAAATCACATCAGACTTTTGCATATACAGGTGAAAATATGGAGTCAATTTTTTATATACATATGATCAATAGACTGAGACTATACTCTGAAGCTCACAAAAAACTTCTAATAGCACTATAGAGAAATGTTTACATAACTGGGTTTTTCTTCAAATTGCCCTGTATTTGTATAGCACTTTTCTAGTCCCTAAGGACCCCAAAGCGCTTTACACAACCTGTCATCCACCCATCCACACACACACATATTCACACACTGGTGATGGCAAGCTACATTGTAGCCACAGCCACCCTGGGGCGCACTGACAGAGGCAAGGCTGCCAGACACTGGCGCCACCGGGCCCTCTGACCACCATCAGTAGACAACGAGTGAAGTGTCTTGCCCAAGGACACAACGACCGAGACTGTCAGAGCCGGGGCTCGAAACGGCAACCTTCCGATTACAAGGCGAACTCCCAACTCTTGAGCAGATCGTGGCTCAAGAGTTGGGAGTATATGGGACTGCACATTTTTAAATATGATTTCACAGTATTTCACTGATTAACAGCTGTTGTCAGTGATATTTTAAAAAGCCTGTCAAAAGCATGATAGTGAACAAGCAAGTGTGGGTGTGATCAATGGGCTTTTTTAATTATTTTAATTACAGAGGGAGAAAATCCAGGTAACACAACTGATAGACCTCGACATATAGCACTTTGTCCCAAAGGAATACTTTAATTTGAAGTGAAATGTGTATCTAGAGTATGGAAAAAAGTGCTTGTCAGATCTTAATTTAAAATGAAAGTGAGAATGTAGCTAGCAGACATGTACACGCCACATGTACAGAATGGTCCAAAGTCTTAATCTCAGGAAGTATTGTATAGCCGGATATGTGTCCACAAAGGAGTACTTGAAGTACGCCATATGAGACAATATACTGTATGAGTGTGAGTGTGTACAGGTGTTTGTGTTTGATGAGAGGAAAGGAATCTTGTAAACCAACCAAGATCAAAACAAAGTTCATGTGACTTTTTGTTTTTCTAGTTTATCAGAATCTACTTCAGACTTGTAGCTTCTAATCATTTTACCAGTCTTTGGTGTGTTTTGCTATGTACACTGTGCATCTCAGAAGTGTGTAACAAAGTATTCAAATACAAACCAAAGACCTTTTTTGTAATTTAATATAATATCTGCAGGATGCAGGAGCTCTGGCACAGACATGGTTATTGGTCTATTTGTTCACATTAGGATGCACAGTCAGGCTTGAGCTTAGCCGCACAATTTAGTACAAATGAGAAAGATTAAATAATGTTATGACATTAATGCAGTCAGGTGTATCTAGAAACAACTGTGTGTGACTGCGAGTGTGGTAGCTATTGTAATCATTATCCAGGATATGAACCAAGAAATGCACTGTAGACATACAAAATGTAGTTGACTAGTGAAGCTTTTTCATTTTTGTCTTTAAACTTTGAAAAGAAGTATATACAAATTAAGAGAAAATTTCATAATATTGTTGCAAGTACTAGCAGTTATTTTTCCATCCTAGTTATGTAGCTGTTGTGGGCCATGGTAACATTCCACTATATACTGGTCTGAGCAGTACAAGCCAGTATACTGAATCAGAAATGGAGCACACTAATATTTGTACCAGAAACTGATGGAGACAAATCAATAAAAAAGTTTGTTTTACCTACAGATCTTTTGTATCTTTTATATTTTTTTCCAAAATAACCAACTGTATAGTACAAGTGGTTCTTCTATTATGTAGAAAAAGATTTTTTTTTTTTTTTACCATTTGAGTTACATGTTACACTTCTTAAGGTAAGGGTTACAGAAAACACTGTAGACCAGGCAGTGTCTTGGGAATCAGTCACAGCAATGAACAAAGCACAATGCCAGTGTATGTTGTCTGAGAGTGCCCTTGTTCAAATGAGAACATATAGTGCTCTTACTACAGCTTATAAAAACTCTATATAGGCTGTGTCTCACATAGCTGAGCTAATCAATTCTAATCCCTTTGACAATGAATAAGGTATTTTACTGTAGTGCTCTCTAAACCCAAGAGTGGCCTCAGACATTTTTTTCTGCTAAACAGTGTGGAAGAATTATGACTTACAACAAAACAGCTCATAAAAGAATTATACATTATACAAGGTTTATATATTATAATTATTTATTATTATTATTATTATTATTATTATTATTATTATTATTATTATTTTATTATTAAATCTATCAATCATTCCGTTAACACAAAGTAAAGAATTTTTTTAACTCAGGGGATCATGCTTCACTTCATGCGTCAGTTACTCAAGCATGTGAAAAAAAATTATATAAATTAAGCAGAGTTTAAATTCATCGTTGACCACACTCAACAATATCAGCATGCTAGTCAGTTTTACTGTACGTGGCTGAAATTGCTATTATTATTACCTAAGAGTGCAAACACACTGTACTTTACTGTTGAAACTGAAATGTTGTTTGTTTTACACGACTGCGCTTTCCATTCTGTATAACCTGCAGCCAGCTTAGTAAACATAAACCCCTCGTCATGCTCAGAAACCTCTCTGCTTCTGCCTGTTTATACAATAGGATTAGAACAATTAACTCCCAAGGCAACGTCAGGTCTGACACGTAGACACAGATAACCAGATATTCTAGGATGAAATAGAAGACAGTGTGACGTCATTGTTCCTGAGCCTTTGAGTTGAGAGTTGGCTCTCTGAGAGTGATTATGCTGATAAAGGCGGCAGGTTCTGTACTTGACAGAGAATCCTATTATTTCTTTGGAGGGACTCCATAAGGAGACATAGAGATTGTACAGGCTATTGCAGGTCACATAAAAGATACAGTCAAAGCAACAAGAGAAGAGCATGTTGTGGTTTAATCTGACAGAATCACTTGAGTCCTTTTTGGACTGAAGGCAGAAAAAGCAAGTAAAATAGGCATGCTAACACCCCTGAGGGGGCTAATTCAAGTCATATATGGTGATTTTCAACATTTCCTCCTTTATCCTACTATGTGGTGCTAAATGACATTGTTCAAAAGGAACAATTAAAGCTGGAAATGTCATGAGTGTTGTAGAGATGTGGTCATAACACATTTTGAATTGATGCCAGTGTTATTCAGTCCTTATTATTTAATTCCATGATGACCATGAAAGTATAACAAAATCATTCATCATTTATTAAGAAGCTGTTGAGGTATATTTTTTAAAGCAAGAAAAAACAATATATCAGTCTTGTAGAGAAACTAAACGTTTGTTTGATTTTTTTATTTTTATTTCTCATATGATGGCAATGATGATATGCTATGTGCCAGTTTATTGTGAGATGTTTCTCTGAAAAAGTAAAAACTCCTCTATTAAACTTCATGTGGGAACAAAAACTTAATTGTACATTGTTCAAGTAATGCCATGTGCATGGCTCAAAGTGAAAGGATGCACTTAAATGTTAAAGAAAAAGTTCCTCTGTTAAGAACTGTGTATTCAGCCTTTGAACGAAACTAGCAGATACAAATTTGAATGCCTTTGTCCCCAAATCCATTTCTATTCCTCACACTCTGCTCCTGTGAATAAATACCAGCCCAGGAGAAAACACTGAATTGTAGGTGTTGCTCTATTGCATCCTCTGTTTGAAAAGCAATAAAAAGCATTGGAGGATGAAAAATGAGGTGAACTACACAAAGCAAGTTAACAATAAGAAATAATGTTTCAAGGGTGTCAAGAATTTGAAGGCATTTTGGAAGCACATGCTGTTTCAGTAACCCAGTGTACTCAGGCCTTTCCTGTCCCAAGCCCTGATACAGACTTATAAATAGTTCCTCAGGGAATCTGGGAGAAAGGCTCAACAAGGAATGACACAAAAGTCTTTCTTTCAGGTGGCTGAATAAACAATGTCCTTCATATTTGTAAAATTGATTTCCTATAAAATTCAAGTGAATGGCACTGATAACAGCATCTAATCTTCTGGAGCGCAGGCATTATTATATCCTCTTGGAGCACATACAGTCATGGATACTATAGAGTGCAGTATGCAGGGCCTTAGTCTGACCTTGTGTGTCAGCTCAGCACATGACAGAGGGGTGGAGAAAGCACCGTAGGGGCATGGCTCTACGTGTTGCATAGCCAATAAGATCTTGACTGGCCTCACCATTTAGCACCATTGTGTCCAGATTGTCCAGCTGTTTGATCTGGGCACTGAATGAACTCTACTTTATTCAGATGAAACAGTGACAGTGTTGAAACTTGTAGCCTGGCACCGACTCACTGATTTTTTGTGGACAGTCTGTGAAACAAATGTAGTGTTTCTTTTTTGTATTTTTTTAATATATATCCAAAGCCACTCAGTCCGATTCTGTGATGTCTGCACTGTGTTAACGTCCCTCAGAGACTTTATCTGCAGAGCTCATCTGTCCCTGTTCAAGAGCTCCTGCTAAGGTAAGATCCTTGATATACATATAATATTTGCCAGACATCATTTTTAAAATAATTACTTCAAGAACTAGTCTGTTTCCAGTTGGATATTCATAAAAAATGGATTGCTTTGTTAGTGTTATAACAATACTTATTATGTGAGAATGCAATATCCCTGAGCAAATATTTAACACATTATTCTCATCTATAATTAAACAGACAAATTCATTTCTGTCTAAAATTGGTACTAGAAAGCTGGGGTCAGAAAAGGCCTGAAGCGGGCAGAATGAATGAAAAGTCTTCCGCAAAAGAGCCCAATTTGGCACAAATTTAAAATTGCGTGGTTTCTCAACCATATTAAAGGTAATTTCTTTTTTATTTTCATTATTCTTAGTTTGACAATTTAATTCAGGCAACATATGGGTACATAGAGTTGAGACTAAAATTAATTACTAAGAAAAGGAGATACATTTACCAAACTTAATCTTATGAATTCAAATTAAATCAGTTGAGCCTCACATCTTTAAGCACAGGCACCAAATCCTTTTGTATATCTGCTGATGTCCTCTGCTGAGCCCACCCTGCTTTGTGCTGGTATGTGTGTTGTCAAGTGGCACTTTCAGGCCGCCCACTTTGGCTACTTTATTTAGACCTTTACAGCGTGAGGGGAGTTTGTTTTTATACCTCTGCATGTTTGTCTACTCCTTCCTGGCTTGAATGAATTGACTCTCGGCAGTTTTTACTGAATTATTTGATATTTTGCTCTTTATTTTAGAGACAGGCAGTCAATCCTTAGTGAGAACTTATCTGTTTTATTCATTATTTCTGCAGATTTACTATTCTATCCTGGGGTCCTGTCTGTCTTAACTTGTTCCTCCATTTATCATTTAATGTCAACTGCTGAATTTTTATTCTTTAAAAGTACAGATAGTCCTGTTTCTGTTGTAACAACATTTCCTGGCATATTATCCTGTTTAAGAGTCTAGACTTTATTCAATCTTTTCATTCCCTTTTCTCGTAATTTCATAGTTTCCAAAAGGAGAAGGCTCCTTGATCGATTAAAGGTTAAAACCTTTTTTAAAAAACTTTTACACTTAACCTAAACTAACTCAAATGTTATTGTTACCTACAGTGTGTTGAACAACATTGATTTTTAAAGTAGCATTTATTAAGAAAGGCCAATAAAAAACGTGGTGCAAACTTAGACATTTAGGCTTTGTAAAATAATATTGCTGTATTGTGGTCACTTCATGGAAAAATCTTTGGGCTGTCACAATGTTATTGGTAAAACATGATTAACTTTGAAATGAAGCTAACCAATGGACAGGTAACATCAAACAACACTGAACTTTCTATGGATATGAAAACACAAGATTAAACTGGAAGCAACACATTAAAAAAGAAAAGAAACTATGACAAAATATATATCTATTTTGAGTAGAAAACTAATACAGTTACGTTTTCTAATGCTGGTTGCAGAGAACATCATCAGAGTACAGAGCTGCAGTTAGGACACCTTTTTGTTTCCATGTTTGTGTCAGTTTGTGTATGTATTTGTCAGTGCAGAGTCTATGGATAAGCTTTTCAGCACAAAAGTTTTTCCATGCAGCCCTCCCAAAATCCCAATTGCATGTTTCTAAACATAAATGAATGCTCACTGGTTGACAAGTCGGCCAGAACATTGAAGTATGAAAAGTACAGACACAGTGCAGTTGGTTGATGGACCAATTTAATGTTCCTCAAAAACAACAGTCATTTAGCATTTTTACTTGCATAAAAAAACAAATACTCCTTGTTAGTGATAACCAATAATGTCACACACACAACTTATTTCTTTGATATGCAAAACTGATTTGATTTAGTGGCAGTGTAAGTTCTTATTTCTCTCAGTGTATTGCTGCTGCAAGATAAAGAAGGAGGCACATTTACAGCTGCACAGCAGATGCTAAAATCCCAGCTCAATAACAAAAGTTCTTTAAAACATTAAATATTCACTACGTGCTGCACACAACTGGTTTATCCAATAAGTTTTCAGAGTCCTAACCCAATTCATCAACCAAATCAAGTCCTCCTTGGCTGAAAAACGCTACATCATCAGCCATTCCAGAGCGTAGCCCTGAGCTATTGAGCAGTGTGAATTCAACCTGTGTTCGTGGTCTGATCGATGTTCTCTCTGGATAGTCTCCCCTGTGTAAACAATACAGTAAGTTGTTTGACTCTGCAGATGGACTCGTATTCATCATTTCTAAAGTGAAACTGTGTGAGATCAGCGGGTGGGAGTTTAGTAAATGCATGCAGAGATCAATTCAAAGCAAAGCAAGGCCAGAAATGCCATGTTTAATCTTGAACATAGTTATTAAAGTTGGGGAAATGCTTTTGCAACATAATGAATCTTTTCATATACACATGTGGTATCGTCAAAGCAGGGTTACTCAGAAGTTATAGGTCGGTATAGAAGGTTCGTACTGTATAATGCATGACAAAGCTATATGGTGAAGTGGCCAAAAGGGCTGAAATGGCCAAAAGGGCTTCCAAAGAATAGAAAAGCCTAGTTAGCGCTGAGACCAAGGAGCATGAAATGCATGAAAACATTTTGGAAAAAGGAAAATTAAAATCAAGACTGTGAGACAGTACCTGATGTGTATTTTTTCTAGTTTTCTAAAAACTAAAAAAAAAGTAACATCAACTTACTGAAGGTTAAAAAAAATAAAAGCAAATGTTTATTTGATAAACACAGTGTGAAAATGTGAAAATTACGCCTCTGGTAGAAAATTTGTTAGTTTGATTTTCCTTCTTCAGAAGCTGCCATGATAGGCAATGCCAAAGTAAAATGTACTAACAATATTACTAAACAAGAGAGGTGAGCCAGAAACAAAACCACTGCTGGTGTTTGGAAATACTGAAAACATTAAATCTGAGTTCTGTTTGCAAGGTCATACTGGTTAAGATCAACTTGAATATAAAGTTGATCTATTGCTGACGCTTTCTAGTCACAAAACTGATATAAGAATGTTTTATTGATGTCAAATGTTTCAAAGCTGAGGACAAAATATCAAGTTCAAGTAAAAGAGGACAATAAATTGAACAATGTATCACAAATGACTGTGCAGCTGTATGAAACGGAAAAATGTTTTGTAATTTTCTATGTTTATTGATGGGTTGAATATTTATTAAGCACTTAACGAAATAAGGTTTTTTCAGCTTGTTTGCCAAAGGTCTTCTGTATTCTAATTCATAAACACAAATATCATTTTGTTAAACTGTTTTAAGAATTACAAGCAACTAATCAAAGGACTTTCTCTGTCACTTTGTTCTCTCCTAAACAGTCATTGTATCTGTAAAACTTCTTGAGTTTTAAGAGGAGATTTGCGAAGAACAATGCCACCAGCCGTCGGTGGTCCTCAAGGCTACACACCACCTGAGGGTGGCTGGGGATGGATGGTGGTGATTGGAGCCTTCATCTCTATTGGCTTCTCCTATGCATTTCCCAAGTCCATCACTGTCTTCTTCAAAGAGATTGAGGTGATCTTCAATGTGACAAGTAGCCAGGTGTCCTGGATCTCCTCCATCATGTTAGCCGTCACGTACGGCGGAGGTGAGCTACAGTACCATCCAAGACAAGCAGCTGAAATCAATACCCAGCTCTTAGCATGACCATACTACATTTATTCCTTTAGTGTTCTGTTACAAATAAGAAAAAAAATCATTTATTTTTGATGAAATACAGGCTTACTGTGTAGCTTTTCAGTCACAGAGAGATCACACATAATCATAATTACTGTGCTGAAAAAATTAAACTGGCAAAACAAAAGTTCAAGTGTTCCATTGAAATGCTGTTGCAACATTATCTTTCTCTGGAGCATATGAATGAGTTTAAGCCTTGCACACCTACCCATTCTTTTCTCTTGTGCTTTGAGACTGGAAGACCACCAGGGGTTTTGTTTGTGTTCTTGCACTGATGAGATGAATGAGACACTTCATGATGTCACTCTGGGCTGGTCAATCAGATGACGATAAAGCCCTTTTCAAGCTCACGATAAATAAACAGAGAGAGATCAGAGTTCAAAGAAGTCCTTCTTGTCCCAAAAGGCCATCTCCTCTGAAATCAAAACACTGCTGTTCTCTTTGCTCTAGTGTGTGATGAACTGGAAAAATGATGACTTAGGCATCTAGTCTCAAGGAAGCTTCGGGAAAGCTGCTTTAGTCTTCCAAACTAATGTGTGAAGTGGGAAGTGTAGCTCCATATAAAATACACTGTCAGTCAAATTTTATACATGGGGCTATGTGTAAAATTGTTTGTAAGATTTGCTAGCAGTAAAATAAAATAGGAAATATGGCCTCACTCAGCTAGCATTACACTGTGTGCATAATGGTGAACATATTGCATCAAAACATCCCAGGTGAAAACATCCCAAGAAACCAAGGTGCCACATGTCTGTTATTTACTCTGAGTATTAAGTTCCTAAGGCGAACAAAAACTTCACATTCAAGTTAAGTCCTCATTACTGTACAACAGAAGTATCGTGTTCCCCGTGGAAGAAATCAATGCTGCTTATTGTTCAGCAACACTTAACAAGCAGCTGCTTCTGGAGAGTGACATTCAGGCATGCAGGAACAATGGTTTAAGGTTATTGAGTTACACTGTAACAGTAACTGATTGTTCTCAACTTGCCTATCTTTACCATGGTGTTGCTTTTTATTTGTAACACATAATGGACCAAAGTGGATGTTTGTTAATCACTTCTTTTTGTTTCACTTGGCTCTTAGAGCCTCACATGCCCTAACAAGTTATGAGCTGCAGTGTCTTAGTATACGTGGATATGTGTAACTCCCTCAATTAATGCAAATGTTTGATGTAAATATACACAGATGAAGGCAAGCTACGCATAGTAATTGAGAACAGAGAATAAGCAAGGCAATGTTTGTCAGCGCCGTGAGCAGATGACAGCTGAGCCTCTTGCCATCTCTATGTTAAACATTCAGAACACATCAGCAGGAGAAGTTCATTAACAGCCCACTGTTGCGTACCTCTGTACTCCTTCAATTTTTGATTCATTATATTCATAATATTCTACATTGGTTTGTCTCCAACCTTTTTATCATAAGCAACCCACCCTGCAACGCAGAAGGAAAGAACTCATTGTTTGTGAGGAGACTGCCTGCATTACAATTTAAAAACCCTTTGTCTTGCACCGTGCTGGCAAATGAGTCTGGACAACCTCTAAACAAAAACTGTCAGTTTCCATTTGGGTTCATTGGCTAGTGCAGAGATTTGGCAGGAAGGCAGAAGTGTCTTCCATGTGGATCCTCATACTCATTTAGGCTGGTTGTTACATGTCTTAGATGGAGATGGTGTTTTGCGACCCGAGCCCTCAGTGCATTTTAGTCATTTGTCTACTAGTCATAGCAATTTTCCTGAGCTGATTTTGAATCCAGTATGCATGAATCTTAATAAGCTGGTTACTGTTTGCACAGTCAGTCTTTCTTTCTCTATAGCCAGTATCAAAATCTAATATTTATATATGTTATATATATATTTATATATATAACAGAAGATTCAGTGTTATTTTAACCCCAATGTACACACCAGTGAGAAAATCACCCCAGTACACTCAC